>NC_064563.1:133803783-134123783 GCF_937001465.1 Orcinus orca
TTTAAGAAGTAGTATGTATGCATGAGTTACATCTATAGATTTTTATATGATATTTATAAATCCAGTGTTTGGAACTGTGAAAAGAATGTTAAAAATAAAACATTTAAGAAATTTTAGAGTGTTTTGTGTAACTAATTTCTGTTAGCTTGAAAAACTAAGTTACCACAGAAGCTGACCAATGTTTCATTTGTGTTTTTGATAATTAATACAATTAAACTGTCCCACAGTTTTGTTATGTTTTTAAATTATCTTCTTATTTTTTTCAAATTTAAGTATGTTGAAAATGACTTTAAAGTATTCATAAGGTTTGGGCTTCCCTGGTGGCGCAGTGGTTGAGAGTCCGCCTGCCGATGCAGGCGACACGGGTTCGTGCCCCGGTCCGGGAAGATCCCACATGCCGCGGAGCGGCTGGGCCTGTGAGCCATGGCCGCTGAGCCTGCGCCTCCAGAGCCTGTGCTCCGCAACGGGAGAGGCCGCAACAGTGAGAGGCCCGCGTAACGCAAAAAAATATATATATATATTCATAAGGTTTTTCTAACCATTTCTACATTGGCAAGTGAAATGAGTTATGTGAAACTGCCATTTTCCTGACAGAAAAATAAATTTTCTGAAATGCTTTAGAAATTACTACTGTTAATATACCAGTATTAAATCAGTGGTACACAGTAATGTAAATCAAAGAATAAAATAGATTTCTTTTTTTGGTTTGGATAAAAATACATTAAAAATACTTTAGAAAGAGCCTTAAAGATAAAGATATCTATGGGTTATTAACATGCCCTAGTAAAATTATTTAAATTCTGTTTTTTCATCTTAACTACATTAATATTTGTGTTGATAATGTTTGATTTGCTGAAAAAACTCTGCTTCTCAATTTGTCTTCTGAACCCTCTCTAAAATAGAATCAGAATATCAATTAAATTATCAGTCTTTTTATAAAGGATTGTATAGAAATTGGAAATAGGGATCTTTTTTCTTTTTAACGTCTAAATGAAGTTCCTTGGAAAACATAGGTACATATCTTTCTCTTCCTAGATTTAAGTAGAAACTACAAAATACAGCAACTACTAACGTTTATTTCACCTTCTAGGTAAAACTACCATTTAATGCACAACGAATAATTTCGCTCTCTCGAAATGATTTTCAATCGTTGTTGAAAATGCACAAGTTGACTCCAGAACAACTGGATTGCATCCATGATATTCGGAGAAGAAGTAAAAACAGAATTGCTGCACAGCGCTGTCGCAAGAGAAAACTTGATTGTATACAGAATCTTGAGTCAGAAATTGAGAAGCTAGTAAGTATGCAAGTTTCTTCTTCTTCTAATTCCAACAATTCATTCTTTCTTTTTTTTTTTCAGACAGAAAATAGCTATTTTAATTCCTAAGTCAGATATAATGCTCAATTATACATTAATTTTAAAATTTACCAATTATCATTCTAAGAAAGTTATATGACATTTTCAGAAAGCTTAGGAAATAAAAAACAATGAGGGTTTTCATAGACTATTTTACTTGAGTAAGTGTTCTACATATTTAGCATGATATACAACCATATGTAAGTTGAGGACTATTTCTGTGTGCTTTTAAAAAAATGATTTATAGATTAAGGATAATTTTACCATCTACCTAATTCTTGGTGGTTGAGTAAGGGTTAAAGATATTAATAAAGCACTTTAATCTCTTTGTGCTGTGTTTGGTGTCTATAAAAGCTGATGTTCCAGTTGTTAGTTTTAATAACTAGTAACTTGTTTTGGTTGATACCAAAACAAACCAGCCAACTTGGATCTTTCATCTAAGGGAAGGAATTCACGTGCTGGTATAAATTGAAAATTTTAAGATCTAATGAGATCCTAAGTGAGAAGAATGCTTATTTTATTGAATCTTATCTTCTATTCCAGCATCAAAACACAAATTAACCACCAAAGTAGATTAATTTCCACCCATGTTTTTCTGCACCCTAGTGGTTGATAGAAGGAAACATTGTATGAAAAAAGATAACTGATAGTGCAGGCCAGCTAAAGCTAAAAATAAGGTTAGAGACATCAGGGAAAAAGTGCCTAGAAGTAGTAAAAACATTCATTGAATGTTCGGTTTTGGGTCTTTGTTAATTATTGGTAAAAGTTTAAAATTGCGATTGTAGCAAATCTTTAAACATGAATGTTCCTAGTTATGAATATTAAGTAAACAGCAACAATTTAGAAAAAAGATACTGCCTTTATATGCCTTCAGAAAAGTGGAAAAATAAAAATTTGTTATTTGTATAGTATTGTGATATACTTTAGGCAAAAAGATGAAGATGTTTAACTATATAAAAAGATGAAGCAAACTGTATAAGGAGATGAAAAAGAAACCATATGTTTTACACATAGAGGCGTGAGAGATATTAAAAAACCTATATGATATTGCTGAATGATTAGAGTTGTTAAGACCAAAGAAGAAAAGTGACAAATTCAGTAACATTTACCCAGTACTCTTAGGGTGTGTATCCGTCCATACCTGTAAGCACTAGTGTCCTTTCTTATTATCCAACTTTGGATTAAACACTTACCTGCCTTTAGACAGAGTACAGCATTTTAGCTTTAGTTTTTATTCTGTACTGTAATACAGAGATGCTTTCTAGACTGTTGGGTTGTATAGTGCTATTTGAAATCAACATCGAATAAACTTGCACTATTGGAGTACTACTATACCTGCTTCTTTTAGTTTTGTCTTCACCCTCAGCTAGTGATGATTTTTATCTGCCAGTAGAATTTATATGGTTTTCTTCCTCCTAAAAACAAACAAAAATGAAAACAAAACAAAAAACCCCTTTGTATCGATTGAGTTTGTTTCATCAGTAACTTTATTTTAGACATGTACTATGCAAATATGTTGGAGAGTAGCTATTATCCTTTAGAACTAGTCTATTTCATGACTCATAGGTCTTATTCGTATTTTTTGATTGCAGTCAGATGTTGGATTGCTGGACAGTTGATGTTTTTACTGGATTTCAGGTATCTAGGATGAAGAGGTCTTGCGACTTTCTTTGGACTTTCTGCTTCCTCTGCCTTTGCTTCAACAGAGAGCAGTGGGAGATACAGTGGTTAAAAGTGTGGGATTCTGTGCCTGTCTGTGGTACTTTGTAACTCTGGGCAGGCTGTTCAATTTCTCTGTCCCTCAGGTTTCTCCTCTTTACGATGGGATAATACTAATTCTTACTTTATAGAGTGGGTATTCATTTTTGAAGATTAAATGAGTTAATACATCTAAGCACTTGGAAGAGTGCCTGGACATAATAAGCACTCAATAAATATTACCTTTTTCTTCTTATTATTATTGCTATACTGTTATTTATCAATTTTCAGTTTTCTCTCCCTTAATTGCTCCTTTCCTGATGTCTCTGCCTAAACTGTAAATTCTGGGTTTGGACCTCACCCTTATATTGCCTCTCTCATTATGGAAAGGTTCCTTTCATATGGTCAGTGGAATAACTCTTGGTTAATTTCCAAGAGAAGGGAATATTTGGTTTTCCTGCAGTTCTTATGAAATGAGAAACCAGTACCCTATTTACCTATTGTATTAATTTGGACTCTTTGGTTGCAAGAAACAGAAACCATCTGAAACATGAATTACTGAATTTGTTGTAAGAATTTACGTGTGTCTCAATTAGAAGCCAAAGAATGGAGCCAGGCCTTGTAAATAGTGTAGAACAAGAAAGTAGAAAACTGCCAGGAACCCAGAGAACCTTCTCTCTGGCTGTGTGTGCCACCAAGTGTGTATGAGCAGAGTGGCCACAGCACAGCTCAAGAATAGTTTCCCTCGGGCTTCCCTGGTGGCACAGTGGTTAAGAGTCCGCCTGCCGATGTAAAGGACGCGAGTTCGTGCCCCGGTCCGGGAAGATCCCACATGCCGCGGAGCGGCTGGGCCCGTGACCCATGGCCGCTGAGCCTGTGCGTCGGAGCCTGTGCTCCGCAACTGCAAAGAATAGTTTCCCTCTCCTCCAGAGACCAGTCCAGGCAGAGACTACAGTTCTAGTTAGTTCTAAATTCCCAAGGAGTTAGCCTGTTGGCCTATTTTGGGTTTGGGTGTCCTCTTCTGTGACTAGAGGGCAGGGACAAACAGCAGAAACAGAAAATGTGGCTGCCAGGAGCTCACATCTGGGCAGGTAGAGCAGATAGCCCGACAGGGGTCTCATTACCCAGATGTGCGCCAGGCTGAACTCGGTCTCTTTCCTCTTCTAGAATATCCCCAGGGGAGACACAGTAATTTTTTTTTTTTTAATCAGAATGATTTACTTTGTGTTTCGACTTCCTTGAATTCTGCTCCGTCCTTCATACTGCTCTCGGTTCTAGTGATTTATACAGGCAAACTCCAGTTGCAAATTATAAGAGGCATGCTATAAATTTCTGTCCTGCCGCAGATGTTTGTCTCAGATGAAAATAAGCAGAAAATATGCTACTTATTAGCTAATTAGAATTACAAGCTGGCTGGCCCTTTTCCAGAAGTAAAAGAGTTTAATGCTTAAGATACTTATTACATTAAGAAGTTTACATAGAACTTAGACCCTGGTTTTTGGGTGATACTATGGACCTTGTTGTCTTTTGTAGAGAGAAGTTACCCCCGTGCTTCCATCACACATTCCTGTTTAGTAGTATGGAGAATTAACAATATGGTAGAGTGGGACAGGTTTTTTTAATTTTTTTATCGGGATGTCACTTTTTGGAAGCAGTAGACAAGCAGTGTTTCCCAGTCTTTATGGTGTGGGTGGAATTAGCAGACCTATTTAAGGGAAATTACATGTTTCATAATGAAACATCCATTTTAATATAGCCAATGATTGATTGAATTAAATATTAGTAAATTCACAGTATGTCCATTTGGTATTTATATTCAGGTGAAGGGTCCCCTATTTTTGTAAGCTTTGGTCTTTGGCCTATTGACTTTGAATTTTTTGTAGTTGGTCCTAAAAGTAATAGCCTAATAGACTGTGGATGGATCAGCACATGAAAAAAAGTATAGTTATCATGTGTAAAGGGTGCTTTTATAGTCTTTATGTGCTGGGAAAGCCAAAGGGAGATGTTAGTTCGAATTCAATAAATTAATGAGTTGTATTTCTCAACAAGAAGTTCTATCAGAATCAAAAACAAAACCTTTGAAGAAAAGGAAAGGTGTGTATTTATTTGGTTGATAAATCGATGGCATTGACTTTTAATGTTTATTTGAAATTTGATAATATGTTAGAGGTTAGGCATTAATTCAGTATTGCTTTGACTATAAGGATTGAATATGCATAATCTATAAACCAAAAACATAACTTTTCTTTTTACCAATAAATATAAGATCTTGAACAAAGTTCAGGAATCATTCAACTTCTGTTATGTGTTTGATTAAAAGACTCTTGTCTCTGTAGGATTCTTTACAAGGTCCATGTTTATTCTTTTCTGTAAGATTAATTCAGAAGTTAGAAAATGTGTGTCTCTGATACCATTTTGGCCTGAAACAAAGATAACCTTGAAATGAAACTTCCTTTTTAAAGAAAAAAAATTAAATTACCAAAATGTAATTGCTCTTAGAAGATATCAAATATTGATTGATATCAACTTATAAGTGATCAGAAATCACAATATTCACAAAGCTCTGGAACTCAGGGTTGAGGTGATCACACACCATTTTGTTTCATTGCCCTTGTCCATTATGATGGTGTAGGAGTAAAATGACCTCATGTGTCTTTAGTGTTTTGAATTTTGTTGTGAAGATTGTATTTTATTAAAAATAAACCTTTTCTAGTCACATTTTACTGGCTGCTCTAGTCACATGTGCACTGTTGTCTCCAAACCCTCCCATGGGTTTCTGGAACCTGCCCTCTGCCACTCTGTAAGGCCCTTTAGCAGCCTGTCTTGAAATGTGGTCTGTTTACCATTGGCATCAGTTCCCCGGGGGTGCCCCCCTCAAAATGCACCTGCCTTAGTCCCATCCCAGACCTGTGGGAGGGGCCCAGGAGCATGCATTTTATAAAAGTTTCCTGGGTAAATCTTTATTATACACATTAAATTTTGAGAACCTACTGCACTAGCACACAAAAGTCAGTTGGAGGCTTTGGAGTCAAACAGCTGGAAACTCTGCCTGGCCACTGGTAGCTCTGTGGCCTGGAGAAATAATTTCACCTCCAATACCCAATTCCCTCATTGATAACATGGAGATAAGAATAGTACCTCCCTCAGGTGTGGTGCGAGGATCTGATACCTTCAAGGATGGAAAGCTCTTTGTACTGCCCAGCATGTGTTCAGGGCTCAAGAAATATTAGTAGTTGTGTTTTCTATAAGCATCTGCTGGTCACTCCATATTAAATGTACTGGGTACCAGGAAATCAAAGATCAATGAGACATAGTCCTTGTCAGTAAAATGCTTGTAGTGTCATAGGGAGCCAGGTTTATGTGTTTTCATTTTTTTCTTGAGATTCATTTTCCTCCTCCCCATTCTAAAAATTTCAAGCTTTCAGAAAAGTTAAATGAATGGTACAGTAAGCAACCGTGTGCTCCCTGGGTAGATTCAACAGTTATTGACATTTTGCCACCTTTGCTGTCTCCTTGTTTCTGTGGGTCTTAGTCTCTGTCTCTCTGGCCAGGTGTGTGTCCCCCTGCTCCACTTGGTTGGTCTATAGGTCTTTCTCTCTCTCTGTCCCTCTTAGTCAGTTTTGGACTCTTTCTAACTGCAGTTGTGTTATCTTGGTCTCAGTGCCTTTCTGTCTCTATTGCTCTACTTTTATTTTCGGAATCATTTGAAACCTACCACATTATGACATTTCACCCGTAAATGCTTAAACATGAATCTTCTAGAAATAGACATTTTTATATATCTTTATCACATATATTTACCAATATCTTTGTCACACCTGAGAAAATTAATAAATCTTAAACAATATATATAGTTCCTATTCAGATTACCCTAATTGTTCCCCAAACGTATTTCATCTATATGCTTTTTTTTCCTTTTCAAACTAGGATCCTATCCTCACATGATGCGTTTGGTTCTGTCTTTTTAGTCTCTTCATCTAGAACAAATACTCCTTCTCGCCCCCTCCTTTATTTTTTTAATGACAGTAACTTTTTGAAGAGTCTAGGCCAGTGTTCTCATAAAATGTCTACTCTTAAAGTCTGATTGTTTCCCCTTGGTTTTATTTAACACCTTCCTTCACTCCTTGTATTTCACGTAAACTGTGGAGGTGTGAGTTCTTAGGTTGAGATTAAACGTTCATCCTTGTGTCCTTCATTCTGCGTCAGTTGGGGAGGCACAATGTCAGGGTGTCCCACCTGAGTGCATGGGAATTGCCAGATCATTTCCAAAATTTTTTTTTTGCCTTTGTAATTGTTTAGTAATCTGTGGAGTGTTTATTAGGCACTTTACGAATATCCAGTTCCCCAACACTCCTATGTCCTTTGGTTTTAAGCATACTTTGATGGCCTTTGCAATGGGGGTTGCAAAATCATGATTTTTCTAATTCTGTCATTGCACTTACATTTATTGGTATTCCTCTATAAAAAGAACTTTCCTTCCCTCCTGTTTCCCTCCCTCCCACCACAACTCTTTAGTATCACTGTAGACTCATGGATTATTTTTTTTCTAATTTAATTTCTTAGAACCCATAGTAGTCATTGGTCTTCTTGATGTTGACATTTTTTCAGACTTGCGTGGGGAGAGCCACCCTCCTCTGCCAGGTGCTGTGTGCTTTTGACATGACCCCATTAGTGCTTCTGTGCCATTTAGAACAGCATGTCATAGGCTCACCTTATACCTCTCTTGTTCGAAGATTTGGGAATCACCCCTTTCTCTAAAAATCCCTGGTTTCTTATAGCAGGTATTAGATTGTAGAAAGCATGCTTGCTGCTGGAGTGTTGCTTCTTCTGGGAAATGTGTGTGTGTGTGTGTGTGTGTGTGTGTGTAAAATCATGAGTGCATTCAGGATGTATATTATCCTTCAATAAATAAAGGTATGTTAGAAATCATGAGTTCATGCAGATATTTCTAGTCAAAATTTAGTAGTTCAGAACTTTTGTCTTTTTGCTTCGATTATATATATATATTTTAAAAGAAATAAATTTATTTATTTATTATTATTTTTTAAATTTATTTTTACTGTGTTGGGTCTTCGTTTCTGTGCGAGGGCTTTCTCTAGTTGTGGCAGGCGGGGGCCACTCTTCATCACGGTGCGCGGGCCTCTCACTATCGTGGCCTCTCTTGTTGTGGAGCACAGGCTCCAGACGCGCAGGCTCAGTAGTTGTGGCTCACGGGCCTAGTTGCTCCCGCGGCATGTGGGATCCTCCCAGACCACGGCTCGAATCCGTGTCCCCTGCATTAGCAGGCAGATTCTCAACCACTGCGCCACCAGGGAAGCCCTATTTATTTATTTATTTTTGGCTGCGTTGGGTCTTCATTGCCGCACGCGGCCTTTCTCTAGCTGCAGTGCACGGGCTTCTTATTTCAGTGGCTTCTCTTGTTGTGGAGCACGGGCTCTAGGCATGCGGGCTTCAGTAGTTGTGGCACGCGAGCTCAGTAGTTGTGGCTTGCGGGCTCTAGAGCGCAGGCTCAGTAGTTGTGGCACACGGGCTTAATTGCTCCGCACCATGTGGGACCCTCATGGACCAGGGCTCGAACCCGTGTCCCCTGCATTGGCAGGTGGATTCTTAACCACCGCACCACCAGGGCAGTCGCTGTATTTATATTTTATCTTTTTTCATTATAGGGAAAATCGTGGCTTCCAATTATATTTACTATTTGATAAATACATACATATGAAATATATGTCATAAAATTATAATGTCAATATTACTATCAATAATAAAAGAGATTAAGTAAAATTTAAAATTTCTTTGCTTTTTTTTGCCCTTAAATATATACCATAGTACTGAAGTTTAAAATTTAAAAATTATTCAGAGTAGTTCTTTATGTTAGCAATTTTATATACAATTAATTTAATTTGTTTTTATTTCTGTTTCTGGGATTTACTCTTCAAATTTTTTAAGTTTAAGTTTTGAATATGTAAAAACATCTGTATGGTTTGAAAGTTAAAACTATGTTTAAAAAAGCTACTCCAAAGTCTTGATCCCATTTTCTCCCTATACCCTATTCATAGCTATTTCCTGTAGGTAACTATTACCATTAATCTCTAGATTTTTTCCCTTGTGTTTCTTTTCTAAAAACAGGTTCATGTTTTGTATGTGTTTTTATTACCCTTTCTGCTACAGAGCAGTATTCTGTATATACCATTCTGTATTCTACTGTTTTTGCTCAAGAAGTGATTTCCAGGAAATGTTTTCCTTAGTTCACAGTGGTTGTCATTTTGCTTTAAAGCTCCATAGTACTCAGTTGTGGCTGTCTGTAGCATACACAGTTAATCCAAACCAGTTTCTTATTAGTGGACATTTGGGATGCCATAGTTAAGAACTTTGAACATTGTTTTCTCTAATGTTTGAGAAGATGTGTCTTCAGGATAGATTCCTAGAAGTAGGATTGTTGGATCAAGAGTAAATACATATGTAATTTTGTTAGATATTATTGAATTCCCTTCAGTAGCGGTTTATGGCATTTTGCTTTCCCACCAGCAGTAATGTGTGTGTCTGTCTGCCCACAACCTCAGCAGAGTTTGTTGTCAGCTTTTGTTTTTTTCCCAATCTAATTGTGAGAATTGATATCTCACGGTAGCTTTTATTTTTCTGTCTCTTATGAGTGAAACTGAGCACTTGTATTCATATTTTTAAGGCTCATTTTTATATTTCTAGGAACTGTCTATTCAGAGGTTTTGCATCATAAGGGACCATTAGTCACCATTTTCTAGCAGTGAGTACCCTTTAATCTAAAGTAAATTGTCGGGCTTCCCTGGTGGTGCAGTGGTTGAGAGTCCGCCTGCCGATGCAGGGGACACGGGTTCATGCCCCGGTCCGGGAAGATCCCACATGCCGTGGAGCAGCTGGGCCTGTGAGCCATGGCCCCTGAGCCTGCGTGTCCGGAGCCTGTGCTCCACAACGGGAGAGACCACAACAGTGAGAGGCCCGTGTACCGCAAAATAAATAAATAAATAAATAAAATAAAGTTAATTGTCACTGTCACCTGGCTCTTTTGGTGCCAAATTCTTCCACTCCTCATCTTTACTGGGTGAGTTATATTTTGATTTTTTTTAAACTTCTTACATTGAATGAATATTGTACACTAGCTGTTGAAAATGTGGATTTGGATGTAAATTTGTTTTCTTCCCATAAAATTCAGAATAATACCAGGATTCATTTTTTAAAACTAGATCTGTGATTAAAGCCATAGCACTTCACACTTAGGATTTATAGAGTTGCATTATAAGAAAATTAAAGTATATTGTAGAAATAGGTAGCAGGATACTGGTAGTATCTTTAATAATAATGATATCATGAAGTTCTTAAGTTGAATTGCTTTAGTTAAACTGAGTGCTATTGAAGTAAATTTGTGTTTTAAAATGAGAGTGAAATGGAAAAATCAGCTAATTTCCTGGAAACTTACCCATGTAGGAGTTAGCTTAAAGTATGGAGGAACAGAAAGGGAACATTTAATTTCTAGAAATAATCATGGTAGAGTTTCAGGGTTGTACCTATTGGTTTTAATTGTTGTAAAGAAGCAAGCCATCTTGTATGGGACATACTTATAGTCCTGTCATCCTTTATTTAGTGAGGTAATAGTGAGAATATTTAAGGTTGTATTGATATTTATCAAAAGATATGGAAGTTATAAAATATTTGTCATCTTCATAGTATCTGTAGGTCAAGTAGTAGTTCTGATTTCTGGGAGGAAGGTCAAATATTCATTATTTTCCTTAACCATATTTAATTTTAAAAACCAGCCAACAGTTGAAATTTTGTCTGCTGCTATTTAGAACGGAGATTTATCTTAACTTTGATAGAGGAGTCGGTGGCTGATATTATTATGACTAAGGAAAAAGGTTTCTCATTTTCTTCTGGAAGCTTTGTTTCCATACTCATTTGGATTGGCTTCTGAAGGGCCATAAAGAGAAGTGGGTGCTGATTGCTTTAAATGTGTTCTTTCTCTGGTCAGGTGGTAGGCACTGTTCTCTCCCTGTAGGTACCAGCAGACTCATTTTATCACAAGGCTACAACTGACAAACCTTCTGTAAGAAAAAAATGTACTTCCTGAACATTGATCTTGCTTTTATTTATTTTATATATATATATCTTTTCTTGGCATATACCTATTTTTTCAAACCACAACAAATTGGAGAATACCTTGCAGTATAAAAATTTAGTGTTTTGTATTCATTGCAGATTTTCTCAAAATATTAGATGGCCTTGAAATATTTAAAAACTAACTACCAATAGTTGGAGTCACAGTTTTGTAGAAAAACTTTTACCTAAAACCGCAACAGTACGTTTGTGCAAAGCAGATTTCTTTCTAACCTTTTAGCTATTTTTGTCCCATAAAAGCATCTATTTAAAGGTTGACCACTGTAGATGATTACTATGAAATAACCTGTCTAAATGTTAGCTGGCAACATTTAACAGCTCAGCTCTCTTGAAGCTGCCAATGAGCAGAAGGCCAAGAGAGTTGTCATAAATTTCACAAGAAAAATCTTTGACTCTCTATCAATATTTATTTACTCTTACCTTATAAACAGCTTGATTATTTGGTTTTCTAGCTCATACTAGATTAGGAGCAATGCAGTGGTAGAGTAGGAAGGATGAGGTGGGGCAATGATAGAAAAAAGACACACCATCAGCAGCAACCAGTGATGGCAGACAGAAAGACCGGAACCAGGAAAACTTGAACAAAATTCCATGGTTGACTTTCCTGTAGGGATAAACATTTAAATGAAAATAATAACAGCACCAGTAGTAATAATAATTAACAAACACAAGTCCCCTCCCCTTCTCCCTTCTTCACACTTTAGTAACTCACCCACTAGCTTTCTGACTCTGGGCATATTAAACTCTGAATCCCATCTATAAAATAGGTTTGGTATTACTGAAATCAACAGAGTCATTGTGAGGATTACGTAGCTGAGGTTACGTATTTCAAAACATTCAGCACAATATCTGGCACAAAGTAAATGCCCAACTAATGTCAGTCATTACTAGAATCTTGCAGGAGTTATGATCACTGTGTTTGTACTTCTTTTGGTTGCATTCCATCCAAAAAGTTCACACTCATTTACTTGCAATCCACAAATCCAAAAAGCTCTGAAAATCATGTAAGTTTGTCACAAACTATTTTGGCCAAAGAACTGACACAAGCTGACAGGGTATGTAGAGTCTTTATTTAACCTACTTTGTGCATGGATACTTTCATGTGTTTTATTTAGAAATGTGAAGACATTTGATAGTGGGGTGCTACCTCAGACCCTGCTAGAGGAATTATGTGTGCATCTATTTTCTTTCTAAAATCTGAAAAATTCTGAATCCCAAGATACATGTAGGCCTAAGAGTTTTGGATGGGGGCTTATGGACCTGAGGTATTAAATATATTTTTGAATTGAATTGACAGGAAAAATTCCACATGACCTTATATAATGAGAAGACACTGTGGATATCAATGTTTGCTCACCTTAGGAATGTTGATTGAGCTCATAAACACAATTCACTGTATTCTCTTTCTCACCCTCACAGCAAAACGAAAAGGAGAGCTTGTTGAAGGAAAGGGATCATATTTTGTCCACTCTGGGCGAGACAAAGCAGAACCTAACTGGACTTTGCCAGCAAGTCTGTAAAGAAGCAGCTCTAAGTCAAGAACAAATACAGATACTCGCCAAGTATTCGGCCTCCGATTGCCCACTTTCCTTTTTAATTTCTGAGAAAGGAAAGAGTACTCCTGATGGTGAGCTCACATTACCGTCGATTTTGAGTTTGCCTGAAGGGCCTGCAGCTGGGCCGCCTGCTGGGGAGCAGAGCCCTCGCTATCCCAGTGCCAAGGGTGGTGAGGCGGGTGGTGCCTGGGGCCCGGAGTCCCGGGCAGCTGCCAGCGCCCCCTCGGAGCAGGCCGGGCCCGGGGAGCAGTGTCGCCAGAGTGGTGGCATCTCCGATTTCTGTCAGCAGATGACCGACAAATGTACTACTGATGAGTAAACTTGCTTCCACTTCCTTCAGACCGTCTCATTTTCTACTGAAATTTTGACATTGTCTTGAAAGCCTGACATAGCCATAGCCATCTGTCTCTTAACAATATCGTTTTTCTCCCCTTGTGGTTTGCCGTTAAGGGAATTCCTCTGAAGTCAACCCTTGACTTTTCCTTGATTTCCGCAGGAGATGCAGAAATGACTTGCCTCCTGGATACCGAAAAATCATATGTGGAAATGTAGTAAGGCTTTGAAAACTCACATGTTTTAAAGAATAATAACTATTAGTAATGACTCTTCCCAGTATTAAAAATAAATAAGAAAATGAAAACTGTAGCGTATCAGACAACATTTAAACACCTTGAAACGTCAGCAGATAGTTCTTACTATCAAGAAGTAGCCTGCAAAAGTTTAATAATCTGACCTTCTTACAACATACTGGTTTAAAAGAAAATGTCTCCCCAAGTAACGCTGATAGGGTTCAGTTCTACTGAGAAGTAGGGTGTCAGCTCCTTGGGAATATTGGTGTAGAACCGCAGTGTGAAAACATGACGTAATCTTCTTGCCTGAATCCCAGCACTTTGCTCTTCAGCTCCTGTTAAAACCAGAGATTGGTTGGCCTGCACTGTGAGTCCTGAGCTACACTGGGAATGGTTAGGAAACGGGCAAACGGTGGGCTAAGGCAGAGGCTTCTGCTCCTCCTCAGTGTCGGCTCTCAAGGAGTTCTGGCTGCGTCAGCGGTAGATAAGTGTCATTTCCCTCTTTTCTCTTCAGTCTCTTCCACATCTGAGTCCATCATGATCTTTCTGTTTCCTGACATTCTTGTCACTTTGGAAGAAGAAATAAGACTCAGGATACAGTGGCGTGAGCTCATGTGTTGGGAGCATTGTCTTAGCCTCCCTAGAATCTTGGAGAGCTAGCTCCTCAGATACAAGGCTGTCGGCCTTGCCACTATAAGTCACCCATGCAAGGAAACCAGATATCGTGGGGTAAGAAAATTGCCTACATTGATCCGGAGTGGCAGTTCATTTTCCATCCTATTTTTTGAAGTCCTGTGGTTTCTTTGTAAAAGCATTATGATGGATAAAAATGTATCTACAGCAACCATGCAGGTTTGTGAAATAGGATGAAACTTGATCTTGTTCCATTGTGGGTTTGAATTTGGAAGCCAGATTTAATCTTGTTCTCTTTCCCAAATCTAGTATATAAGGGCGCACAAATCATTTTGGACTTGGGCATTTTAAAATCAGTCTTTGTGTTTATTCAATCCTGTTTTACAATAGTGTTTTGATAATCTGAGCCCCTACCCCATAACATTTTACCGTGGTTCTTAGCCATTCTGCTGCTGTTATAGGCTTGGTTGGGAGTCAAACGAAAGCTATGGACCTCTCAATGATGAAAACAAAATTTCATATTCACATGCACAGAAACATTTGCAGAATCCAGTTTGAAAGGGTACAGAGAGTGATTTTTAGTGTTTGGATTAGAAAGTACTTCATTTCACCAAGATGAGACACCTGAGAGGAGACTTTTGTAGATTGCATCCTGAGTCTAGTGAAGGGCTTGTGTAGCTGATGTGGGAGACCGTCATCTGCTGTGTAGGAATGGGTCTCAAACCAGTAGGCCTCTGCTGTGAGGGGATGTGGGGACCAGACTTCATATTTCAGAGCAATTTGTCAAATGTTACCCTTTTTCATGGGGGCGGGTGGTGTTGGGAAGATACTGCTAGTATCTTCAGTGGTTTGTATGTTATCTCTGTTATCAGCTTAGTTGTTGTAAGAGAAAACTGGTTGGACTTGTTTATTTTCTAGAGGCTTTTATAAGTACACTCAAGAATTTGTCAGGGAGAATGATAATTCAATGGTAATGCATCCCGTACTACAAAAGAATGATATGTGTACGTGTTTGTGTGTGTGTATATATATATATATATATACCCCCATGTAGCTATTTCTTTGATACTTGTAATTTTAAATTTTAACTTCAAAATATAATATAAAACCTTTTCTGGTTTACAAAATGCAAAATCTTATACAAGCCAATGGACTCCTTGATTTCCTACCTCAGTGTACACTCAACTGTTTGTCACATCAGTTTGTGTATGTGCAAATGTCAATCTTTTGCTTTAATTGCTACTGTAAATAACTGCTTTGAAAGATTACTTTCTATTTTATAAACCTAGTTGTCTCCAGAGTTTAAATACGATCTTTAAGGCACTTGGTTTAAATTTCTCTCTACATATAAAGTTTAGCATTAAGGGTTTATTTTAATGATATTCTGATTATTGGCCAAGTGTAATGTTTTGTAAAATATAGCATTACTTTTAATAGCCAGCATGTAATACAAGTAACTACACTACCTCATACCTATATCATTTTCAAGTTGTAATCCAGAGGGACAGATAGATAAAAAAATTTTTTATCTTTGTCTTTTGGCCATAAAGTGGGGAAGTTTTTATATATTGCATAGCATTACGCATTTATGCCTATTTTAACATTAACTTCTAAAGAAGTTTTTTCTAAGAAAATTTGTTTTAAGTTCATTTTTTTTTGAGGCTGCCGAAGACAAATGACAGGATTATGTGTATACAGTGTATATCTTTTCCTTCATGCAGAATTTTGGCGAAGTGTTTTTCAGTTTGTATATTGCATATTTACATGATCGTTGTTCCTTATTTTATGAGTTAGCCTTCTCACTGCTTGATGATTTTTCAAAAGCTGTTAGGTCTAACTTGATAAAATAACCATACCTTAAAGTTTTTTTCATTATTTGAATCCTGCAGCTATAGCAAATAATCTGTCGTTAAATTGTTATATTCAAGACAAATATGGATATAAATCTAAGTTCTCCATCTGTACATTTTATAACATAATTTACTATAGCTTAATGCTTAACTAATTTAAAATAAGGAATCAAATATATTTGGTGCAGTAGACGATACAGGTTGCATGTGGACACTCAGCCACATTAACAACTTGGAAAAAAAATTTAAAAATGGCAATGTTATAATGAATTCTCAGGTGAACTTTTTTCAGTTATGGAACATCTATTTTGAATTTGTAAATATTTTAACTGTTTTATTAAGGCATGTAATAAACTATTCTTTGAAACTTGTTGGGCAGAATGAAATTTTAAAGCCGTAATGGCAAAGATGGCATACTGATTGTAAAATAAACAGAAATAATAACGGCTATTGATTTTTTTTTGTATCTTTCATAATATAATTTTCTAACAATTCAATGAAACCACTAAGTTAATATATCCATATCTGTTAAGATCATGTTTCATTAAAAGTGAACTTTCATAGTATTTAATTTACATTTTCTTCCTAATGTGCTTATCCAAATGTAGCAAAGTTAGAAATGTTAGATGTTGGTAATAAAATGACAGTTCAATAAAATTCTCTGAAATTGCTTCTGATTGACTAGAGTTGTACATTCTATTTCCAGTTTTTCATCTCTCATATGAGTTTACTAATTTTGGTCTTTTGATCAATAAACAGTATGACTCTGGCATTTGTATGAGAGAGTCTTTCATTAGTTGATAATCATGCATGAAAAGAAAGTTCCCAGCAGTTTGGTGTTCAAGGAAGCACAGATTTTAGCCTTGCTTCTGATTTAATTTTAGTCTTTGGCTAGAGCTGTAGGGTTTTTGTAAGGGGTAGTATCTTTTTCAGTCCTCAGTTTTAAAAAATTTATCTGTGGAGTCAGTTCTACCATGTTACATTCAACTTCTATCCAGGCCCTTGTAATCAAGCTTCAAGCAACTGCCCAGAGCTATCTGCATCCAGATCAGGGTCTTCTGATCCCATAATTATGAGTCTCATCTGGGGGTGATATTGCATCCTGTGTGGAGGCTTAATTTTGGCCTTATGCATTGATCGTTTCTGGGGGAGAGACTTCACCATTGCATAATGCCTTCATTTACATTTCCCCTTCCAGTGGTACTTCTGGCACCCAGGACGGATTGAGTGAGGTCTCCCTCTAGGGGCTCCGGGGCCGTACTCCTGTGTGAACAAGCATTTTCAGGCCTGAGCCTCAGTGATGTGCAGGCTGCCCCTTGCAAAGCAATGTTTAGACCTAAGAAAGCTGCCTCCCAGGGATATTTTTTCCTTTACGTGGACTTAAGCAATCCAGAGGCAACTAAAGACAAGCCACGTGGATCCAAAGCTGGTCCCTCTGCATTCCCTCCTTGGGCCTGCATGTAGAATGGAATTTGGGGCAGTAAGTGCAGTGTGGGTGACACTGGCCTGGCACTACCAGTTAAAAGCTAGAACCTTACCAGTACTCTCTAGGGCATTGGGACCCAGATGCCTTGAAAAAAGCAGGAAAGCAACACATATTCTTCCCAGTTATGCCTAACAGCGCTGTGGAGTCCTTTTCCCTGGAAACTCAGCAGTGGTGCCTTGAGGCTACCTGCCTGGGCTGAAGGCTGGCTGCTGCTGGGCTTTTGCTTGTAAGGCTGCAGTGCTGCAGCTGTTTGGAGAGGAACCCACAGGCCTGCTGCCTGCAAGTTAATTTATGCCACATTGCGCCCATTTTCCAAGGCCTCTTGCAGTCCACCGGAGTGTGTGTGCCATGGTGTTTCTGCCAACTGACTTTAAGGTCATAGGCAGGGGATTCTGGCAAGTGGGCATTGACTGGAATCGGGAAAACTGACGCAAGGAATCTCTGCGGGCCACTGAGCATCTTCCACGGCCTTTGGGTACACTGGGTTCTGTGTTCTGGGCATGTGACTTCTCCTGGGATAACTGCTCTGATGGTTGCATGTTGGCTTGTTTTCAAACCAGGTGGCACAAGTACTGTGATAATGTGTGTGTCCTTATTAACTGAGTCACTTTAGGCTCTTGGCATGGAGCCATTACTTCTGAGTCCCTGAAGGAATGACGTTGACCCTGTGAGGGGCAACCCACACCTCTGCTGAGGCCTTAGCGCCTGTGGCTTAAAGATGCCCACTCAGCCTTTTCAAAAGCCCGAGAAGGGCAGTTGGGACCCCACAGAAAGTCACGTTTTATGAGTAAAATACCGTAAGCCACAATGACCCTCCAGGTTCAAAAGGCTCACGGGCTGGTTTAATACCTTTCACCTAGGCCACCTGTGCTACTGTGAAAACCCACTGGTCCTAGTCCAAGCCTCCAGGCAACACCAAAGTTAAAATTCCCTGGCTTCCAGTGTGTACCATGGGGCCACGAAGTTCCAGATCACATGTATGCTTCATTACCAAATTCTGTTCTTATGGTTTTGATTTCTCAGTATCTCTAAACACTTCCCCCCCTCCAACCCCCTGCCCTGCTCCTCTGGGTTTCCAGAGGAACATTTCATATTCCCTTCCTGGGTTATGAGCAATAAAATGAAGGAATGGTGGGTGGAAAACTAATATAAAACCTCAGTAAAGAGTAGTCGAAGGAGTAGCTTAGAGAGCCTGATGTGAACTCCAGAGTGAGGCACGTTTATGTTATCAGTTTGTTTCCTGTTGGAGGGAATTAGCGTTTCCCTACTCCTGGTTTCCATGAAGAGAGATTTTCCTCTAAGCAGCACCACATCACCTATACTGCCTCTACTCTTATCAGCATGGTGGCAGGGATGAGTACAAGTGGTGCTACAGGTGTACCCCAAGAGGGTGAAGGGCCATGCCGAGTGGAGAACAGCCAGTTATTTTTTCCCAAATTCATCAATCAGCTCCCACCTCTCCAGGGACAGAGTGAGTAAAGAGGTTAAGGGAGGATCTCCCAGAAGCCAGAGCGTAGGAGGTTAAGGGGAAAATGTGGAGAGGAATTACATGGAGGCAGTGAGTCTGGGCTTTGGAAAGCTTACAAGGAGAGAAACAGCAAGGTATCCAAAAGAGAAGAAGGCTGTGATGAAGGTCATGAACTCACCCTCCCAGCCTCCCAGCCTCCCAGCCTCCCACTCCACCCCTAGTGGGAACATAGGTTCAGGTTTAAAAACAAAGTATTATATGGGGATATATGTATATGTATAGCTGATTCACTTTGTTATACAGCAGAAACTAACACAACATTGTAAAGCAATTATACTCCAATAAAGATGTTAAAAAATTAAAAAATAAAAACAAAGTATTACCTTGTGCTTAAGCCCAAACACTTCTTTTTCCTCTCCTTCACCTCTGTTATTTGCACAATTCTAGAAGTTTAAAAGAAAAGAGAATGGAAAACATTTTAAAAATTGATGATCGCATATTTCTTTTTCATTTAAAAATAACTGTCTTTCCAGCAGACACTGTTTTCCTTCTCCCCGCTTAGTTTACATTTACTCACTGTCCAGAAAGCCAGCTGTTTTCTAAACAGTTAATTTCCTTCTTTCAGGGGACTAGACCTAAATAATTTTCTAGATACTGTCTTGTTAAGCAGGTTTCTGGTGTGGTATTAATCTCTTGCAAGGAAATCCTGTGAATAATACCCAGACTACTATTAAATATGGAACTATCCACTATAATTTAATCTTCCTAAAGTAATGACCTCTTTGATCCATCTCAGAAACTTAGAGTCTTTTTGCTTTGGACTATTAATTTCAAAGAATTTTCCTCTGTGAAATAAGTATACTCTGTTTTGCTTGCTTTGATTTAAATGATAACCTTAAATGAACAGGGCGACTACTAGTGCCTTTAAAATAAATTTTTCTAAAAAAAATAACTTTTTAAACACCATGTTTTGGGCTTGTCAGAGATTTTTATCTGTGTTTTTAGAAGACCTCACCTACTGTGCTCAACACCTGATATTTGAGGTGTCTGTTGTGGGAAATTGTGAAAAATTTAACCGGCCAAGAAGTCTTCCATACCATTCCTAGAAATCTGGGTATCTGCTCAGACATCCCTGTTTCAGCCAACCAGATAAATGAGTAGCCTCTGGGAGGGAAGCTTGTTGTGGAATCAAGGATGGGGTTTGAAACTTACAAGAATGAGTAATGGAGCACATATAAGTTAAGGAGATCAAGCTGCTAAGATAAGCAAGAGAATTTGGCTACTCCAAGCACTTCATAGACTGGCCTTGTGTTCACTAGGGTCTGGGAAAGCCAACAGCTGCAAACATACTTTAAATAGGCTAAAAAATGAAGTATGCACTTAACGACTAAAGGAATTGCACAAGTTTAGGCAATGACTCAGGCACAGATCCAGGCCTTTTCAGAAAGATGACAATGGGGACGAATAGAAAGATTATGGACCTGGAGTTAAGACACATAGTTTTGAAGCCTGGTTTTGACACTTCATCACTGAACAGCCATAGGAAATTGCGCTTAATTTCTCCCATAGTTTCCTTATCTGTGCGTCTTCTGGCCCTTGAGATCAAAGTCAGATTGACTCCAACTCATTCACACCCTATGGAAGTCCTAATCAGCTATTCAACACATATTTATTAAATGCTCTCCTTAAATTGGGAAGGAGGGGTGGATTTCTGAAGAGTGAGCGTGGGTATCTGTGGTTGAATTGGCTTAGAGTCTCATGGTCACCCTGTCTTAGGCACCTGCTTCCATCCAAATAGTTCAGCTTATCTTTTCTTGTGCTGCATTTTACACATTGTTGATGGAACCATTAAACTCAATAACTTCCTTTAATTTCACCCCAATGAATAAGGAAGCAGGTAAGTAAAGTAAGCAAACAAACAAAGAAAATACCTCTTGGCTAGGCGATTAAGAGGTAAAAACTATTATGTATCAAATAAGCGACAAGGATATATTGTACAATACAGGGACTATAGCCAATATTTTACAATAACTGTAAATGCAGTATAACCTTTAAAAATTGTGAATCACTCTGTTGTACACCTGTAGCATATAGTATTGCACACCAACTATACTTCAATAAAAAAATTACCTCTAGCACTAGACTTGTATGGGTAGAGTAGGCTTTATTGAAAATTTGGGAAATACATTTATTTCACAGCAATACAGACAGCTTCAGTGTGAATGCTGTGAGATAGCTCTGTCTTGAGGTCTTCCCCACCACTGGGGGATTTTCACAGCCTGCCCAGCCTCATGTTGGGTCTCAGCCTCATGCCACCCCTGGCTCCCCTCTCTTTCCTTCTCCTCCTGATTGCCCTGGGGAGCCCCCATTCAGCTCTCTCTAGTCTCAGCCTGTGACGATGGCTTTGGACCATCTCCACTTACAAAGCCACACAAGGGCTCAGCAGAACAGAGGGCATTTCGTGGAGCGGGATGTGTCTCGTCTAGAAGGCAGCTCATTCATTCACCTGACAAAAACCTAGTAAGCTCCGGGAGGAACGACTAAACACTGTTCTGGGCTCCAGGGATCCATTAGAGAAAGAGATGAAAACCTCTGTCCTCACTGAGTTTACATTCTAGTCCAGATAGATGGGCAATAAACAGAATTATAAAGCACAGAGTGTATTAGATGATGAAAAGGGGCATGAGAAAAATAAGCACAGAAGGAAGAGCAGGGTGGCAGATTTGCACAGGCTGACAACGGAAAGTTACCCGAGAAGATGACATTTGAAAAAAGAACTGAAGAGCATTAAGTGAGTTTTAGTTGGTTATACATTGAAGATTATTTTTGGCTTAAGTTATAAAGAAAAATTAGAGAAAATACCAATCTAGTATGGCTATAGTAAAAATCCAATGAAACAATGTATGGAATAATTCCTTTCAGAAGACCAGTTAGTACATAGCTAGCATGTAATAAGTTTTAGTCTTATTATATAGACTGGTGCCCTCCAATACGGTACCTGCTAGCCACAAGAGGCTATTTTAACTTACATTAATTCAAATTAAATAGTATTAAAAATTCAATTTCTCAGTCTCACTAGTCACATTTCAAATTCTCAATAGTCACATGTGGCTGGTGGCTGACATTTTGCACAGTACAGACGTGGAACATTTCTATCATTGTAGAAAGCTCTATGGCATAGTGCTAAATAGACTATCTAACGTTGATAAATCAAAGAAAATACAGTTTTATATATAACAGGAGTGTCATGGGACTCTGCTGTCTTAGAATTTCAGCTCAAGCCTCATAGCTGAGGGCAATGGGAGACAAGTGCTCCCACATATGAAAGAGAGATATTAACATAGACACATTTGTGCAGGGCTTACTAGTGGAAGCCAAATGAGGCTTTTGGCCAGACAATCTCTGGTCTCCAGCCTGGATAAGAGAAGCCTCAGGGTTCATTGAGAGACTAGATTCTTTCCAGTGAATTCATCAGAGAGTGCTGTGGAGTGTAGAAGGGGAGCTTCTGATCCTACAAGTCAAGTGAAGGGCTGCCGGGAGAACCTCACACAGAGATATGGTGTCTGGTGGAAGGGGAGTCTGACATCCACTCCCGGCTAGATGTGTCTGAGCTGCAGAAACTTGTGTGACCCCCCCTTGGCTGCTCTCAGAGGCAAGTAGGAAAGGGTTCTTGGGTGAACCTGGTTTGTGTTCTTAAGAATTTGAGGGGTTCTGTGTGAACGCAGAGGTAACTGCGCCTCAGTGGAAAGGTCTAATCATGGGGAGGCTGGCTGCGTTGCCTGTGAGAATGGGTTGGGGAGAGAGAGCAGAACAGCCTGCCCCGCTGCTTGTGGCCACCACAAGCAGAGGAGCCCACCTTGGTGCCGAGTATGTGTCACAGTGCGTAGGTAGGCTAAAGCCATGTAAGGACCTGCCTTCATAACAAGGGAAAAAGTGTTTGTATGGCGAAGGCAAGTGTCTGGGTGGAGTCAGATGTCAGTTGGAATGTGCCTCAGGCATGTCGCTGTGGAAGATCTCTGAGGAGACCACAGAGATGCCTCCCAAGGGAAGGCTGACATCTGGTTGCCTGCCTCAAAAGGGATCAACAGTAAAGAGAAAATTAAATTAGGGGCCAATGAGGAGGAAGCAGAGCCAGGGAGTGAAAGAGCAGACCACATGACCAGTCCCTGGGGCGGGTCCCAGAGCCATGAGACCAAGCAGGTGAGGTTAATGCAATTCACAAACAGGACGAGCAGGGCTGTGGGCCAGAGGCACTCACCTTGTCCAAAAAGGGACAGGTGCTACTCAGCTTCTACCATTTGTTGCAGTGCAGGTCCGGTGTTACCAGATCTTCAGGTTTTCAAAAGAAGCCAGACTGCTGGATTTTTGTGTGCAGCTATGCGATTTTCAAAATACAGTACATATTTTGAACAGATTCTGTTCTGGGTTTTTGAACACCTGAAAATAAAACTATTCTTTTAGTCACAAACAATGGTAAAGTTTTGAGATTTGCCCGAGCTACCACCAGAGGGTAGGGAAGAGACATCAGAGAATATCAGAAGCAATGGAAGAAAAACCAAACCATTATGGGATTTGGCCCATTTAATACAGTAGGTATGTACAATATATAACTGAAAGGTTCAGTTTCTATTTCAAGGTCCAGTATATACTGTTGCACAGAGGCATTTGCTAGTTAAATGTGCAGATATTTTTCTCTCTTCCCTAATTATAGTCTTGTGGTCTGACTTTTTTTTTTTTTTTTAATTTATTTATTTTTGGCTGTGTTGGGTCTTTGCTGCGCGCGGGCTTTCTCTAGTTGTGGTGAGTGGTGGCTACTCTTCCTTGCGGTGTGAGGGCTTCTCATTGTGGTGGCTTCTCTTGTTGCGGAGCACGGACTCTAGGCGCGCGGGCTTCAGTAGTTGTGGCACACGGGCTCAGTAGTTGTGGCTTGCGGGCTCTGGAGTGCAGTATCAGTAGTTGTGGCACATGGGCTTGGTTGCTCCAAGGCATGTGGGATCTTCCCAGACCAGGGCTTGAACCCGTGTCCCTTGCATTGGCAGGCAGATTCTTAACCACTGCGCCACCAGGGAAGCCCTTGTGGTCTGACTTTTCTCTCCGTCTCCCTCTCGTGAAACTGGTTTCTCAGATTCACTTTACAATTATCTGTTCTTCCCTATTCTTCAAGGTCTCCACCATCGAACAGGGACTCTGAGAGTATCCTGCGGATGGCCACAGATTCTTTGACACTCCTCCATTGAAAAGTGTGATCTATGTTATGTCCTCTCTTCTTGAATCTGGGTGGACTTGTGACTGCATTCATCACCAATAGAACAACACTGTAGAACTCTCTCTCTGAGGTTTCTGAACCTCACTCTCAAAAGGTCTTGTGGATGTTTGTTTGTTTGTTTGGTTTTGGTTTTTTGCTTGTTTGTTTTTTACCAGGATACTTGCTTTTGGAGGCCCAAGTCACATGGAAAGGCCCTGTGTAGGCATGTCCATTGACAGTACCAGCTGAGCCCAGCCCTCAAGTCATCCCAGGCTCAGTGCCAGATATGCAAGTAAAGAAGCGTCCAGATGATCCTAATCCCCAGTCATTCAAGCCATGTCCAGCTGTCTGAGTCTCCCCAGCTGAGGTCTCAGATATCAAGGAATAGAGACAAGCCATCTTGGTCCATGACTCACAGATTCCATGAGCATAAAGAAAAATGATAGTTATGCCACGAAGGTTTGAGGGTGGTTACATAGCAATAGATTACTGGAATGGTAGAACATCTGGACTCTAGACTCCAGCTGCCCTCCTGATCTCTCCACTTGGATATCTAATCATCATCTCAAACTTAACATAACCAAGGTAGACTTTTGAATACATATTCTTTTATGACCAGAATCCTGCTCCCCTTCCAGTCATTTCCACCTCAGTAAATTATCCCATTTGCTGGAGGCAAAATCCTTAGAACCATCCTTCTTTTCTCCTTTTACTTCATTTCTCATATCCAATCCACCAGCAATACCTGTTAGTTCTCCGACAAAAAGTAGCTTTAATCTGATTGAGTGGTCTTCTTACCTGATGTCAACAGTCTCACCTGAGCCATTCCCATCTCTCCACTGAGCCACTGAGCACTGAGATGCTTTCTAACTGGTCTCCTAGTTTCCCTCTTGTTCCTTTACATTCCATTCTACACAAAGGAAAGAGAGTGGCTTTTATGACATATGAGCAGGTCATGTCTCTCCTCTGCTCAAAACGCTTCAGTGGTTTCCCTTTAAAAATATATATATACATATATATACATATATATATATATATATCTACCATGGTCTTGCATCCTTTCTATCCCACTGATTACATTTCATATCACTCCCCTCTGTTGTCATTACCTTTCAGTGAGAGGTCCTCTCTCTGTTTTTTCAACTTGCCAAAGTTTTCCTCCTTCTCCTCTGCAGCATCTGAAAGGAGCTGGCCAAGAACTGGTTTAAGTACCCTTAGCTGACCACCCACCTCCAGCCTAAAAAGATGGTTGAGAAGACTGACAGGATTTTTTTTGAGAAGATAGAGAATTTCTTTAGAAAATGTTATTATTGTGTTGGGAATCTGACCATCTTAAGCTTAGTGAGAGGGACTATGAGGGACCCACCAGGTAAACCTTGACATAAGTGACCTGGAGTTTGGGGGATGCAAAGGACTGGTATCTTACTCATGAAAACAAAAAGCAAAAATAACCTTGGGGTGGAAGATGGATGGAACACCTGTGGCAGCAGACTAAAGGGCTGCATTTGGGAAGAAGTGGGATCTGTTTGGTCTGGGTCAGAGTTGTAGGGTTCTAGCTGCTAAATGTGGAATCCAAGGGAGAGCTATTTGTCTGGGGTCATTTCCAAAGGGATCCTATGCAAGAGGGCTTCTGCCAGGTGGTGAGGCAGCTTTAAAAGGAAGAAGCTGAGATTTACCCTCAGGAACAGGAGCTGATGAGGGATTGCAAATAGCCAACCAACAGACGTCTGAACGATGAGCAGGAAGTTGGGTAAAGAGTTGGGGAGGAGTGTCCTGAGTCTAAATGATTGCATGTGCAAAAGCTGAGGGATAAGAGAGGGCCTGATTTATTTGTAGACCTGAAATGTGTCTAGCATGATTGAATGCTCTGTGTGTGTGGTCAGGGTGATGATGACTCTAGGTTGGAGGAGTGGCATGAGATGGAGAAGGGTGAGAAGAGTCCAGCCCTCCTTAGGTATATTATGGGATTTGGAATTTATCTTAAAGACAATGGGAAACTTCTGAAAGATGTGATATGATCAGTCTTGTGTTTTAGGAAGTTTGCTTTGGCTGTGGCCAATAGAGTAGATGGTAGAGTCAAAGAGTGGAACTGGGGAGCTAAATAAAAGACCATGGCTGTAGTCAGACAAGGGATCATGGTGGGCTGGACTAAGGACGTGCTAGTGGGAAAACAAGACAGTAGCCAGATTCATGAAACAGGTAGGAAAAAGGTGACTGACTTGAGGTGGGGAGAAGGATTGGTAAAAAAGGGCAGAAGAATCATGTACTATTCCCAGATTTCTTTCTTGAATAACAGAGTAGAAGACGTTGCTATTCAATGAGGTGGTGAAGACAAGATCAAAGCAGGTTTGAGGAACAGATGCTGATTTCTGTGATGAATGTACAGCATGTGAGGCACAACGTGTGCTTCTGTGTGGAGAGGTCGATTTGGTAGTTGATATATAAGACTTGTACCCAGGAGGAAGATTTGCACCCAAGCTTTACATTTATGCATTAACATATGATCTACTTTTGAAGCCATGTGAGTGGAGTGTGTACAGTGAGCAGAGAAGATAGTCCTGGACAGACCCCAAAGGAATAATGATGTTTAAGAAAGAAGAAACTAAGAAGGGGACAAGAAGGAACACCAGAGGAGAAGGAAAATCGAAAGACAAGAGTAACATGGAAGAGTGGTGTTGGGAAGGAGATGCACTCCTTCTGTCAGATAAGGAACGAACATCTCCACTGGTGATGAGGTGCTCAGGGTGAGTCTGATCATGACCAAGTCTAGGGGGCTAGGTGACCTGGTAAGTGAGAGGTGGAAAAGCAAAAACAGCTTGTGTAGAGAATGCTTGTTCTGCCATGGCCAATAAACTTGTGAAAACATCTTCCAACTGAACTAATAATAAGGGAAGTTGAAATAAAACTATAGTCTTACAGCCAAAGATTTAAATGACTGCCAATCAAAACTGAATGTCAACAAGTAAGTGAAGAAGTGAACACTACCAGTTGAGAGGTAAATTGGTACAAACTTCCTAGTGGTGTTTTGATAACATCTAAAGATTTATTCACAACATTTTTCAAGATGTTATGGTCTAGTTAGAAACACTTGGCTAAAAATGTATTTGATGGTGGTATCATGGTAGGATGCCAAAGGGCTTAGCATAGGGGACTCCCTGTATATTACAATGAATTCACTTTTTAAATTCATTTTTCTTTGTGGTAAAATATACATAACATTTACCATTTTAACCATGTTCAGGTGTACAACTTGGTGGCATTAAGTACATTTACAATGTTGTATAACCATTATCACTATCCATTTCTAGAATTTTTCATCATCCAAACTAAAACCCTCTTCTCATTAAACAGTAACTCCCCAATCTCCCCTCCTCCCAGGCCCTGGTAACCATCATTCTACTTTCTGTCTATGAATTTGACTACTTTCTGTCTATGAATTTGACTACCTACTCTAGGTACCTCATATAAGTGGAATCATGTAATTGTCCTTTTGTATCTGGCTTATTTCACTTAGCATTAAGTTTTCAAGGTTCATCCATGTTGTAGCATGTCTCAGAACTTCATTCCTTTTTTAAGACTGAATAATATTCCACTGTATGTATGTATTACATTTTGTTTATCCATTCATTTGTTTCAGTGGAGGAGTTTTTCCTTTCCTTCCTTCCTTCTTTCCTTCTTTCCTTCCCCTCTCTCTCATTCTTTCTTTCTCTTTCTTTCTCTCTTCCTTCTTTCCTTCCTTTCTCTCTTTCTTTCTCTTTCTTTCTTTCTTTCTTTCTTTCTTTCTTTCTTTCTTTCTTTCTTTCTTTCTTTCTTTCTTTCTTTCTTTCTTTCTCCTTCCTTCCTTCCTTCCTTCCTTCCTTCCTTCTTTCTCCTTCCAGTTTCATTGAGATATAATTGACATACAGCACCATGTAAGTTTAGGGTACACAGCATAATGACCTGACCCACATGCACCATGGGATGATCACCACAATAAATCGAGCGAACATCCATCATCTCATAGAGATAGAAAATAAAAGAAAAAGAAAAAAATTTCCTTGTGATGAGAACTTTTAGAATTTACTTTCTTAACAACTTTCATATATAACATATAGCACTGTTAATTATATTTATCATGATGTACGTTACATACCTAGCACTTATTTATCTTATAACTGGAAATTTATACCTTTGACTACCTTCATTCAATTCCCCCACCCCCAGCCCCCTGCCTCTGATAACCACAAATCTGATCTCTTTTTTCTACGAGTTTGTTTGTTTTTGAAGTATAATTGACCTACAACACTACACAGTTCCTGGTGTACAGCAGTGATTCAATATTCCCCTACACTACAAAATGATCACCATGAAAATCTAGTTACCATCTGTCAACACACAAAGGTATTACATTATTATTGACTGTATTTCCCACACTGTACATTTCATACACATGACTCATCTATTTTGTAGCTGGAAGTGTGCACCTCTTAATCTCCCTCACCTATTTCTCTCCTATTTCAATGGGGTTTTAAAATAAGGGTGGTTCTAGTATTAATTACTTAAAAAATTATGATATATTTACTGTTACAAGTATAGATAACAAAACAAAAACATCAGTATGTCTTTCATAGGGAATTATAAATAAAATCCAAATTAATATAGTTTTTTGGGGGGATATGGGGTGCAGATGAGTAAATTTAATGAATATACAGGGTGAATTATTGGGTTAAAATAAGGAGAAAAGCAGTTACGTGTATTTCTCCATTGACTTCTGTATTGCTATGTATTCTTATCCACTAACTCCTGCATCCTTTCAGGAGAGGGGATTTGTGTCCACTTTTAGGCACTGCAATTGCTGCAAACATAGACAAGTCCCTGTAGGAAGACTCCTGCATGGATGTGCTTCTCCATCCCATGGACTCATGACATTGGAAGGAGGAAGAGAGCTGAATGACTCCAGGAAACCACCATGATGTTTGTAAGACTGGGCTTTCCATTTTGGGGGAATGAGGGAGTGTGGGTGTAGTTTTAGGGAGTTGATGGAATGTCTACTAACTGCATCATCACAGGAGAAAGCAACTGAAATGTGGACTAGTTGATTTGGTAGAGGAATTAGCTAAAATTTCTAGGCATTTCTTTATGTAGGAGCTGAGTAAGTTGAATATTTTGAGCCCAAGTTACAGAAAAACCTCCTATTACAGAAAAATTGGGTGGTGTATATGTATACCATAACTTTGTTTTGAATTAAGATTCTGAATTTAGCTTTTCCCCGGAAACTCCAAGATAACTAGAAATTTCAAAAAGAAATACTGTAGTCCTTTGGTTTGAAGGGGTTAGGTCATGGGCTCTTAAAAAACAGTTTCTTTCTTATTGTTCTGCTTGTTGCTTTTTTTCATTCTACATTTTATATATATATATATTTATTTAAATTAATTAATTAATTTGTTTATTTTTGGCTGCGTTGGGTCTTCCTTGCTGCGTGCAGGCTTTTCTCTAGTGGCGAGCGGGGGCTACTCTTCATTGTGGTGCACAGGCTTCTCATTGCGGTGGCTTCTCTTGTTGCGGAGCACAGGCTCTAGGCGTGCGGGCTTCAGTAGTTGTGGTGCTTGGGCTCAGTGGTTGTGGCGCACGGACTTGGTTGCTCCGAGGCATGTGGGATCTTCCTGGACCAGGGCTCGGCCCGTGTCCCCTGCATTGGCAGGCGGGTTCTTGACCACTGTGCCACCGGGGAAGTCCCTACATTATATTATAAAGATATATACATATTACATAGAGAGATCTAATTTAAGCAACTGCTTCATAATATTACATTGTACTTTGTATTTAAATTATGCGGTTGTGTGGATGGATATATAAATTGTGTCCAGTTTTTTCTCTATTTTAAACAATGCCACAGTGAACACCTAAAAAAACAAACAAATAAACAAACAAAAAAACAGTTTCTTTTATGAGAAAGCTGTGTCCTCTTATTGAGGCTCTATTAGAGAAATTGCTTTTCAGTAGCAAGGAAGATTTTAGAAGTAGGAAGAATTAATTACAACTAGTTATACTAACTTAGAATGGATTTTGTTTCCTCCTTTAATATTTTTTGCTTGTAAGAGAAAATTTGAGGCCTACTTCTGACTACATAGAACTGTAGAGAGCAATGTGCTTTTAATATAATTTCTGTTACATAATTTATTCTCCAATTCCTTGTTAGCTTTTACAGGAATTTATGACATATAATAGTTCAGTAAGGTGGCTGGCTAGATATGAGATATATTAAATGAGAAGGTTTTCTATTTATCTCCAGTAACTGGCTAGAAAATATCCTGATAAAAAGGATTTCCAATACATAATGATAAAAGCAAAATAGCCATTTCTAGAAATAAAATTCTGGTGAGAAATGGCTGGAACTTACTCAAAATAAATTGAAAACCTGTTTTAGAGAGTTGTAAAGGAAAATTTAAATAAATGGAGCACTGTACCACATTCCTGAATGGGAAGAAGTGTGTATTAGTCAGCTTGGGCTATCATAACAAAAGACCACAGAGTAGGAGGTTTACATAACAGAAATAAATAAATAATAAAAATAAATAACAGAAATTTATTTTCTCAAGGTCCTGAAGGCTTGGGAAAGCAGTTTGCGATCTAATAGACTTTAGCCATAAATTAATCCTACAAATTCCTCTGTGGACCAAGTAGTTCATCATAGCATTATTTAGCCTAGTAAATAGTAGTGAATAAACCTTTAGAAATGGAAAAAAAGTGAATCCCTGTACATCTACTCAAAGCTAAGTTTATTGAGGGTTTATTCTGTGCCAGACACTACATTCAGCTCTTTTCATGATTTTTTCACTTAATCTTCACAATAACCTCAAAAGGTAGATATTATCCTCTTTTAGGAGTTTTAGTAAGCTAATAAGCTGTTTATAATAAACATAGAATAACATGAAAAGTGCTCGTGACATACTAAACATAAAAGCAAGACACATGTATCGAGAATGATTATAACCATGCATAAGAAATATGAATAGAAAAATAATGTGACTAGAAAAATAATGAATAGAATAGAAAATAATGAAAAGAAGTCAGTGAAAGGTGAACACATTCTTATTTATTCCAATTTGCTTTCATGGGTACGCATGAATCTTGAGACAATAACCACCACCACCACTATAAAACTATCAAACATTATTTTAAAAACAAAAACCAGAAAGAGAAAAATTTAAGGGTAAGTCAGCCAGAAATGTAAAAAAAGCAGGAAGTTATATTTCACTCAGCTAAAAGCTGAGATCTTGATGGTGGTCCCCAAGGCCTGCTGTGATGGGCTCCCTCCCCTCCCCTCTGGCTTCATCCCCCAGCTCTCCTCCTCTTTTGTGTCCCCAGCTCCACAAGCCTCTTCTTTCTCAGCACACCAGACACTGTCACTCCATGGGGCCTTGGTCCAAGGGGTCCCTCTTCCCAGAATTCTCTTCTTGCAGCTACCTCTAAGAACACCTTTCCAGGTGACACTTACCCAGTATCACCTTCTCAGTGAGGCTCCTCTAGTCAAGATTGCACCCTACCTCCATCCTACCATCCCACCTCCAACCTCTGTATCTTGTCCTTCATTTTCTCTTTCCATATCACCTGTCACCTTCCAACATACTGGAGAATTGGCTTATTTCTTTTGCTTCATGTTTATTACCTGTCTCACTCCACTAGAATGTAAGCATCTCAAGGGCAGGAGATTTACACACAAATCCTCGTCCACATTGCATCTCAAGTATCCAGGACAATGCCTGGAATCCAAAAATATTTGCGGAGTGTTGCCAAAGGTACTGTCCTAGAGTAGAGAAAAGGCCTGAAGAGTGAAAAAAAAAAAATGATCCCAAGGTGAGTTCTGGGAAATACAAGCAGTGGCCTACTTGGAAAGTGATTATAGTAGATCTTACACTGTTTGACTTATCAGTACTGTTGATCTTATGACACCAGCCCCACCAAGAATAATTAGGTTAAGACTTTGCAGTTGTGACATTTATGGCTTACTTCATCTAGGTTTTAGTTTGCTTGCAAATAAGTCAATGTCTTACAATGATTTTAACATGGGGAAAGGTCCACAGTAGTATACTTTGTTCTAGCCTTTTTTTATTCATACTCTGACTCTTTTGAATAGTTGTGGCTTTCTCAGAACTCTCTGCACCTTATCCTTTTTTCTTTCCAGCCGTAGGTGGCAGCACACCACTGCCTACAAACGGCTGCGTTTGTAAGTCAGAGCTGTTGGTTAGGAAATAGCTAATGAATAATCAGTCCAAGCTGATTGGCAAATTAATGTCTTCATTAAGTGAACTAACCGGCTTCCTTTATAAACAAGGTCAGAGTATTTATAACCCAGTGCATTTCGTAAAGCAAAATCTATCTACACTGATGTGACCTCCCTAAGGTACCCATGATTGATCTGCATGGAGCATATGCAAAACCTCACTTGGAAAACCATCTTTAATAAGGACTGGTACCATTCTGATGTAATCGTTAATAAAAGGCACCCTTGCTATGCAGCCTCATTTTTCTCACACGAGGTAAATGAAAAAGTGAATACCTTAAACAGGAGCTACTATTATAAGATGATATTGGGTGGCCTGTTCCAAATTGAGTTCTTAGTAATAAAAAATAAAGTGTGATCCTTATTGATCAAATATATCTTCTGTCACTTAGGCTAGACAAAAACTTATTTCACATTTAGAGTACGCTGTACAGGTATAAAGTTTGATGTTTACCGTCTACTCTATGTCACATTTCGAGTGATTCAAATGCTTAATGTTGCCATCATTGTCAGAGAACTATGTGAGAAGTTCAGAAAATCTTCTCACGAGGTGATCAGGTGTCAGGGACCTGGTGAATTTCTCTTTCTAGAACAGTGCTGTACAACAGAAATATAAGGCAAGCCACAAATATGAACTGTATATGTAATTGTAAATTTTCTAGGAGCTGCATTGAAAAACGCAAGAGAGGAAATTAATCTTAATTCTGTATTGTAGTGTCTTTAACCCAATATGTAAAAGTATTTAGCGGGTAATCAATATAAAGACAACTGAGGTATCCTACATTCTCTTTTTCACTCTAAGTATTTGAACTCTGGTGTCTATTTTACACTCACAGCTCATCTCTGTTCAGACTAGCCTCATGTCCAGTGCTTGATATCCACGTGTGGCCAGTGGGCACTGTGATATCCAGCTCAGCTCTAGAGATTTAGTGTCTGTTATGGATTCAATTGTGTCCCCTCAACATTCAGATGTTGAAGACCTAACCCCCAGTACCTCAGGAGGTGACCTTATTTGGAGACGAGATCTTTACAGAGCTAATCAAGTTAAAATGAGACCGTTAGGATGCGTCCAAATCCAGTATGACTGATGTCCTTATAAAATGGGGGAATTTGAAGACAGACTCGCACAGGGAGAGCGCCATGGGAAGATGAAGACAGGGAAGGGGGTGATGGGCCTACCAGCCAAGGAGCACCAAAGATTGCTGGCAAGCTACCAGAAGCTAGAGGAGAGGCGTGAAACACCTCTGCCTCACCGCCCTCAGAAGGAACTGACCCTGCTGTCACCTTGATCGTGGACTTCTAGCCTCCAGAACTGTGAGACAATAAATTTCTGTTGCTTAAGTTACCCATTTTCCTGCTGTTGGTAGTGGGCACTTTGTTCCATCACTCTGCAGCTTTTCTTTTCCTACCTTGAACCTCTTCTCCTCTTTCTGCACTTTCCCTTCTGTTCTCACCACTCAGCCTCCCAGCCTCCTCTCATGGAATCTCCTAGTATTTCGCTCCCATGCAGACAGGCTGGGAGTTTCCCCTTCAGTGAGCATGAGAGGGGCACATCCTGAGCAGTGAGTAAAGAAGGCTGATTTGCTTCAGGTCTCTAGCGGGGATAATATTACCCACTAGGCTGTCTCCTTAGAGCTGCTATAACGCAGGTCCAGTGCTGTTTGAGAAAGTGCTTTGAAAACTGTACATAACTGCATAGATGAGAATGAGTGTTTTGTAGGTGGGATGAAGTGTTTCTCAAATTATTTTCATTTCTTCTCCCTTTAATTATCTGGGCTCCCCACTTCACAGAAGGAAATGAATCAAAGGGGAAAAGACCCTGACACTTTCTTGCCATCTGGCAATAGTGCGCTTCTATTGGTTGTCTCTCCAGCACATAAGGTACCTTTCTGCGGACACTGCAGAAGCTCCCTCCTCCCCCATTCACAAACCAGGTGCTGTGGGTGACATGGATCCCACTCCATCTCTAGAAATGGGTCCCAACCTGTGTGTATATATATGTAGACACACATATTCTATTAATCTGTTTCTGTTTCTCTGGAGAACCGTGACTACATCTATTGTTCTTATTAATTCATGGCAAGGGGTCATAGTGCTTAAAAAGATGAAAGGCAGGGCTTCCCTGGTGGCGCAGTGGTTGAGAGTACGCCTGCCGATGCAGGGGACACGGGTTCGTTCCCCGGTCCGGGAATATCCCACGTGCCGCGGAGCGGCTGGGCCCGTGAGACATGGCCGCTGAGCTTGCGCGTCCGGAGCCTGTGCTCCGCAACGGGAGAGGCCACAACAGTGAGAGGCCCGCGTACCACAAAAAAAAAAAAAAAAAAAAAAAAAAAAAAAAAAAATGCACAAGAGCAGGGACCCAGATTGACTAGAAAGGCCTCATTAGTTCCAGTGGAGGGGGAGTTTATAGGCACTCCCACTGACATTGGAGGAGGTCTCTGCACTGGGGTGAGCAACCTGAACCTTTACCCAGCAGGGCAGCCCCACAGATACTCGCTCTTCTGCCCAGGTGTCTCTTGGTAAAGGCAAGTAGAGGAACCAAAGCAATTACCTAGATAATTAAGGAAAAACAAACCTGTGTGTGGCAGGTAACTTGGGGAACTTCCACTCAATTTTCTAGGCAACCATTGGAATTCTTTGCCTCCCTGTTGTCAGCAGGAATGTGATCTGGCTCACAAGAGCTACTTTAACAATTATAATGCTCTCAGTTGGTAAATATTGCTTCATAGGGACTCCTCCTGTACTCATCAATCTAGAGTTTGAAATAGCTCCATGGGAATCTCAGGGCCGTGTTGTTCCCACTGAGTCATGGCAAAACCCCCGGTAACTGCTGTCAAAATGTTAGGCTATTTGTGAAACTTTGGAAATCAGCTTCTGGCAGCTCTTGTTTTGTGATTCTGGGTGAGATGAGACCTGACCTGCAACCTCACAGGCTGGGCAAAGGCCATTCCAGTTGTGATGGAGGCCAAGGAAGAAGATTTGCTGTCAGTCTCTATATGAGGCATGTGTTGCATCTTACCTCCAATACCTTCCTATGAGGCAAGGTCCTACTACCCTCGCTTTAGAGATGAGGAAATGGAGCATCAACCAGGCACACACTGGTGAGTGACAAAACTAGAATTTCCACCTAGATCCTTTTGATTCCAAAGCTCTTTTTACTCTCCCAGTGGCTCTGGGAGAATCCAGGGCACCTATATTTTTAAAAAGCTCATAGTTGTTTCTGGTATCGGTTGGACTGGAAACTGTATGTTAAGGCAATGGTTCTCAAAGTTTAGCATGTGTTAGAATCACCTGTAAGACTTGTAAACACACAGATGTCTGGTACCACACCTGGAGAGTCTGTCTGATTTGGGTCTGGGTTTGGGCCCAAGTATTTGCACTTCTAAACAGGTTCCCAAGTGATGCTGCTGCTGGTACCCAGGGACCACACTGTGAGAACCACCGCTACATTCGGGACCTCAGAATTTGTTGTGAAAATCAGCATAATGAGAATGAAGTCAGATATCTACAAACTCACCTTAGAGAGAATGGTTCAGAATAAGTCCTGACTAATAGTAAAACTAACACAGTCTAGAGAGAATATGCCTATCATAGACGGTTGGTCAGAAGGGAGGCATTAATTAATGGGGCAGAAAATATATCTGACAGTTTCCTTCTGAAGGCAAGAAGTGATGAAAGGGTCAGTTTCTACCTTTCCTTCTGATTCTCTGGACACCAGGCAACCTCGTGAACGTTAATTCAATTAGGTTATTTGATTAACTTATTTTGTTTTCCAGCTGTCTGATATCTGAAGGATGGTTTCAAGCAGGACTATTTTTCAGGACCACCGCTTTGCCTAATCCCTGCGGGTGCCATTCATATTGAATTCTGTGCAAATGGTGCCCCCTGGAGGAGAGGAAAAGAATATCCTCCTAAGTGAAGGATCTAGCATTGTTGGTTAAACATGATTTATGCGCCCCTGGAGTCTACTCCTTTCACATTAAACTAGCAAAACTGAGGACCAGTCCCAGGGACCTATGAGAATATTCTCTCAGAGAGGCCTGCCCTTGAGAAAGATTTTCCTAGTCAATATTCCAAGTAACCCAGGTCCTAAAATTCTTGGAACAAGTGAAAATGGTAGGAGAAGGTTGTTAACAAATCCAAATGCTATCAGGATGTGTATCTTGCTTCTCTGTTTTGTGGGGATAAAATTATTTCAAGATTTGACTTACAAAGTAGGAATTGTGACTGAAACTGAAACCAATGTTTGTCTTCATGAGAGAGCAAGAAGTCTCTTGGTTGGAACCCTTTGGTACAGAAGGGTTATTCTACCATGAGCATAAAACCCGGAAGAGGCTCTGCATGAGACCCACCAATGCTCCATGTCTCATGACCCTCTTCCCCCCCACTGAAAGGTCAAACTTATCCTTTGTGTCCATGCTTTTCTATGACCTGCAAGTTTTCCAAGAACCCCTGTATTCAAAGCATAGGTATACCACTTGACAGCTTTGTGTCCTTACTTAACCTTCCTGGGCCTTTGTTTCCTTATTTGTGGGATGATTATAAGGGTTACAGATAGAGAGATATAGATTGATAAAGCTGAGAGCAGTGATTGACACATCCTTGCGTTCTGTAAATGTTACTCACTATTGTTATTGTTCAGACATGCTTGTTAAGAATGCCCTGTGAATTATTTGTACATGTTGGATATTTAAGGGATTGCAAAGTATTTAATTAGTGGAGATAGTATTGAGGGGTCCAATCCACATCTACAGTGGGTAGAGCTAGAAAGGCATGGAGGATAGTTAGATAAGAGAACAAGTAGAGAGATGTGAACTCCAGAGTAGAGAGCTCATCTGGAAAGTAGGTTATCAGGAATATATGATTCCAATCTGATGATATAGAAGGAGCTGTGAATGTGGGAGGCATATTTGGGAGAGAAAAAACAAATGTTGTTCATGCTTGTGTTACCTAAACTCTCTCCTCCCTTTTAAGGGTCATCTCCTTCTAATGAGAGTTGTTTATACTGCTGCTTGTAGACTACTAGGGTCCAGAAATCAATTTTTTAAAACATCTTTATTGGAGTATAATTGCTTTACAATGGTGTGTTAGTTTCTGCTGTATAACAAAGTGAATCAGCTATACGTATACATATATCCCCATATCTCCTCCCTCTTGCGTCTCCCTCCCTCCCACCCTCCCAATCCCACCCCCTAGGCGGTCACAGAGCATCATCAAGCTGATCTCCCTGTGCTATGCGGCTGCTTCCCACTAGCTATCTATTTTACACTTGGTAGTGTATATAGCCCATGCCACTCTCTCACTTCGTCCCAGCTTACCCTTCCCCCTCCCCTTGTCCTCAAGTCCATTCTCTACGTCTGAGTCTTTATTCCTGTCACTAGGTTCTTCAGAACCACAGAAATCAATTTATATGATCTGTGACCAGCATTAAAAAAAACAAAACAGAACAGAATATAAACAACCTGTGTCCATTCATTGCACATGGTGAGTAATATTGTTTTATAAAACTTTGCTCAGTTATGCATATACATGTGTATAGGGTCATGATGTACAATGTATTTTTTACTGTGGCTTTTGGTACAAGGAGTTTGAAAGTCACTGCTCTAGTGTATTCACTGGGGTGGGGAGTTTTCTCTGCTCTTGCAGGGTCCTCTTACCTATTCTCCAGGCTGCTTTTTTCTCCCCAGACTTTTCTGAGCCAAAGCAGATACCTACTTGTTGCCCTTCTAGTGGGGCTGGGGGCTCAGGACACCTTCTAATGCAATCTTCCCACTTCTGCAAAATCCCAGAGATGATGGTGAGCATGATGGGGATCTGTTCCCCTCTGTTTTTGTTTTTATGACTCAGTCCCTCACTTATTTCAAACTTTTTATTCAAGTGTTGGAGAAACTATGAGAGAAATTATTTAAACTTTGCTAGTTTACTTTTCCTGAAGTCCAAGGAAGGAGTGTCCTGGAATTGAAATCCTGTGCGGGGCTCACTTCCTAGATGCTCCTGGGTTATCACTGTGATTCCCTGACCTCAGGGCCACATCCCTCACTGCAGGAGGGCTCTTCTTGCAATTTAAAACCTGCAGATATTTATTCATTTTGGGAGGAAAATGCTGCCTTGTACTCACAGAGTTCCATACATTTTCTATTTACTTCTGAATATTTAAAAAAAGCAAGTCAAGTTTAAAATATCCATTTCAGATCCATCTATCCCCTCCCCTCCTCCCAGCACTGGCCATGCTTTCCCAAGGAGACTTAGAGGAGGGAGAAAGCTTGGTCTGCTTTTTCACTCCTTATCCCCGATTTCTTGGGGCACCTTTCTCCTTGATTGCAGAGGGGAGATGGAAAGGGACGGATATGTCATTCCTGGTGTGCATTGGCCATCTTCTTAGGCTGAAATGGACCAAGTAGAGATGCCCACTGAGGGCAGGCATCCCAGGCTGCTTCCTTCTTGGGGTACATGTGTGAGTTCTTCATGAACCTTTCAGGATCGGGACAGGGCTCCACATCTTGTTTCCATCCAATGCCTTAACAAGGGAGACTAACTCTAGCTCAACCTCATTGAATGCCACCGCAGCTTTCACCACCAGCAGTACACCCTGCTGTTTCCCATTGCTTGGGACATCCACCCTGTACGTGGCCCTCTTGTTTGGGGTACAATAAGACAGCTTAAGCCCAGCTACCTTCTGCAGTGTCCACCTGAGTCACTGAAGAGTCAGCTTTCCTTCAAATACCAAGTGGTAGGAGGGCTGGTTTCCCCACTGCTGGTCTCTCTCTCTGCCCTGTTGGCTCTCCTCTCCCCTGCTCAGAGATGTTCAGAGAGTGGGCAGATCAGCATGTCTGCTCCATGAGCTGATGTCTCCCTGTGGTTCGAGATGCCTGTCTCCTCTTGTTTCTGACACCCCTACTGTCTATGAGAGCTCCCCATTTTTTCTTCCTCCATGGAAAACACCGAGGCTCTCAACTCTCTACCGATGACTCACAATAAGGAATCTCTCCTCCTTCTCCTCTTCCTGGTTTTCTGCTTGTTTGGGGTGGGGGGAATGGTTGAAAGCAGTACAGTTGGTTAAGTCGGTCTATTAAAACGTCCTGGAGGGGTTCATGCCTCCAGCTGTTGGCAGCTCTTCTTAGAATGGGAGGTGCTTGATGTGTCTTCGCTTTCTGCTCCAGGTCTTGGTCGCCCATTTTGAGACAACAGAATTAGTATCATCGACACCCCACTGCACGTGGGACGAGAGATCCACATCATCTACCCCATCCATACTTTAAAGAGTTAAGTTGGGTGCTTGCTTCGGCAGCACATATACTAAAATTGGAGCGATGCAGAGAAGATTAGCATGGCCCCTGCGCAAGGATGACCCACAAATTCGTGAAGCGTTCCGCATTTTTTTACAATGGAATATTACCCAGCCATAAAAAGGAACAAAATAGTACCATTTGTAGAGGCGTGGATGGACCTAGAGTCTGTCATACAGAGTGAAGTAAGTCAGAAAGAGAAAAACAAATATTGTATAATATTGCTTATATGTGGAATCTAGAAAAATGGTACAGATGACCTTACTGGCAAAGCAGAAATAAAGTCACAGATGTAGAGCACAATCTTATGGTTACCAAGGGGGGGAAGGGGGGCACTTGGGATGAATTGGGAGATTGGGATTGACATACATACACTAATATGTATAAAATAGATAACTAATAAAAACCTGCTGTATGAAAAAAAAAACTGCCTTTATATTATTTAGCCATTTTAGTAAACAATTTACCATACCTGTGGTATGTCATATGTGAATTTTAGATATTTTTTCCCCAAATAGCATCTGTTAATTTACCATCATAGAAATAGGCTTAACTATTGTGAAAAATTCAAATGGTAAAAAAGGTACATTAAATGTCCACCCCTCTTTTTTAACCTAAAGCAGATGTTACCCTGGACAGGGGCAGGGGCAAATTAACATATGAAATGGTAAGAACAGTGTCTCTGCTCTGACCACACACCCAGAAGTGCCCCTGGAATGTCCATCACCATGACCTCTTGGCCGAGTCAAGGGGGTAACTCACGTTATCATTGGCGGTGGCAGTTCTCTTGCTGAAGCTATCAGAATTAATGCCCTTCCTTACAGATGCAGATGTAGAGAATGGACTTGAGGACATGGGGAGGGAGGCAGGGTAAGTTGGGATGAAGTGAGAGAGTGGCATTGACATATATACACTACCAAATGTAAAATGGATAGCTAGTGGGAAGCAGCCGCATAGCACAGGGAGATCAGCTCGGTGCTTTGTGACCACCTAGAAGGGTGGGATAGGGAGAGTGGGAGGGAGACTCAGGAGGGAGGGGATATGGGGATATATGTATATACATAGCTAATTCTCTTTGTTATGCAGCAGAAACTAACACAACAATGTAAAGCAATTATATTCCAATAAAGGTGTTAAAAAAAATTAATGCCCTTCTTTATCCTCTTTATTCTCTTCTCTGTCCTGGGCTCCCATTTCTGAAGCTCCTGCAGTGGCTTCAGTTGCAGTGTTGACATATTCCCTTCCATGGCCACAGACCCCAGTGATTTGCCCTCCAACCTGTGCAGTTGACATAGATGTGTGATTTCATAGCTTCCTCATGGCCCTCACTCATGAAGAGAAGAGTACCCTCTTCTCACTAGGGGTACTTTTCTTTGATTTCTTCTTTCAGGTTTTCATGCCTTCCCAGCTCAGATCAAGCTTGAGACAAGTTACCCAGCACCTAAACTGAAAGGAAACAGCATACCTGCAAAACTACATCTGAAATCGTTTATTCTTCGTAACCACTAGTTGGGGGTACCTCCAGACTCTCGCACTTTCAGGTGGGGGTAATATTCAGAATACATATTTAATGACCAGTTGTCTTGGGCACCATGATGGAATGGGGAACTGACCAATTGGTATGGTCAAACCAGTGCATACAGGCTGAATATCAGATTGGACAGGGGTCCCAAACAGGCAGACCTCTGGGCCATTTTGCTGGTAGATTAGTTTTGTTGGGTATGCTGAGTGGTTTTGAAATCTGTTTCTGAGCCTAGGCACGCACTAGGCACTGTTTCTGATCTAGGCACGCACTCTCCCATTTTCAGTCTGCTATCTTGTCTCATGTCTTAGAGTTTTTGCTGGCTTTGTTTGTTTGCTTTGTTTGTTTTGTTTTTTAAAATGTCTTACTATATTTTTAATTAAAATTTTTTTTCATTTTAACAGTTTTTAATGAAAGTCATATAAAAGATTATTTCTGCATCTTCTCAATTGTTTCTTCCTTATATTTGCCCTTTTCCTTTCCTACTTGGCAAGATTTGACGTTACGCTCAAGGATCTTTTTTTGGTCTTTGCCCAGTTTAGTTTAGTGATAACCTCCTTCCTGGGGTGGATACTCGCATGCTCAGTGGTGCCATCAGCCTTCTGCTGCTGCACTCGTATGGTGTAGATGACATATTTCTTCCTGGAAACCTGGACCACTTTGCCAATTTGCTGCCCTTTGTAGCACCCTCGCACAACCTGAACTTCGTCCTTTCAGATGGGCATGAAGCAAACATTGTACTTCTGCCTCAGCTCTTTGGAAAAAGGGGAAGACATATGTATATGTATAACTGATTCACTTTGCTGTACAGCAGAAACTAAGACAGCATTGTAAATCAACTAGGCTCCAATAAAAAGTAATGAAAAAAATAAAATAATGAAAACTGTGCAGTATAAAAAAATAGAGTAAGATGGCTGGCTTTGTTGATTTATCTTACTGTTGCTTCCTAGAAAGCATCTGCCTGTGCCTTACTCTTTTCAAACCTTTCCTTGTGGTCCCGTCTCTGTCCAGGGGCTATTCACTCCAATTTGTCTCTTAAATGATCCCAGGTTGTCATTGCTTGGAGAGGCCCTCATACCTGTGGGAACTGTACGATACCTCCTCTGGTTGCTGGGCCTAAATTTCCACAGAGGTGGGCACCCCATTCTGGATCTGAACTACATCAATATTGCAGCTACTCATTAAATTATAATTAACTTGGAAATGAGAGACTAAACATAGAAACAGACAACGGCCAGACCCTATATAAAAATAGAATTCTGACCCACAACCTACAGCAACCTGCCAAGGAAACCAACCCTTTCATTGACAATAAACAGTCCAGGAAGCCAGCCTGCCATAAGTCAGACTTGTTAGAATTCAGACTACTATCTCTAATAACAATCTAAGAAGCTAAACAGTAACTTCTGTAACAGCCAGCCCCAAATGGGCAGGATTTGATTAAATCCTTCCAACTTAGGACCAACTAGAGAAAAACAAATCTGCACACCCCTGACCAATCACATAAGATACCTTGCTATGAGTTATTGCACCTCCAGCTTCCCCAAGCCCACAGCCTCCAATCAGGGTACACGTGAAGCCTCCCTTTTTTGTACAATCAAGCTTTCCTACTCCTCTGCCTGCCTTTGCATCTTTGCCAAGATGCAAGTGACAGTGGCTGACTCACTTCTTATCCGGGTTCTGAAAAAATAGCCTTTGTTTTTTCTCATTTGGTTGGTCTTTATTTCCACAGAAATAAAGTCAATTCTAACTATTTAGATATGATAATAATAATAAAGGCCTTCAATAAAATTTAAGTAAGTTATGGTAGAGAGGGAAAATAAGAATTTTTTGTATTCCGTAAAAGTTTAAGGTGGGCGGGGTGGAGGGAGGAGAATGTTCCCTTTAGCATCTTTTGAATGTCTTGGGTTCAATTTTCTGATTTTTCCTACTACCACCTGAATTTGTAATAAAACAGCTGACCATAAAATGTTGAACTTTGTTACTTTTAAGCTGAAAATTTTTTTGAAGCTTAAGGCAGTTATTTCTGCAAAAGATGACTTTTGGGTTTATTAATTAAAAAGAAGGCAGGGAGTATTTGAAATATTATCATATGAGGGACTTTATTCTACATTTATAAATACAGTCTCACCACAATTACGAGAAATTGAAAAGAGTTTGAAATATGGTGATAGCTTAAAACTGAAAATAATTCTTTTTAACATGAATAATTGTCCCACCAGTTTTATAACCTAATAAAAATCATAGTAGAAGAAAAATCCTGGACATTTTAATTATGAGAGATCACATGTATTCTGGGAAATTAGAAACATAACACACATATTCATACTCCAGAATCCTCATTCTAGAAATTCTTTCCTTGGAGATTTTCCAAAGAACTGGATTCCATGATCTGGCTTCTCTGCAGTACCCAGTAAACAGAGCTCAGTAAGAGGCATACCTGATTTTGAGTCCAAGTTTAGCAACAATATATTTCATATTTAAACCGAGATGCAGAGTAGAAATTCAGTCTTTGGACATTGTTTCCCTTATGTTTGTTCCTTTAAAAATATAGATTTTTCTTCTATACTCTAGACAGAGGCAGAGGAGAAAATACCCTTGTAATTTTTTCACTTTCTAGTAACCCCTTTAAAGTTAACTGTAGTATCACGTAGATACATATACATTACTCATATTATGATTTAAATCCTAAATCCTTCAGAGAATTCCCCAAATACTCTCTTTCTGGGTGTCTCCATTGGTTGGTGTGCTTTGAAGAAAAGGACATCAAAAGTGTTCAATTAGCACTTGTTGACAGATTGACTCAATGCAAACCAATGTTAAATTAACCTCAATTTGGAAGATGTGCTGAAACAATAACAGTCATTTAACACTTGTTTTGTTAACACTTGTTTTGTATTATCTGGCCTGTTTCACCCCACCTCCATGTTTTCTGTAATGAATTCACATTGACTGTGTGTCTTTTGATTTCTTAATTATTCACTTTCCTTCTTGTGTAAAATGAGAATGTCTCCTACTCACTCAGCCCTAGGTTTTTAAGAATTAGAAGAACCTGCAGTGTTCCCCCAAATTTACCCTTCGTTTGTGGGCATGACACTCCTCTACTTTTCACAAACTTTCCTGTGCACAGGTGTCACCTGGAGGACTTATTAAAACTTGGAGTGCTACCCTAGAGCGTCTGATTCCATAGGTCTGGGATGGGGCCCAAGAACTTGCATGTTTAACTAGTTCCCACGTGATGCAGCTGCTCCCTGTCTCAGGACCACACATTGATACCTACTGCTATTACAAGAAGTAAGAATTCCGCTGTGTGTGTGTGTGTGTGTGTGTGTGTGTGTGTGTCAGGGGTGGTGGCAATGGTGGTGGTGGAGGTGGTAGTAGGGGTACGGTTTGACCGGGGCAGAGTATGGACATAGGAAAGCTTGCAGGTGTAGATCATTGTGAGGAAGCTGCGGGGTGTTCTGGAATGAGCCCAGGTCCCAAAGGTGTGAGAGGGGAATTGAGAACGAGAAAGCCTGATGTATTCCTGACCTCTGGATGCTTCTCCCATTTGGATTTCATTGGAATGAAACTCCTAAATGGTTTAAGTGCCAGAGGGGCTGCTAAATTGTCATGTCTCAGACGCACATATAATATTGACATCTGCAGTTTATGCTCTCAGACTACATATTCAAACTCTGTGCGGTGGTGGAGTAGCTAGATAAATATTTGTACATTTGACTGCACCCAGACACTACTTATGTTTCCTTATTCTTCTGTTTTGTCTCAAGAAATCTGAGTCAGATGGTGTAATTGGTTGTGAAGCTTAATCCCATCGTCATAGTCATTCACCTGCTTAAAGATGGGGGTGTGTGGATGATTTAGCACGTCTAGTAATCTGTTTATTCCCTCCCAAATGGTAAAGACAAGAAGCTCTTCACAGATTGCTGGATGGCTCCAGTTATTATGGATTCTTACAAAGACACGGCAAACAGGCAAGTGTTAGTTCAGCAGAATAACAATACACATTGCTATTTGGATCATTCTTGCATAGTATAAAATTGCAAGTGATTTCAGGTTCTGACAGGACTTTATAAGCCTCAGGTCTCAACACTCAGATTTTCATGGCACATAGCCTTTTTCATTTCAACTTTGTTTAAAATATTTTATTACAGAAAATTTCAAACATATCCAGAATCAGAGGGAAGCATATCGTGATGGTACTATCACCCAGCCCCAATAATTATCAATATTTTGCCAATTGTGTTTAACCAGTCTGCACTCCTGGGCCACAGAAATTTTACTTATAAATACCTCATTTCTAACAGATAAAGGCTTTAGAACAATATAACCACGATAGTATTATCACACCTAACAAAATTATTATTTGAAATATTATTCCAATCCGTGTTCAAATTTCTTCGATTGTCTCAAAATTTGTTAATTGTCCTATTTGTTCAATCAGGACCCAAACAAGGTCCTTTATAGAATTTGTTGATTTATCTCTTATGTCTCTATTATCATTTAGTAGTTTCCTCTCTCTTTTTTTTTTAACCAAGACATTTATTTATTGAAAAAATGAGTCATTTTTCCTGTTGATTTTCTGCATCCTGGACTGTTTTGGTTATATCTCTGTGGTATTGTTTAACTTGTTTCTACAGTCCTATATTTCTTGTTAACTTGTAGCTGAGTCTAAAACATGAAATTTAGGCTTAATTATGCTGGGGGAGGCAAGAATATTTCACAGGCAGTGTGGGTACTTGCTATTGTATCACATCAAGAGGGATGTAATACCTGTTTGTCCCACTTTTAGTGATGCTAAGATAGATCAGTGGGATTTAGGTGTCAACCTTTTCCTAATGGTCTTAGCAGCCATTGAGGATTATTGTATAGATCCATTATTTCACTGGGGTTGCAAAATGACATTTTTCTAAGTCAATCGTTCTTTCTGAATTAGTTGGACTTCTGTATCTGGTTAATATGAAAAACAGTTTATAAAGGAGAGGCAAGATAAATGCTTGATTCTGTACCTTAATCTAATTTCAGAATAATGAGCCCAGCAATATATATATATATACACACATATATTTTTATTTAATTAAAGTATAGTTGATGTGCAATATTATATAAGTTATAGGTGTATGATATAATGATTCACAATTTTAAAGGTTATACTTCATTTATAGTTATTATAAAGTATTGGCTATAGTCCATGTTTTGTACAATATATCCTTGTAGCTTATTTTATACATAGTAGTTTGTACCTCTTAATCGCATACCCTTATATAGTCCTTCCTTCTCCTCACTGGTAACTACTAGTTTGTTCTCTATATCTGTGAATGTGCTTCTTTTTTGTTATATCACTAGTTGATTTTTTAGTTTCAACTTATAAGTGATATAATACAGTATTTGTCTTTATCTGACTAATTTCATTTAGCATAATACCCTCCAACTCATCCATATTATTGCACGTGGCAAAATTTTATTCTTTTTTATGGCTGAGTAGTATTCCATTGTTTATGTGTACCACATCTTCTTAATCCATTCCTCTGTTGATGGACACTTAGGTTACTTCCACATCTTGGCAATTGTAAATAATGCTGCTATGAACATTGGGGTGCATGTATCTTTTTGAATTAGTGTTTTCAGTATTTTTTTTTTTTTTTTTTTGGATATATAAACCCAGGAGTGGAATTGCTGGGTCATATGGTAGTTCTATTTTTAGTTTTTTGAGAAACCTCCATACTGTTTTCCACAGTGGCTGCACCAATTTACATTCTCACCAACAATGTATGAGAGTTCCCTTTTTCCACATTCTTGCCAACATTTGTTTTTTGTGTTCTTTTTGATGATAGCCATTCTGACAGTGTGACGTGATATCTCATTGTGGTTTTGATTTTTATTCCACTGATGATTAACGATGTTGAACATCTTTTCATGTGCTTGTTGGCCATTTGTATATCTTCCTGGGAAAAATGTCTATTTATGGTTCTGTCCATTTTTGTTTTCAGGTAAAAAATACGTTTTCCTTTTAATTGACACAGTTTCCTCTCTCGGCGCTACTTTGGTAATGATTAGGTCCCCACCTTTCAAGAACATTGCATCTGAACAGGCTGAGACAGAGCCAGTGTGAACACAGGCCCCCAACCTGGGCTTTTGGAATAACAAGAAGAGCAAAAACTAGCCTTTCTCTTCACTTACAAAGGGTCACTCAGAGGGTCCAAAGCTCTGCTTTCCAAACTAGAAAACCTGGAGCTCAATGCAAAATTGGAAAGCAAAATGTATCAGAAATGAAGCATAGTGCTTCCTCAGATACTCAAGTTCTGATCATCCCTCCTCTTCTACAAGAAATAGTCCCACTCCAACATTTTTAAAGAAAGATGTTTTGTTTCTGTTTCACTTTCCAACTGGGTGTAAAATCTACTAAAAGGGATACAATGAATAAAATAAATCAGCTCACTCACAAAAGACACTCCCAGATAATGATTTTTTGGTTGCTGAGATTATTCAGCATATTATTTCAAAGTGGCAAAATTCAGGACAATCTGAGAAAAGAATTCAAAAGTGGCAGCTACATTTGCTGATATGTCCATGTGAGACACACAGACACACAACCCCATTTTTCAGTGTATGTGTCAAGGGGCCAAGACCCCGATCAGCACAATAAGTTATTTTGTACATTACAGTGCACAGAAAAACAGAAGGAAAGACACTTTCTCAGAGAGGTTCATATTGCTCTGAAGGAGGCTGGAGCCCAGCACCCCAGAGCCATCATTAGCTGGACCCCTCCTCTTCTATGGTTGCAGTGGCCTCAGAGGCAGCTGTTTCCTCTAAACGATCCCCTGGCTTCTCCTTTTCCTTCTGGAAATAGAGGTCCGGGTACTTCTGCATGCACCCCTGCATGGCCCGGAACTGGTCTACACAGTCTGACCCCTTGACATCCTCCATGCTGTAGAGGAATCAGGAAAAGGCCACCTTGAAAAGTTTCCCACACGGACCACTGGCCATCCGCCCAAGGCATGGGCAGTTCCAGTTGATATCTCCATTTGGCAGGATCAGTCTCTTCTCCTCATACAGATCATTGGGGTCTGTATGAGGAGAAGAGACCCCAGCTCCAATTGGCCACCAGCTCCAATCTGCTTGGAGTTTCATAGTCTTCTTTGGTGACAAATATGATTCAATCCTTCCCTTTCTGCTGGCAGTAGATCATGGTGCAGGCTGGTGCTTTGACCGCACAGCAATGGCGGTGGTGGCCTCCAGGTTCTGTCCATTTTTAAATCAGGTTGTTTTTTTTTGATATTGAGTTGTATGAGCTCTTTATATATTTTGGATATTAACCTCTTATTAGTCATATCATTTGCAAGTATTTTCTCCCATTTAGTAGGCTGTCTTTTCATTTTGCTGATGGTTTCCTTTTCTGTGCAAGAACTTTTAAGTTTAATTAGGTCCAATTTATTTATTTTCTCTTTTGTTTCCTTTGCCTTAGGAGAGAAATCCAAAAAAATATTGCTATGATTTATGTCAAAAAGTGTTCTGCCTATGTTGTCTTCTAGGAATTTTATGGTTTCAGGTCTTTAAACCATTTGGAATCTATTTTTGTATATGGTGTGAGGAAATGTTCTAATTTCACTCCTTTACATGTATCTGTCTAGTTTTCTCAGCACCATTACTTGAAGAGTCTGTCTTTTCTCTATTTTACGTTCTGTCTCCTTTGCTGCAGATTAATTGACGATAAGAGCATACGTTTATTTCTGGGATCTCTATTCTGTTACATTGATCTATGTGTCTGTTTTTGTGACAGTAACATGCTGTTTTGATTACTGTGGCTTTGTAGTATAGTCTGAAGTAAGTGATCATGATACCTCCAGTTGTGTTCTTTTTTCTCGAGATTGCTTTGGCAATTCAGGGTCTTTTGTGTTTCCATATATATTTTAGGATTATTTGTCCTAGTTCTGTGAAAAATGTCATGGGTATTTTGATAGGTATTGTGTTATTTTTGTAGATTGCTTTGGTTAGTGTGGACACTAACAATATCAGTTCTTCCAATCCATGAACATGGGCTATTTTTCCATTTCTTTGGATCATCTTCAATTTCCTTCATCAATGTTTTATAGTTTTCAGAGTTAAGGTCTTCCATCTCCTTGGTACATTTATTCCCAGGTGTTTTATTCTTTTTGATGTGATTTTAAATTGGATTGTTTCTTGCTTTCTATTTATGATTGTTCATTATTAGTGTATAGAAAAGCAATAGCTTTCTATGTATTAATCTTGTACCCTAAAACTTTACTGAATTCATTTATTAGCTCTAATAGTCCTTTGGTGTAAATTTTAGGGTTTTCTACATATAGTATCATGTCATCTGTAAATAGTGATAGTTTTACTTCTTCCCTTCCAATTTGGATGCGTTTTACTTCTTTTTCTGGTCTGATTGCTGTGACTAAGACTTCCAATACTATGTTAAATAGAACTGGTGAGAGTGGGCATGTGTGGTTTGTTCTTGACTTTGGATAAAAAGCTTTCAGCTTTTCATTGTTGAGTATGATGTCAGCTGTGCGTTTGTCATAAATGGCCTTTATTATTTTGATATATGTTGCCTCTATATCAACTTTGATAAGAGTTTTTATCATGAATGGATGTTGAATTTTTCTGCATCTATTGAGAAGATCATGTGATTTTTATCCTTCCTCTTGTTAATGTGGTGTATCACACTGATTGATTTGTGACTGTTGATCCATTCTTGTATCCCTAGAATGTATCCCTTGTATCCCACTTGATCATGGTGCATAATCCTTTTTATATACTGTTGAATTTGGTTTGCTAATGTTTTGTTGAAGAGTTTTGCATCTATATTTGTCAGAGATATTGACCAGTAATTTTCTTTTTGTGTAGTGTCTTTGTTTGATTTTGGTATTATGCTAATGGTGGCCTTGTAGAATGAATTTGGGAGTGCTACCTCTTCTTCATTTTTTTGCAATATTTTGAGAAGGATAGGTATTATCCCTTCTCTACATGTTTATTAGAATTCCCCTGTGAATCTGTCCACTCCTGGACTTTTGTTTGCTGGGAATTTTTATTATTATTATAAATTCAATTTCACTGCTAGTTTTTGGTTTGTTCAAGTTGTCTATTTCTTCCTGATTCATTCTTGGAAGGTTGTATGTTTCTAGAAATTTGTCCATTTCTTCTAGGTTGACCAGTTCATTGGCATATAACTGTTTGTAGTATTCTTTTATGTTTTTTTTTGGTATCTCTGTGATACCAGTTATTATTTCTCCTCTTTCATTTCTCATTTTGTTTATCTGTGTCCTCTCTTTTTTTCTTGATGACTTTAGCTAAAAGTTTATTAATTTTATCTTTCCAAAAAAACAGCTCCTGGCTTTATCTTTTCTATTTTTTTTAGTCTCTAATTTATTTCCTCTCTGATTGTTATTATTTCCTTCTTTATGCTTACTTTGTGCTTTATTTGTTCTTCTATTTCTAATTCCTTTAGATGGTAAGTTAGGTTGTTTGACATTTTTCTTGTTTCTTAGGGGCAGACCTCTATCCTTGTAAACTTCCCTCTTAGAATTACTTTTGCTATGTTTCATAGGTTTTGGAAAGTTGTGTTTCCATTTTTATTTGCCTCAAGGTATTTTCTGATTTTATCTTTGATTTCTTCATTGAGGGGTTTTTAGTAACATGTTTAATCTCTTCATTTTGTGTTTTTCCCATTCTTCTTGTAATTGATTTCTAGTTTCATACTGCTGTGATTGGAAAAAATACTTGATATAATTTCTGTCATCTTAAATTTGTTGAGACTTGTTTTGTGACCTAACATGTGATTTATCCTAGAGGACACCCCACATGCACTTGAAAAGAATGTGTATTCTGCTGTTTTTGGATGGAATGTCCTATAGATATATATTAAGTTCAACTGAACTAATGTGTCGTTTAAAACTATTATTTCTTTGTTGATTTTCTGTTGGATGATTTGTCCATTGATGTAAGTGAGGTGTTAAAGTCCCCTATTAATATTGTAATATTGTCAATTTCTCCCTTTATGTCTGTTAATATTTGCTTTATATATTTACATACTTCTGTATTATGTGTATAATACAGAATTTTTTTGTATATTTGTTAATGAGTGTTATATCTGTTAATGAGTGTTATATCCTCTTCCTTTATTGTTAATGAGTGTTATATCCTCTTCCTTTATTGATCCTTTTATCATTATATAATGCCCTTCTTTGTCTTTTGTTACAGAATTCATTTTAAAGTCTGTTTTGCCTGATATAGTATTGCGACCCCTGCTTTCTTGTCATTTCCATTTGCATGAAATATCTTATTCCATCCCTTCATTTTCAGTCTGTATGTGTCTTTAGCTCTGGAGAGGGTCTTATGTAAGAAGCATATAGGTAGGTCTTGTTTTTGTTTTTTTTTTTTAATCCAATTAGCCAGCCTATGCCTTTGATTGGATAATTTAGTCCACTAGCATTTGGTAGGTATGTACTTATTGCCATTTTGTTACTTGTTTTCTGATTCCCATCTCAATTTTAAGAGGATTGTTCTTAAGCTCAGTATATAACTGCTTTTATATCATTTTGGTTATTTTTAAAATAATGTACTTAGAACTAAAATATGCTTCTTATAGAAAATTTAGAGAATAAAGACTCACATAAAGATGAAAATGAAAATCACCTGTATTCTCCCCACTCAGAAGTACCCTTTAAACATTTTGTTGAGTTTCCTTCTATTTTTTTTCTCTTAGGTACATCATTAAACTTCCATGGTCTGCCATTATAATCACCCCCTCACATGTAGTCTCAACCCCTCTACTACTCTTACCTTCATCACACATGTCTAGTAAAACCTCAACCCCCCCCCATCTTCTCTGCACCTGTGTCTGAGTAGCTGAATGCTACTGGAGAATATATAACTGAATTGATGTTTCCTTAATTTGATTATCTAAAATCACAACTTGCACATACTACGACCCAGAAACCCACTTATATTTCCCAGAATGATTTTATATGTTCTCCTCAAACCACCCACAACTCCTCCCTATTTTACCCTCACTCAGCTGTTGACCTTGCCTCATACTTAAGTGAAATAAAAGCCTTCAGATGATAACTCTAAAATTTCTAATGCAAACTTAACAAAGACTACCCTCATCAGCAGTTATCTTCACTTTTTCCCTTCTGTCATTATGGAGAGCCCTTTCTTCATCTTAGCCAATTCCAGGCCCTCCCTTATCCTATGGATCCAGTGCTCTTTGACCTTTAAAAGCACTTCACTTTGGTTATCCACTCTCCTTTTATCAAATTTTCCATTCTTTACCGTATCAGTTTTGTAACCATATTCTAATTTTCCAACTTTATCTTAGAAACAACACCAAAAACAAACAATCAAACCTTAGTTCCATAGCTCCCTGAAGATTGGTTTCACTCATTTCCCCATTATCCTGCATAACCAAACTTCTCAAGAGTTGTTAAATGTATTAGTTCCACCTCCTTAACTTTTCTTTAATCCATTCTAATATGGTTTCCACATTGCCCCACGACTATACTGAAATTTCTTGTCTCAGGATCACTGACAATGGTCACACAGCCATTTGCAATCTACACATCTCTGTCCTCTTATCCACCCTTTGAGCATTTGATGGGATTGGCCATTTACTTCCTGAAACACTCTCTTCTCTTGGCTATCATTACACTATTGTTTCCTAGTTTTCCAAATGTACTGGCTTATTACATCAGTTTCCTTTTCCAGCTGGCTCCTACGCCTCCTCTGAAGTATTGGCAGTCCTCTGGTTTAAGTTGTGGATCCTCTTCTCTTCTTTTGCTTTTTCTCCCTGAGTGATCCTATTAATTCCCAGTCTTTAAAAAATCAGTATGACTAAAGACTCCAAAGTTTATATCTCCAACCTAGATAATTTTTTTTCTGAGCACCATTACAATTTTGCTTACCTGATAGCTCAACCTGTATGTCTTACAGACACTTAAATCATATACATCTAAGATAAAACTTCTCATTTCTCTTCTGAAAGTGAATCCCTCCCCTATCTGTTCTATCCAAATAAATGGCACATTATCCTTTAGTTGCTCAATTCAGAAACCTGAGTCAGTCCTGATTTTCTTTTCCCATAACCCTTATCCAAAGCATTGGTAACTTCACTTGATTCTACTCCCCAAAATATCTTGACTCTGTCTTTTCTCCATTTTCTTGGCTCCTGGTCATAGCCCATCCTTCACAGACTATGTTGACATCTCTTTGATGTCTCTCTGATTCCACATTTGCTCCTCTACAATCCATTTCCACATCACAAGCAAGAGTGATCATCTTCTAGAACATAAATTAAACATTCCTTAAAAACTGTAAGTGGCTTTTCATTATACTTGTAACAAATTCAAACTCTTTACAAGAGCTGGATGGCTCTATAGATCTACCGCATTTGTCTCTGCTGATCTCTCCAACCTCAGGCTGCACTACTCCATCACTACACCAAAGCCACTCTTTTTCAAATACATCCACATCTTTCCCACCTTAGGATGTTCATACATGCTGTTCCCGCTGTTCTTTTCTCTCTACTGTTGCCTTGTTTGACTTCTTGTCTGTTGGAAATCAACTTAAATATTGTCTTTTCTGCAGATGCCTTTTCTGTCCAGTCTAACTAAAGTAGGTAGAATTTCTATTCCATCCATCTGTGAGTGAAGTGATCTGAATATCTCTCAAATGCCAATTTTTAATCTTTTCTCAGAAAACAGTTTCTTCCCCTATTAGTGCTATAAATCCCAGTGATCTATTCTTGGAAAAGCCAATTTAAATATGAAATACTGACTGTGATATGATAACAGTTGCATGACAATAGACTTGGATTCAAATTTGAATTTGGACTTGTTACTTTTAAAATCAGCTCTTTCCTCTTCTGTTTCTTAATTAGCAGATAGATGATAAATCAAAAAGAATGAAATAAAGGGGAGATACAGTACAGTTGCTGAATGACAAGACAGCCTCGTAAAACTTCTTGCATTTAAGGGCAGAAGAATCATGAAGGAGAGGGGCAAATATTCCTTAAATGCTCACTCTGTATTAGGGCACTATACTAGATACTTAACTAGCTGTTCTGACTTTAGGGCACTGCTAGGCCAAAGCCAGGGACTACTAACTCATAACATTTTAGAATTGCAAAGAATCTCACAGATCATTTATTATGTAATGAATGTACCCATTATGAGATTCCTCTAGTAATACGTGATCTAGTGCTCTCCCAGTCTACCCTTGAACTCTCTACTTCCCACTGAAGCTCATTCCATGGTTAATAATTCTAATTACCAGAAAGTTTTAGCTTAATGGCATATAAATCTGTCTCCATGTAACTTCCACTCACTATTCCTGTTTCCATCCCCTGCAACCAAACAGAGTGAGATGTCTCAGTCCACCCCATGAGTCTTCCAGGTATTTGGTCATCAAGTTGCCCTCGGGGCTCCTCCAGGCCAAATGTTATCAGTTGGGTTTGGACTTAGAGTTTGAGTGACTTGAGGCTGATTGGCCACAACCAGGATTCCTGCAGACTTCCTCCCTTCATTTTTCCCTGTGCCTCTGGGCCAAGTGTACATAGTTGAGATCATTTCACAGCCCCTTCTCTCTAAATAATGACTTCTTTAGGCATAAGGCTGCTCCTATTATTATTGTCCATAGAATACCTGTTCTTTAAATGTCAGCATAGTACTTGTGCTATATGTATATTAATTAACTTTAATCCACACAATATCCTTGGATGGTAGGTACTAGTTTGAAACATATGAAATTGTCATTTTTATTGTTTAAAAATGGTTGAATATCAGCGACTTCAAATGGTGCATTTATTATTAATCTGATTTTATAGATGAGAAAAGCAGAGCCTTACACATGTGATATATCCTGTTCAAGGCCACAAAGCCAAGAGCAGGGTGAGGTCTACCCCTACATCAGTCTAGCTCAAGAGGTGGCTCATTTGCTGCATGTGCTGCTTCTTTATGTATCACCTTGCCATTGCAGATGGGAGGATTCAAGGTAAAGACAGAGGCCACAGTCTTTTGTAATGCAGCATGGCAGAGTGGAAAGGAAACATTTGAGATAGTTGTATATTTGCTAAATACGTATATTCCAGCACTTATTATTTGTGTGGACTTGAGAAAGTTACCGAACCTCCCAGAAACCCAATGAGTGTATCTCTAAAATTGGGTTATTAATATTTAACTTGCAGTGCTTGTACGAGGATTCAGTGAGTTGACGTTCTATCAAGCTCCCACCCAATACCTTCCTGTTGCCTGGCATATCGTGCTGTATGGTCTCAGCCCACTCACCCTCTCTTTCTCCTACATCAAGGGACCGCTAACTTCTCCCTAAAAGGCCAATAGTAAATATCTCAGGCTTTGTTAGCCAAGAGGAAATATCCTCATCTCTTTAAGAACCTGTTCTCATTAAAAAGCTATAGTTATCTGACCACTTTGAAAAATGTAAAAGCTATTCTTAGCTCACAGGCCATACCAAAACAGGTAGGTCAGGGGGCTGGAGTTTGCCAGCCCCTACACTAGCTGATTATTATGTAGTTTCTTCTCTCTTCTCAAGTCTCCAGCAGCTTCTAACTCATGCTCACTCTCAATGATTACATTGCTTCTTCTTTCATTGAGAAAATAGAAGCAATCAGAAAAGATGTAGCAGCAGTTCCCCTTGCCTTATTTATTGTGCCTGAATTCCCCTCCTTGTCCCTATAGCTAAGGGTCTCTCTGGGCTCCTGACACAATCTAGCCCTTCTGCTTGTGCACTTAATTCCATTGTCTCATACTCTCAGGAACATTGCTCTAACAATTCTCCCCTAGCTCCTTCAAAGCACTAACATTTCTTCCTCCATTGAATCATTCCCATCAGTGAGCAAACATGCTGTGATTTTTCCCATCTTAAGAAAGCTCTCCCTCGACCCCACTTCCTCCTGCGCTTACCACTCATTCCCCATTTCTTGCAGTAAAACTCTATGAATGAATTAGCTTTCTAGGCTAACTCTAATTGCTCTTTTCCCATTCTTTCTTCACTATCACCCCATCAGTAATGAACTCCAGGTCGTTTACATGAATGAGCAGTTCTCAGTCCTCGTCTAGTCTGATTTATCAGCAGCGTTTGCCACAGGATCATTCCTTTCTCCCTGAAACCCTCCTTCATGTGCCTTGTTGGGTACTAGACTCTACTTCTTTCCCTCCTGAATCACTGCTGGTTCTTCTCAGATTCTTTGCTGTTCATCTTTATCTCAGGGATGAGTCCTTAGATCTCTCCTATTTTCTGTCTACATTCTGTCTTGTAATGATCTTATATAGCCTTATAGCTTTATCTGTACGTTATGACTTCAGTATGTATATTTCCACCCTAGGCCATTTCCTGAACTCCAGGTTTTTATATCTGTCCATTTAACATCTCTACTCTGATATCTAATTGGTGTCTCAAACTCACCATGAGTTTGAGCTCCTGATATCCCCCATCAACAAAATAGCCTTCTCTTCTAGTCTTTCTCATTTATGTAAACTGCAATTCCATTCTTTCAGTCACTCAGGCTAAAAACCTTAGCTTTATCCTCTTTAAAATTTTTTTTAATCAACTTTTTGAGTGTGATTTATGCCCAGTAAACTTTGCCCATTTCAAGTGTACAATTCAATGAATTTTGACTGATGTATATACCAGGAAATCACTGCCACAATCAATATACAGAACATTTCTCTCTCTCTTTGTCACCCATTCCTCTCTTTTCCCCTGTCCCCTAAAGAGCACTGGTCTGCTTTCTGTCACTGTGGGGTTACTTTACATTTTCTACAATTTTATATAAATAGAATTCTACAGTGTGTACTTTTTGGTGTCTGTGTCTTTTACTTAGAATAAACATTTTGAGATCCATTTTTGTCGTGTGTGTTGGTAGTTCACTTCTTTTTGTTGTGATTCATGTTCCCTTATATGGATAATTGTTTATGTCTTCTCCAAGTGATGGACATTTGGGTTGTGTCCAGTTTTTGGCTATTCTGAATAAAGCTGCTATGTACATTCAGTAGAAGTCTTTGTTCAGACATTTGATTTCAGTTTTCTTGAGTAAATCACTTAGGTACAGAATGTCCAGGTAGAATGGTAGGTGTATTGGGTAACTTTTAAAGAAACTGTCAAACAGTGTTCCAAGGTAGTTGTGCCATTTCATATTCCCACCAGCAGTGTATTAAAGTATGAGTTCCTGCACATCCTTGCCTGGCTACATCTTCAACTGCTCTTTTTCTCACATCCAATCTGAAATTCCATCTATTAGGAAATCCTGTTGCCCAAATCTTCAAAATACACCTAGAATCCTATTCCTTCTCATCCTACTACTGCCACCATTTTGGTAGAAGACAGTCTCACTGGGTGTTTTCAATGGCTTTCTGCTTATGCCCTTCAGTGTGTTCAAAACACAGCACTTGAAATACACTTGTTAAGTATAAGCAGTTTCTATCACTCCACTGTTTAAACCCTTGGTGGCTGCCCTTCTCAGAGCAAATGCCAAGGGTATTATAGTGGCCCATTTGCCTCTTCTCGATCTGTCCATTCCTAATGCCCTTGACTTTCCATGCTCCCACTTTTCCTTCTCTCCTTTCCTTCTCTCAATGCTACCTTGAATACACCAAGTTTGCTCCCATCTCAGGGCCTTTGCACAGGCTGTTTTCTGGTCCCTTTCTTTCTCAGATACATATATGACTCCCATCTTCACTTCCTTCAGATCTTTACTCCAAAAACCCTTTCTCTATGAGGCTTTCCTTGATTCTCCCATTTAAAATCGCACCCATCCCACTCCTTAGTCCATGTTCCTACCTTATTTCTGCCATCGCGCTTATCACCATTTGGTAGTCAATATACATTTGCTGACCCTCATCTATGTGCCAATGACTATTCTAGGCACTTGAGAGGCAGTGTTAAATGAAACAGTCAAAAATCTCTATCATCCTGGAGTTTTCACATATTTTATTAATTTATCTTGCTTCTCAATCATCTCCCATCCACAAGAATAAAAGCTCTGTGATAACAGGGATTATGTCTGTTTTGTTTAATGCTGTCTCACTACTGCCCAGAAAAATGCTGGCAAATAGTAGGATTTCAACAAATACCAGCTGTTGTCTTTTAATTTCATTTTTCCAAATAAAAAAGCAAACTCTGGTCCAAGCTTTATTAATGTAGAATAGATTACTGCAGTGTCCTACTTTGGACTTTGAGGGAATCTGCAGCCTGTGAAAATTGAAGACACAATTGAATTGCTAATTAAAAAATGGAACCAGTTCAATTCTGTAATCCTCTAAGAGTGGGTTTTAAACTCTGAAGTAGTATTAATCTAATTTTCTAGACTGCTTATCAGGAAAACTCCATTTCTCTGCAGACAGCCTCTTCCAAGACCTTTGGGTTGATGAGCAGCTGCCTGAGTGTTGAGCAATGAGCTGGGCTGTTCTGCAGATTTCCCCTTCTTTAGAAATGTGCCTTTTAACACGTTGTCTGGATTAATGTTTCCCAAAGTGTGTTCTCTTGACCACCTGCATTAGCACTGATCAACTCCAACCACTGAATCAGGATCTCTAAGGGTAGGATTCTGAAATCTTCCTTCTTTACAAACTCCTGATGTAGTTGGCTATTTGAAGTTTGAAATTATTTGTTTTAAAATTTGTCTGAGTTAGGACAACTGGGTCTAGGAGGATTGAACCACTGTAATTGAAGGCAGTATGGCAAGGATCCTCAGCAGGTGGATTGAGATGTTCAGGTGAGGGTTGGAAGATTTGATCGAAGCCAAAGGTTAGTAGTTTTAGTTTTGCCCTTGTTATGGGTTGAATGGTACCCCCCCCCAAAAAAAATAAAGTCCCAACTCCCAGTACCTCAGAATGTTACCTGGTTTGAAAATATAGTGGTTGCAGATATAACTAGTTAAGATGAGGTCCTACTGGGATAGGTTGGATCCCCAATCCAATTTGATTATTGTCCTTACAAAAAGAACTCCATGTAAAGACAGGGACACAGGAAAAATGCTATGTGAAGATGAAGGATTAGATGTTGCATCTACAAGGCAAGGGACACCAAAGATTGTCAGCAAACCACGAGAAGCTAGGGAAAGGCAAGGATGGATTCCTCTACAGGTTTCAGAGGGACCATGACCCTGCCAACACCTTGATTTTGGACTTCCAGCCTCCAGAAATGAGCGACAATAAGTTTCTTTTATTTTCAGTCTCCCAGTTTGTGGTACATTGTTTTGGCAGCCCTAGGGAACCAATATTGCCCTTGTCCTTCAGTTATTTATCAAACAACTAAAAATATATTATTGAGGTGGGATTATAGATAAAAGAAGAAGAGGCCAGAGTGACAACTTCAGGGACTTCTAGAACTCAGGGAATTTTAAATGTAGGCTTGAAATTTTTCTAGAGGATAGACAGTCCAACGGAAGAATAAGGAAGCTAGAAAAATGTTCACCCCTACCTGAAAGCTGATGTATGACAGAAATGGCATTGTTAGAAAGTGAGAAAGAGGTCAGCTAGTTAGTATATAGGGGTAGGAAATTTGGTTATCCATATACAAAAATAAAATTAGATTCCTACTTCATATAATAACAACAACAATAATAATAGTAATAGTAATCACTTAAATGCATTTAGTAGGTACTGTTCTAAGAGGTTTTGTATATCCTAGTTGCAACTTCACACTTATCTATCAATAGGTGCTACTATTTTTATACCCATTTTACAGATTAAGAAACTAGGGCATGTAGAGGTTAAGTAACAGGCTAAAATGTGATGGAGGTGAGATGTGAACTCAGGCAGTCTGGCTTCAGACTCCATGCTTTCAATCACTATGCCATACTAGTTCACACTTCATAAAGAAATCGAGTCAAGGTATATTAAAAATTTGACAGTGAAAATAAAACCAAAAAAATTTAGAAGAAAACAAAGAATATCTTTACGGCTTCTAGCATGAAATAAATAAAACAGGAAAAATACAAATTATAAAAAATATGGATGGCATATACTATAATAAAAACTTTGTTCATCAAAAGACATCATAATAAGAGTGAAAAAGAAGTATTTGCAGCATGTATAATCAACAGAGGATTAAAATGCCGTGTATGTAAGAAATTCTGCACATCAATAAGAAAAGGACAAACAACACAATAAAAAACGAGGTCCATAAAAAACACACACAGCAACATGGAACCTCACAGATGAGGAAACATAAATGACTAATAATCACTTGAAAAGATGATTATAATTTCACATCTATCATATTTGCAGAAATTTAAAAAACCTGCCAACACTATATTGTGATAAGGATATAAAGCAATGGCAATTCCTATACACAGCAGGAGGAATGTAAATTGGTGTAGCCACTTTGGAGGTCAGTTTTACAATATTCAGTGAAGTTGAAGATTCCCTCACCTTATAACTCAGCAGTCCAAAGGAATATACTCCAGGGCAACTTGCCCATATAGTCAAGGAGACAAGAGACATGTTCACAGCAAAATGGTTTGTAATAGCAAATGCTTAGAAACAACCTAAGTTGTCAACAGAAAAGTGAATTAACTCATGGTGGTGTATTTATATAATGGACTACTATGCAGCACTGAAAATTAATAAACTAGAGCCAAATATATTTATAGGAGAACTTTATAAACATAATGATGTCTTGAGAAAAGAAAATCACAGAATGTGTAAAAGTTAAAAGCATAAACAAAACTTATAAATGTTAAAAATATATAAAGGTTAACAAATTAAAAAAAAGAGTATATAAAGGTTAAAACATACAACACAATACAAAAATTGTTAAGGGCTACATAGAGACAGAATAAAAATACAACAACAACAAAAAGATTGGAAAAGACAAACCCTAAATTCAGGACAGTGTTTACCTTTAGAATGAAGGTATATTTGTAATGAGTAAACAAAGGGCATTAAATATAATGGATCAGTACTATTTTATCTCTTAAAGTAGGGGTGGGTGCTTAGGGACTTATTTGTTATTTCCTTTTCTATGTCTTAAATATTGCAAAAATAAATTTTTTAAAAAGAAAAGATCATCTGGCAGCTATTGAGAGCTATAAGAAGCAAGCAAGTCATCTGAATGTCAAATGTTGGAGCTACAAGTCAGAAGAGGCAGGAAGTGGCCACAGTCTTTGCTTCCTCTGACTCCCCCTCACTCTTCCTCTCTTATTCCAGAATGGTGGTCAGAAAAGAGAAACACTGGAAAAATGTCTTTTTTCGTCTTTCTGAGATCCAGGCTCTTCATATTTTGGTCCCTTCCTCTTGGTTGGATAGGGCACTGTTTGGGTAAAGAGCATTCTTTTTGGCGTGAGTACTGCTTTTTCGCAGAGTTGCTGTGGTTTCTAGTCTTTTGTGTTTGACAAGCTCTTTTTGATTTAATATTTTCTAGTGTGCCTTTGATTAACATGCTCTAAGTAAGCGAAGTCTCTCACAAATAAAGTGTGACTGACGTACAGCTAATATTCCTCCTCCACACCACCAAAGTGTCTTCTAGACAAGCAATAAATAAGAATCAAAGAGCTTGGTGTCTGGTGCCTCTGGAGGGCCTTATAGCATATCTCTGGGAATCCATTTGGTCTCAACCAAGAGGAAAAGCTGAAAAGAGGGACGTGTATTTCACACAAATTAATAATCTTGGCATTTCCTATGCTCTTCTATTCAGCAATGTCAACAGAAAATATCATTTTGGCTGTGGGTGTTGTCACTTAACACTTTGCCACAGTGAGTTTTGCCCAAGTATTTTAGTATAACGGGTAGAACAAATCTGAGTGCAGGTATTACTCTTTTTGTATTATTTCAATGATGTTGTTCCCTTACCAGCACCATGGGTGCTTTCTTATTTGCAAAGGACCAATGGGGAGGAATAAAATGCAGCCAGTCAACCGCTTTGTTTACATGAATTCAGAAGGATCCAACCTAGAAAACTCTTTCAAAAACTGGAAAAATAAAATCAATGCTTTCTCTCCCTTGAAAACTTATATTTCATAATAATCATTATTTTGGTCACAGTGGCAGGGAATTATCTTCCAGAGAATTTAGTATTTTTTACTGTTGTAGGGATTTTTTTGTTTGGTTTTGCCAATTGCTGTTCGTTTAAATTTGGTCCGCCTACTGAAATTGAATCTGGAGCTGAAGAATTGAAAGATTTTAATAACATTCTTAAAAGACATGGCTTTATAAAGTGGTAATAGGAGGGAGGTATTGCCTGGATATGGTAGTATTTGTCTCAAGGGACAGGTGTGATCTGAATACTCTCCTTGTCTGCAGGAATATTCCTCTATAAAAGATGTGATTAGGATGGGCATGGGTGGGAGGACTTTCCCCTGGAACCCTGTTTATTGTGCATAAAAGATGGCTTAGGCACCATTTAAAGCCTTCGTCCGGTTATTAAATCTTGTGATGCTGGAATGGTGAATTTTATCACCTGGTTATCCATCTTCTAACAGCATCCAAAAACATTTTGCCAGACATATGACTGGATTTCTCCAGTAAATAATTTGTACTTTGCAGTCATCTGAATGAGAAAAGCTTTCCTATAGTATTATTTAATTCTTAGAAGCATATTTATTTTCCTAGACCACGTGCATTTGGTTACTTAGCAAAGAATGAATGAAAAAGTCCTTGTTAGGTGTGGTCTGTAAAAGTAGATGTGACAGTCTTGTTCACACTCTTTATTAATATATAAAACAATGCCTGCCACATAATACACGCTCTTTACCCACTGAAAGAAAAGAAGAATGAATGAATGAATAGATGACAGATTGAATATGGGACTTTAACTGTTATGTTCTTCATAGTCATTCTTCTAACATTACAGAATACCAGTCCTGTATTCTATAACTAGAATGAGATATGAAGAGCAGTAGGAAGTACCTAGAAAATAGAAAAGAAGGCAGCAGCTGGGAAGCACGGGCGGGTCAAAGGCCTCTAATCGTCTTGTGTTTTATATCCACAAGATTAAAGATTCCTTCTGAGTTTTGATTAAGGATGCATAGTTACAAGATTAATCGGCGAGTCAAATTAGAAAAGGTTTAACTTCAATCTCAGAATTAATCAAAGCTCCCCCTGCCACCCCCTCGCTCACATTAAGCTGTCTTTACAACATGGGATTAGAGAAAACCATCTAAGACTTTGCGTCCCCGGGCTCTCTGTTACCTCTTCTGTACAGCTGTCCTCATTCAGATCACAAACAATTCTCTTGTCAAGAATCAAAGCTCATTTCCCCTTGAAGTTTCTGTTTATACCCAGGCCTGAATTTATTCTAGTGCCTCTGCACATATTTATTTATTTTGGTGACCTGCAGTGTCCTGTATCATGCACTCGTCTTATGCATTGTCACGAAACATATTAAAACTTAGTATACTTGTCTGTGTCCAAAAACACCTCCTTAATCATTCCAGTAATTATGCAAACACTCCCATGAGACTGGCTATAAACATGTCCTTCCCTTCCCGAGGAGACTTCTGACTCTGTCCTTGGAAGCCACACCAAAGGAGTGTGGGCAGAATGCACAATTAATAACTCCACTGAGAAGAGGTTAATGTGGTCATGAGGCACCCAAGAAATAAAACTGCCATTGCTTTATTAAAGGCTGTAATTCAGGCACAGGCTTGCATGGTAACAATAAAACAATTTTAAAGAAATAAATAAAAGGACCAGAAAGAAAAATGTAGATTTTAACTGTGCCTGGATTCTAGATTTTGCAAATATATTTTCTTGACTGATGAACAATAAGAGCCATTGCCCTTTAAATGTGTCACTGGTTGCAAGAAAATGTAAAAGTCCAAGGAAATTCTATAGAGACTTTGCTACTTATGGCTCAAAACCTGCCCCCAAATTTCCTAAGGACATCGAACTCTTGACGGTCCATATTTGATATGGTCCCACCTCTTCAAGGGGTAAGATGATCATGCTTAATCATGTAAGTTTTCCTTTCCCCTCTGTGGGAGGGGACCATGAGTTCAGAGAATCAGGGTCATTTAAAAAGGCCTATATCATCCCTCCACCCTTTTTCTGACTTACTTAGTACCAAAGAAGATGAGGAGAAATGTAAAGAGTCAGACCTTAGGTTCTTACATAAGGTTCAAAAACACAAAAGAGAACTCATGATCGGGTCCTGATGTACAATCTCACAAAATGGAAAATGTCAAATATAAAGATAATGAGACTCCATTTAGTGCTAACGTGAACTCTTTAGGAAGACTGGGATAAGGGAGAGCCATAGACTCTGACATGTGGCAGCCAACACTGGCTGTTTATAACTGAATGAAGGAATGGATGCTTTGGATTGCCTGACCTCAAATCATTGAGATAGCATTTTCATTTCAAAATGTCTGCAGGGCATGATGGGAGGATCCCTGAGAAACTAATGATATAGCCCTTCCAACCTCTAAGTTTGGAATGTAGAAAGAAAAATCATCAGGCATCTGGGAATGGGGATTAGTGGAGAAGGCCTTTATGGACAAGTAGAAAATAGTGGGCTTTATCTTTTAAACCACCTAGTCAATGGAGAATTTTGGACAGAGGAATAATGGGATAGAAGTGGTGTCTAAAAAATATGGATTTGGGTACAATATATCTTGAAGGATATCTGGGAAAGAGGCTAGTTCAGAATATTTTTTTCAGTAATCTGTCTGAGAACATGAAATACTATTGGTGTGTTGGATGAGCTCAACAAGGAGAGAAATAAGAGACTTTATTTTTCTTCATCTATTGTATTTAAGCATACTCTGTTCAATCCTCTCCCCTTACCCTTGGATGAAATCTGGGCAAGATCTCATAGCTTTCTTGTCCTTTTGCCTCATTGGACAAGAGTCCCATTCTACTGTCCAGTCTTAAACAGTTCAGTCCAGTCTTAACAAAAACTTCAGCTCCATATCCAGTTCTGAGGTTCTCTCCTTCCCCCCAGCTCAGGTTTGACCTATCATCAAAGGTAGGGGTGCAGTCTTTCCCTTTTCTATTCCTTTCTTTTTTTCTCTTTTTCCTACCTCCTGCTACTGGCTCCTCCAGGATTAGAGCATGGGAAAGAAGGGGTTAGAATGAAAGGGAGAAAGAGATTTTTACCTACTTCATGTTATTTGTAGGTGTCTTCTGGCTGTTAATGACTTGTGTGGCAGACCTCCAAATTCTGGCTCATCTTTGGGGTGCTGTGTGGTCTGTTGTGTGTTCCATGTGGACTCTGAATTGTGTGGCAAGAAATTCCTTCTATGGTTGTCTTCTTCCAACCCTCCCTCTACCATCTTCTGCCCTGCATATCCTTCCGCATCAAGATGGTGCAAGCCTGGCTACCTTCAAGTGTTCACTGAACCCATGGGAAAGGCAGGGGTCCTTGCCATTCCAAATTCAGGCTGCTTCTGATGTTCTTTTCCTCTCTCCTGTCAGCATCTCTATCTTTTATATTCTCCAGCGGGAGGCAGATACCAGACTCTATATTCACAAATACCCCTAAACTCTAGTGCATCCATGTCAAACACTCCAGAGTACAATTACACTGTATTCTTCTCCAGGGAAGTAAGAATTCCTGCAACTTAGCAAACCTCCAGCTGGGGAGTGAAATATTGTAATGGGGGGACTTCATATGTTGAAGTCTTAGCCCTAGTACTTCAGAATGTGACTGTACTTAGAGATAGAATTTTTAATGAGGTAATTAAGATGAAACAAAGTCATTGAGGTAGGCTCTAATCCAATGTGACTGGTGTTCTTGTAAGAAGGGAAGATTAAGACACAGACACACAGAGGGAAGATACATGGAGAAAAGACACATGGAGAAAAAGGCCAAGGAGAGAGGCCTCAGAAAGAACCAACCCTACTGACACGTTGATTGTGAGCCACCCAGTTTGAGCCACCCAGTCTGTGATATTTGTTATGGCAATCCTAGCACACTAATATAGGTACCCATTTTCATTTTGTTCCCCCACTTCTATAAATTGGGATGTGTCAGGCCATTTCTTGGTTATCTCTTACAGATGCCTCTTGTCTTAAACTTTGGGCCTTCCCTTGAAGATCTGAGACCACAGGAGACATTCTACTCCAAGCTTACTTTAGAAGGTCTGGATGAAGATGGTAGAACAGATGCTGTGATGTACTCTGCATATGCCCTCAGCCCACCTGATTTTAGGGTAGCTGCCCCATGTACCATTGCCAGGGTCCTTCACCAAGATTGTGCCAAGGGTTTTCTCTGAGTTGTTTTCTCCAAAGCTACAGAAGGCTGCTGAAACTTGGCCAGGGGCAATTCAGACTTTCAGGAGAGTAAGCACCCATGGAGGCAGTCTTTATCTTCAAGGTGAATAATACCTCTGCTTCCCATTACCTGGTGTGACAACACTGAAGAATGTTCTGCAGTTTCCCAGAGGATCCCCAGAGAGACTGAGCCACAGCTGCCCACCATGTTATCCAGTTCATTAACACACCATGTACTGACTTTCCTCCATCGCCATCTACTTTTCCCTTACTTCTGTTTTTGGGGATTAACTCCTGGCTGTGCACCAAGTCCTTGTCTTAGGGTTTGCTTCTTGGGGAGACCAAATTATGACAAGTTGTGCCTTGGGCTGTGAGATTGAATTAGTGTCTACTTCTGAGGTTTTCCTGGTTCTATGTAGACTGTTGCTTATTGATTTTTCTCTTCATCAAAGGGAAAAGAATTTGAAAAGGAATAGATACATGTATATGTATAACTGAATCACTTTGCTGTACACCTGAAACTAACACAACACTGTTAATTAACTATACTCCAATATAAAATTAAAACAAAAAAATAAAAAAAAAACAAAAAAGTATGTGTAAATGACACAAAGCTAAGTAAGATGCTGCCACTACATTCAAAGCATTTATAAACTGAGAAGATTATATAATCCATAGAAGCTTATTGGCACAGATATACTGCAAAGTTCTTTGAGACGCTTCCATAACTCTTGAAATCTTAGGAAGAAGGAAGAATGACGAGGGCACCATGGGGTGTTGTGAGCAGCGGTATTGTAGGTAATTCAACATAACCATCTCCATGGCACTTCTGACACTGCAAACATGTAACACCTTTCAGTTGCGTTCCTTATGCTATTTTCACCATATTCTGAATTTGACCAGCTCGTCTAATGAACTATTTGCATTCCAGCTAGGATCTCTGAGGCAATGTCCATTTAGTGGTCACTGCATTGGGGAGAACCTTATGATTTCTTTGCTTTGAAAATGAGACTGTTTCATCTGCATGAGAGCCATCTCAGGGAGAGTACAAAGTTGTTGGCTAATATGTTGAGGGTGGTGGATGATTAAGAATAAAGCGTTCAAATTCTGATCGTGCCACTCACTAGTTTGGTGGTCATGGGCTGGTTACTTAACTGCCTTCCACTTCCACTTCCTCTTCTGTGAAATAGAACAAAATATTAGCACCTGCTGATTAAAGGTGTTAAATGGATCAAATGAGGCAATACATTTAAAGTTGTTAGTAGGATGCCTAGAACGTGAATGATGGCCCAAGAAATATTAGTAATAACGGGGATGATACTGCTGCAGCAAAGAAATGTAGCTTTTTCTATGTGGTCCCAGAAGCAGAGACAGGACTGGTACTAGGCCTGAATAGACCCACCTGAGGATGGAGTATTTCCTGTGTGGTGACCCCTAGCAGAGGCTGGGTGATGAGTTCTCTCTCTCAGCCAGGATATTAGAAGGGTTTCAAGGAAGGAGTGGAAAGAGAAGACACTTAGGATGACCGCCAGCCCCAGGGTCTACCCCTTACTTTACTCCACAGATGCAGGGAGGCTTCAGGTGAAGGCACAGATATGAGACAGGAGTTTTGAAAAATCCACAATATTCTGTTGAAGTCTGAAGGCAAAAGTGTAGCACTTGTGTGAATGGCACCAAGAACTTGTGCATCTCTGTACTGGGGTATGGTGGAGCTGACTGGAGGAGGACAGCTCCAAACAGAGGCTGTAACCTGAAATTGAAAGGTTCCCTGGTCTGGCCCTGAGCTTGGTCATTGTTCAGCTGTGAGCATCCTGGGTATAGGGGTCCCCCTGTGCTCATCTGTCCTTTATCTTTACACCACACTGCCTATATCTATGTGTATATTTGTTTTATTCTTTCAACTCAGATACTCACATTTATGTCTGTTTCTATTTCTGACACAACAGTGGGCAGGATTTTCTTTTGAATGTCGATTGCTTTAAGATAATTTTTCTTTGTATTTATGTGTGTATTTTTCTCTTTTACGTTCCTGTTATTCAAGTTGAAAAAATGAGATAAAACTAAGCATTTATTTGAATTTCAGCTTCAGGTTATGTTCCTTTTGATTGTGAGCCTATCTTGAAATTCCAATTTGGATGGCATTTGTTTCATGACTTAAAATAATTCAGGATTCTTTTAGTTGAAAATGTGAAATCAATGGCTTTTTGATGAATAGAGGTTTTACATTTGAATAATAAATAGGCTGTTCTTTATTTTCATAAATAGCTGGAGAAAAGCATAAACCCCAGTTATCTCCTGTCATTAAACTCATCCTGGAGATGTGTGGAGTCTACTCTAGAAATACTTACAAAAATTAGTTCATAAATGTAGATTATCCAAAGAGAAAATATTAAGCATTAAATATAGAGACTTTGAATAAGTTATTTGTTCTATATGAATACCAAAGAAGCTCACAAGGGAAGCATGAAATAGAGTACAGCATACAGTAATTACCAAATATAAGACACTTCAATAAAGACTTTAGTATTTATGTGCATCTCAGATTGATTTACCAGTTACCACATGGTCGGTGTTCTTCCAGTGGTCATAATGGATGATTTATATTAAGCATAATGAGTAACACATCCTTTCTGATTGTTACCTTGTTGAGGTAGGGAAATACACTGCAATCAAATCATCACCATTGCTTTAGTAGTTATAAAATTAGTGTATTTGGTTAAAGTGTTATACGCATGCATGGTATCTGGTTGTCTTATTAATTTGGGGTCTGTATTAGCTTAAAAAATATATCTCACACAAATAGAGTTCTTATGAAATTCTGCTTGATTTTTATTTGGAGGAACTATTTGATCCTCTTGGGGGAGGACTTTTATTTCTGCAGTTTTCTTCCAGGAACAGCTTCTGGTTCATTCATTTTAGTAGGGTATGTATAACTTAATGTTTTTTAAAGGTCTGCCCTTTTGGTGGAGCACAGGAAAATAGAATTTGGGGAACAAATTATATAATTCATATGAGTTCAATGGAGAAACTATGTAAAGAAAAGAAACATCAAATATAAATTCTGATACCCAAGCACAATCATTACTATACCAGTAGAGATGTTTTTATTTTAAACCACTTTTTTGGGGGTGGTATAAGTATGCATGGTTTTTCTGTATATGTATTAGGTATCCTGTTTATAGTGAGAATTTTCTTGTTATTAAATATCATTTTAAGCATTAATTTTGAATTAATTATTTATCCACAGAGAAAAAGAGAATTCCACGTACCCTTCATCCAGTTTCTGCCAATGGTTACATCTTCCATAACTATAGTGCAATGGCAATATCAGGAAATTGACATCGGTACAATGTGTGTATGTCATTTTATCCCATGCTACAGATTTGTGTAACCACCATCACAATTAAGATACAAAACTATTCCATCACAATAAATATCTCATGCATGCTACCCCTTTATAGTTACACCTGTCTCTCTGTCCCGCACCATTCCTTACCCCCGCTAAACACTAGTTTTTCTTCATCTCTATTATATTGTCATTTTGAGAATGCTATATGAATGCAATCATCTAGTATGTGACCTTTTGAGATTGGCTTTTTTTCTTACTGGGCAGAATCCTCTTAAGATCCATTCAAATTGTTGCATGTTTCCAGTTCAGTCTTTTTAGTGCTGAGTGGTATTCCATGGTGTGGAAGTATCACTGTTTGTTTAACCATTCACCTGTTGAAGTACATCTGAGGAGTTTCTGGCCGTTTGCTATTATAAATAAAGCTGCTATGAACAATCATGTCTAGGTTTTTCTGTGGTCCTAAGTTTTCATTTCTCTGGGAGAAATTCTCAGGAGTGTGATTGTTGGGTCATATGATAAATATAAGTTGAGTTTAATTTTGTTTTTTTAAAGAAGCTACCACATTATTTTTAAGAAACTGACGAGTCTAAGAAACTGCCAAATCATATGGTGTAAAAGTGGATGTACCAGTTTGTACTTCCACCAGCAAGGTATTAGAGATACAGTTTTTCCACATCCTCATAAACATTTGGTAATGTCACTATTTTTTATTTGAGCTCTTCTGATAAGGGTGTAGTGATATCTCTTCATAATCTTTTAAATATTCTTTTAAAATATGATTTTTAGTAGTTGGGGTTATCTTCCACCAGCATATATTTGAGATAAATGGTTTTCTGTACCCTCGTAACCAATAACCATTGTTGCCTGTTGAATGATTTTTCCTCAACAATTCCATTCTCTCTGTACTATTGAGTTATTACCTGGCCAGAGAAAATAATCTACAGGTTGTCTTTTTCTTTACATAAAGTATCATATCTTGCCTTTGTGTTACCTACTCTGTCATAGACTTTCAGGGAGAGAGAGAGAGAGAGAGAGAGAGAGAGAGAAAGCGGGAGAGAGAGAGAGAGAGAGAGAGAGCGGGAGAGAGAGAGCGGGAGAGAGAGAGAGAGAGATGAGAGAATCAGAGTGTATCCTGGTTTAAAAAGAATACATCTGATGCTGTTGCTCAGATCCAGGCTGTGTGTTTATTTGTGTTGATTTTTGCCTGGTATATATCATCTGGGGGCATTTTAAGTCACAGTTATCCGATCAACATAAACGTTCTTCACTGCCGTGCACAATGAATTCTTGTATTCATTTATCAGAACATGGCTGAGGAGTCGCCTTTGCCCTTCCAGAGAACACAGCTCATTGTCTGAACTTCCTTTCATTGACAACTGGGGAGGGCTTCAGAGAGGAGGAATACGAAGGCAGGGATACATGAGGAGGTAGGTTTATGTAGGTGATTAATGCAGTTTCATAAAAAAAGAGTTTTGCTAAGGGAACAAAGTGCTACTGCATTCGTGGGAAGCCAAGATTGAGGAGCTCTCCTTAACACATTAGGGCAAGAGCAGGTCGATGGATATAATTGCCAAACTCCCTTCCTAGGAAGAAGCAAGTCCCCCGAACCAAAAGCTAATGGCATGACAGTCAATTTAAAAATGGACGTTAGACCCGAAGCAAATGTGACGCCCATTAAACTGTACAGGTTGCAAAAGTAGAGCCCATAATTAGAGCATTAGTCAGCTGGCTGTGACACCACAGGGTCCAGGGAAGATGGATTCACCAGCCTGATGCTGAACTTTCCGGCTGAGTTTAGCAGGTTCACCTCTTGTTGCTGTCGCCACAGATAATCCTCATGGGACATGAGGTCTTAATGTATAAGTTCACCAAAGCTAGATTTGAGACTTAATAACTCCATAAATCTCTGGGAGATGTTTTTTTCTAATTGACTACTTAGTAACAACATTTATTGATGATGAGCTGAATTTTTAGAAATCAATTGCTAATTAGTGACACAGACAAGAAAATGATATAAGCAATGCCCAGGTTGCAGGAAAAGCTATGAAAAAAGGTAAAAGCTGGTGGATAAAAAAACAACTAAAAGGCAAACAAGACTTGAATGAAAAGCAAGCCAGCTATAGAAAAACTCCTTAGGCTTGAAAATAGGAGACCTAGCAACTAGTTCTAATGTCAGCATGAAATGTGAGAGCCTATCCAGCTGTTTTTACCTTCTTCATGTTTGTTATATGGACAAAACCAAGTGAACTGGAGAGTCTGATATGGGTTCATTCTTCTTTTTTTAAGGTAGACTTTATTTTTTAGAACAGTTCTGGGCTCACCGTAAAATTGAGTGAGAGGTACAGAGATTTTCCGTATATTCCCAGCCTCCACATATGCACAGCCTCCCTTACTGTCAAAATCCCAAACCAGAGTGGTGTATTTTTCACAATGGATGAACCACATTGATATGTCATTGCCATCCTAAGTCCATGGTTTACATTAGGGTTCACTCTTGTTTTAGTACATTCTATGGGTTTTGACAAAGTATAAATGATATACCTCCACCTTTCTAATACACAGACTAGTTTCACTGCTCTGAAAAACTTCTGTGCTCCACCTCTTCATCCCTCCTTTCCCCCAACCCCTAGTAAACAATGATCCTTTTAGCGTCTCCACAGTTTTCACTTTCTAGAATGTCATGCAGTTAAACAGTATGTAGCTTTTTCACTTAGAAATATGCATTTAATTTTCCTGCATGTCTATTCATGGCTCTATTTAGCGTTGAATAATATTCCATTGTCTGGATGTACCACAGTTTGTCCATTCACCTATTGAAGTACATCTTGGTTGTGTCCAGGTTTTGGCAATTATGAATAAAGCTGCTCTAAACATCTACATGCAGGTTTCTGTGTGAATGAAAGTTTTCAGCTCATTTGGGTAAATACCAAGGAATGCAATCATGGTGCCAGTGGAGTCAGTGTGTGGTGAGAGCCTGCTTCCCAGATGGCCATGTTTTAGCTGAAATGTCACATGGCAGAAGTGGGTAAGGGAACTTTCACAGGTCCATATAAGGGTACTGATATCATTCATAAGGGCTCTGCCCTTATGATCTAAGCACCTCCAAACACCATCACATTGGGGATTAGTTTTCAACATATGAATTTGGGGGCCACAAACATTCAGACCACAGCAGATCTTAATTTGGGGAAATTCTCAGTCATCATTGCTTCAAATATTTCTTCTGTTCCTCATTCTCTTCTCCTTCTAGTATTCCCATTAAGGGTATGATATACATTTTGTAGTGGTCCCACCGTTCTTAAATATTCTGTTTCATTTTTTTTCCTGTCTTTTACTTCTTTGCTTTTTTGTTTTGAAAGTTTCTACTGACATCCCCTTAAGCTCAGAGATTCCTTCCTCAGCTGTGTACAGTCTACTAATAGGCCCATGGAAGGCATTCTTGATTTCTGTTACAATGTATGTTGACCTTTAGCATTTATTTTTAATTCTTTCTTATAATTTCCATCTCTCTGCTTACATTGCCCATCTGTTCTGGTAGGCTGTCAGTTTTATCCATTAGAACTCTTAGCATATTAACCATAGCTGTTTTACATTTCTGGTTGGATAATTCCAATCTCCCTGTCATATCTGAGTCTGGTTCTGATGCTTGCTTTTTCTCTTCATACTGTGTGTTTAGTCTTATAATTTTTTCTTGATAGCCAGACGCCATGGTCTGAGTTAAATAAACTGGTGTAAATAGACCTTTAGTAATACGGTGGGAAGGTGTGTGTATGGGGTGGGAAATGCTCTATTGTGCTATGATTTAGTCTTTTTATGAGCTTGTGCTTCTGGACTGTGAACTTCATAAGGGTTCTCAGTCTCCCACTTAGGTGGGATAAAATGGCTGCAATTGGGTGTTTTCCTTCCTCCCCCATCTGAAAGTCTGGAGAAGGATGGAGTTGGGTATTTCTCTTCCTCAGGTTGATTAGGTTTTCAAAAAATCCCAGGAGTTTAGGTTCTGGTAAGATAGTTTCTCTTGATGGCTGGTCTTATTAAGAGCAGAGTGCTCTGGCATATTTCAAAATTGTTACTTTTCTCCTCACCCCAATGAAAGCAGGAGGAGATTTTTCTCCTCTATTCATTATTCTCCTATATTTGCTCACTGCTCACTCTTTTTATTCTATATTCTCTGTGAGAACCAGAAGATTCTCACAGAGCTCCTGGAGGTAAAACTCATAAAAGTGTGGGAGCTCCCTCTGACTGGGTCTTCCTGGAGTTTTTAACTCAGACTTGTCCACACTGAGCTTCCAGCAATTCATCAATACAGTTTATGTTTTCCTACCCTGGCTCTGGTTCCTGCGAAGGTGTCTGCTCATGGATTGCTGCTCCAGTAAGTAGTGATTTTCTGCATTCATCTATTATTTTCTCCAGTTGTAGAGACAATAGTTTGCCCTGTGACCTCACTTCTCCCACAGATCTGAGAAGACTTGTTATTTTTCAGCTTGTTCAGATTTTTGCTTGTTAGGACACAGTGACAATTTCCAAGGCCCTTATGTGCTGGACCGAGAATTGGAAGTTGGTTCATCCTTTAAACAATTAATAGTCTTTATCTTTTAGAGTGGTTTTAAGTTTAAAAATTGAGCATATAGTACAGAGTTCCTATATACTTCCTCTCTCTGTCTCAATTTCCCCTATTATTAACATCTTGTAAGTGTGTGGTACCTTTGTTACAATTGATGAATCAACATTGATACATTATTATTAATTGAGGACCCATAGTGTACATTAGAGTTCATTCTGTGTTGTGTAGTTTTGTGGGTTTAGTCAAATGAATAATGACACATATCCATCATACAATAGCATATAGAATTGTTTTCATTGAGCTGAAAATTCCCGGTGCTCCCCCTACTTTCTTTTTCCCTCCTTCTTCCCATCCCCTGGCAACTACTGAACTTTTTATTATCTTCATAGTTTTGCCTTTTCCAGAATATCCTATAGTTGAAATCGTATAATATAAAGCCTTTTCAGACTGGTTCTTTTATTTAGCAAAACACATATAAGATTCCCCTGTGTCTTTTTGTAGCTTGATATGTCAATTTTTATGATTAATTAATTTGACCACTCATTATTAGATGCATACTTGGGTCTGGTACCAGCTGGGACCAGAAACACAAGCACAAATAAGAAACAGCTGTGGTCATATGAAGTTTACATGGAAACTGGCAGAGAGACAGATCACTGGACAGTGACACTGCCAGGAAGATAGGAAGAAGTGAGGTACAAGTTGAAAACAGTGAGTGGCATCAGGTGATGTTTAAGAGAAGAGAACAGGATCCTCTAGGAGTGTAGTCAAGGAGACAAGGTTTGAACATAAGCTGAACCAGTTTCCCATTTTGTAAGCCAGAAAGGGGAAAGAAAGTATGGGAAAAAACCCATCAGTGGAGAAATTAATGCATTAGAGTGAGAAAGTGAAACAGAAGACAATAAAGAAGAATTTATTTTTAGTTGTAGTGGTTCTGAATGAATACTTGTATGAGCATTTTATATTATTTCTTCTCATAACATGGAATAATATTTCTGGTGCCTGGAACAAAATTAATTCCTTTCCCCTGAATAACCTGAATTTAGATATGAGTCTTTTTCCACTGGAAATTGTAGCATTTTAAAACTGGAAGGAACTTTGATGGAAATTTAGCCAAACTCATCCATTTTGCAAATAAGGAGACTAATGGCTAAAAATTAAGTGATTTTCCAAGTTATTTAGGGGATGGAATCATGGGGCTAGAAAATAGGTGTCCTAATTCTGATTCTAATAGTCCTAAGCCCCCTTCTTTCTAAAGGCATGGAAAGGTATGAATACATCTGTTCAATAGCAGGTTCTAAAACATTGGTACAAAGAAGAGAGAGTGACAGGTGAAACTGTTTCTTATGCAAATAAGAGATGAGTCTCGACATTTCTAATATTCCAGATATGGCTGAAATAAAGAACTATGAATAAAAGGGGAAAATCGTAGTTGAAGTGGGAAGAGAAGAAAGGAATGGAAACCAGATAAGAAAGGAGCAGTGGGGAGGGAAGAAGAGAAAGATCGAATGAACACTCATGGTGTTTGATCCTTCATTTTAAAGAGAATGTTACCACATTTATGGGGTCAAAAAACTGAGTTCTGGGCAACTTGGAATCTCCAGACAGCCCAAGGGTGTCTAGAAATAACATTTATTCAAGGAGGGAAATCAAATTCTTGTCATCCTGTGAGAAAATCTCAAGCATGAGGTCATTATTCTGAGGTCAACTCACTCTCACAGATTTTCTCAACTTGGTTCTTGTTTCTCCAATTTTCCATGTTGCTTTTCCATGTTGCTTTTCCATATTGTTCTAGAGTGTTTGGACATAAAAGAGCAACTTGCATGTTGATGGGAGAGTTGCTGGAAAGCTTATCTGTTGTTGCTGGGCCTGTTAGTATCCTGTGGGAGGGGGTTAAGATCTATTCTTTTTCTCCTTTTCCTTCTCTTCTCCCTCTTCTTTCCCCTCTCTGTTCCTCTTTCTCTCTTTCCTTGTCTTTTAACTGTAGATTAAGATTGTCTACATCCCCCCAAATTGTCTCCTATGACAAAGACATTATTTTGTTGACCGATGTTTTAAATGACTTTGCATCTTTTCTCCCTCCCTTCCAGACAGAGAGGTTTTTACTGACTCTGAAGATGGGAAATGGTGGTGTGTGTGTGATGGTAACATGGAAAAGGAACTTTTTGAAAATCAAAAGGTAAAATATGGCCACTTAGTTCTCTGAGTGAGCTGCAATGACATACATACATGGAACATGGTCCCTGTAGTCCTCCTGTCCAGCAGCCTGAATAAGAGGGGTGCAACATGATAGAGGTAGGGAGAATATGAGTTAATACTTCACAATATATCCCAGCATATATACATTGGACTTAATATCCAAATAAAATGGAAATGTATTCAACACTGAATTTCACACTGTTTTCCAAATACTTTGCCCATTTCAATTTTGTCCAGAGAGTGGAAGCTTATATAATTCCTTTATCTATTGTGTTTACTGATATATTCAATTTTCAGTTGGAATATATTGACACAATCTCCTTTTCCCGACTTTCAACCCCATATTCTAAATGAATTTATCTCTTTTAGAAACTCCGAAACAGCATCCAGTGGGATGGTATGGCAAGAGATTGGAGGCAGAGGCAGAGTGTGGAGGAAAAAGAGTTGATGTGAACTCAGGACCAGTGATATGAGCACCAATTCCAACTCAAAGGGCCATGGAGGGCTTCCTAGAGAGGACATTTGAAATGAGCTGTGGAAGATGACTCGGAGTATTATAATCTGCTGTCATGCTGAGAGAGGTTAACTATACCTGTAGTCCATATAGTATGAGAATCAAGGTAATATAAGGATGTCTTGTAGCAGGTGTAGCTTAGGGTGACTCTCAGCTCACAAGCTTTCTCCTTTCTCTCAGATGAAGGTTATGACCCAGGAATGAAAGGTTTTCAGGATAGTGTTCCTACTCTGTGACCCTGCCTGGCTACAGGGTGAAACCCTGACTCAGACTGTGCTTTCCTGGTCCTGAATACCTGGAATTTCATAGTTTGAACTAAGACACGATAACTGCAGAAGATGGGAACTGCATTGCCTGTGGCTATGCTTTAGAAGGAAGTTTCACAAACGCTGGGCTGGAAGCTGTTGGAGCTCCTGTTCTCTATATCCTGGGTATTGGCTGTTAAACCCTTGGACTTGGTGGTACCATCATACCTTGGAGATACTGCGTGTTTAGTTCCAGACCACTGCAGTAAAGTGAATATCACAATAAAGCAAGACACACATTTTTTGATTTCCCAGTGCATATAAAATTTATGTTTACACTATACCATAGTCTGTTAAGTGTGCAATAATAACATTATGACAAAAAATGTATATACCTTAATTTAAAATACTTTATTGCTAAGAAATGCTAACCATTATATGAGCCTTCAGAGAGTGTAATCTTTTTGCTGATGAAGGGTCTTGCCTTGATCTTGAAGGCTGCTGATTGACCAGGATGGTGGTTGCTGAAGGTTGGGGTGGACATGGCAATTAAAAAAAAAATAAGACAATGAAATTTGCTGGATCAACTGACTCTTACTTTCATGAATGATTTCTCTATACCATGCAATGCTGTTTGATACCATTTTACTCATAGTAGAACTTCTTTCAAACTTGGAGTCAATCCTCTCAAAACCTACCACAGTTTTGTCAACGAAGTTTATGTAATAGTCTCAATTCTTTGTTGTCATTTCAATAGTCTTCATAGCATCTTCACCAAGAGTAGATTCCATCTGGAGAAACCACTTTCTTTGCTCTTCTCCTCCTCTGTTAAAGTTTTATCATGAGATTGCAGCAATGCAGTCACATCTTTAGGTTCCACTTCTAATTCTAGTTCTCTTGTTATTGCCACCACATCTACAGTTACTCCCTCCACTGAGGTCTTGTGGCCCTGAAAATCATCCATGAGCATTGGAATCAACTTCTTCCAAACTCTTGTTAGTGTCAGTATTTTAACCTCTTCCCATGAATCACAAGTGTTCTTAATGGCATCTAGAATCGTGAATCCTTTCCAGAAGGTTTTCTATTGATTTTGCCCAGATCCATCAGAAGAATCACTATCTATGGCAGCTATAGTCTTACCAAATATATTTATTAAATAAAATTTGAAAGTCAAAATGACTCCTTGTTCTTTGGGCTGCAGAATGGATGTTGTGTTAGAAGATGTAGGGGAGCAAAATTTTCTACCCCAGCATGTCTCTTTGGCATGTAGATTATTTTGAGCTGACAACAATCAAGGTCCAAAGGACACAAGAAGAAACTTTGACATTCCCCTAACTGCCTAAAAGAATGTAGATAGCGGACCTCTTCCAGGAAGAGAGCTATCATCATAGATAACTATAGTATGAACTAAGTATGGTAGACAGGGAACCTAGCAAAGTCTGTTTATTAAAATTCCTCTCTGTGTCCCATTGTCTCTACATGGCCTACCAAATATTTGTTTACCAAACATTTGCTTTTCCATCTCCATGTGAATTGCATACTTTCCTTTGAAGTCCCAAACCACTTTGTCTTTAACTGAAGACAGTATTTAAGGTGAGGGTTTCAGCCATTTTGGTGAGTTACTTAGTTTTTCTGCATCTCTCCTATGTATATGTGTTATTAAACTTATGTTTGATTTTCTCCTGTTAATCTGTTTTATGCCAATTTAATTCTTAGACCAGCCAGAAGAACCTAGAAGTGTAGAGGAAAATTTCTTCCTCCCTGACACAGGCATGTAAACAATAGTGTCCTGTGCATCTCCATCAGATCTCTTGGATAACCATTTGCATTGTCAATGAGCAGTAATACTTTGAAAGGAATTTTTTTTTTTTTTTGAGCAGTAGGTCTCAACAATGGGCTTAAAATAGTAAACCATGTTGTAAACAGATGTGCTGCCATCCAGACTTCGTTGTTCCATTTACAGAGTATAGGCAGAGTAGATTTAGCATAAATTGTAAAGGCCTAGGATTTTTGGAATGGTAAATGTCTTAAAGTCACCAGCTGAATTACACCCTAATGAGAGAGTTAGCCTGTCCTTTGAAGCCAGGCATTGACTTCTCCTCTCCAGCTATGAAACTCTTAGATGACATCTTCTTCCAGTATAACGCTGTTTTACCTACATTGAAAGTCTGTTGTAAACACCTGTGTAGCCACCGCCATTAATGACCTTAGCTAGATCTTCTGGATAATTTGCTGCAGCTTCTGCATTGGCCCTTGCTGCTTTACCTTGCACTTTTAAGTTTTGGAGATGGCTTCTTTCCTTAAACCTCATGAGTCAACCTCTGCTAGCTTCAAATTTTTCTACTGCAGCTTTCTAAACTCTCCCAGCCTTCATAGAATTGAACAGAGATGGGGCCTTTCTCTGGATTAGGTTTTGGCATAAGGGAATGTTGTGGCTGGTTTAATCGTCTATCCAGACCACTACAACTTTCTCCATATCAGCATTAAGACTATTTCATTTTTTTAATCATTCTTGTGTTCACTGGAGTAGCACTTTCAATTTTTTTCAAGAACTTTTCTTTTGAGTTCACAACTTGGCTAACTGTTTGCTGCAAGAGGCCTAGCTTTCAGCCTTTTTCAGCTTTTGGCCTTCCTCACTAAGCTTAATCATTTCTAGCTTTTGATTTAAAGTGAGAGACATATGACTCTTCCTTTCACTTGAACACTTAGAGGCCACTGTAGGGTTATTAATTGGCCTAATTTCAATATTGTTGTGTTTCAGGATATAGGGAAGTCCTAGGAAAGGGGAACATCCAGTAGGTGGAGCAGTCAGAACACACTCAACATTTACCAATAATTTTGCCATCTTATGTGAGTGTGGTTCATGGTGCCCTAAAACAATTACAATAGTAGCATCAAAGATCACTGATCACAGATCACCATAACAAATATAATAATAATGAAAAGTTTGAAATATTGCAAGAATTACCAAAAAGTGACATAGAGACACGAAGTTAGCATATACTGTTGGAAAAATGGTTTCAATAGAATTGCTTGACAAGGATTTCCCGTAAACCTTAAATTTGTAAAAAATGTAATATCTGTGAAGTGCAATAAAATGAGGTATGCTTGTATTTGCCAGTGTTTTCCTAATAAATTTGTTTTTGATGGTCATTTTGCAATTTCCAGTTGTTTTCTTTTATACCTTAGCTAATTAACTCCCCTGTCAAAAAAATTTGCCTGTCAAAAATATCCCATGTGTTACCAGTACTGTGACTGTGCTTCTTTCTCTTAGATTAAGGAAGTAGTTCTTAAACTTTAGATCACATGAGAACCCCTGAAGGATTTATTAAAACACAAATTTCTGGGACTTCTCTCTGCAGAGGTTTTTATTCAGCAGGTCTCGGGTGGGGATAAGAATTTGCATTTCTATTTCTAACAAGTTCCCAAATAATGCTTACGCTGCTGGTCAGGGAACCACACTTTCAGAACCACTGATTTATGAAGTAATAACTTTGGAAGAATTCTGTAAAAACAAAATACATCGAGAGATGCATTACACTTAATAGTTTATGCTTGTATGGCAAAAACATCCAATGTCCAAACACCTAACACCTTAGTATATATGGAATAATATTCATTTCCAACTGGAAGAGAGCTAGTTTGGGTATAGGTGTGGTGATCATATGCTCTGGATATCTCAGATACACCAATTTCAAGGAACTTTTAAAATTCTTGTGAATAATGTGGGTCATTATGTACATAATTAAGTGGAATTTAATATTTGTTCTCTTAAGATATTTCATTTAAACATGTTCATAGAATAAAAAAATCTATTATAAGACAACAAGTCCCAATATTTTTGTTCAAGGGACACCATGACTATGGCACACAAGTAAAACTTGAGTAAAGGAAGAGGGAAAGGGAGGTCCAAAGCAGGGGGCCTCCAGAAAGACAGTCCCAGGTGGGTACAAGTATGGTGGTGGGGGAGGGTGTATCTGTTGGAATTCAGCCAGAGAATTGGGACCAGTAGGAAGGGAGGGACATGGGCAGGATGGATCTCAATGGCACTGGCCAAAACTGGTGTCCACAGGTAGAATTTCTTCTTTCAGGGAAGCCTCAGACTATATATCTATATCTATCTATATCTATATCTATGTCTATACCTATATCTATATCTATCTATATCTATATCTACCTCAGCCTATCTATATATCTATATTTCTATATATATATACACCTGTTTCTATCTATGTATCTATCTATCTATATATTCTTTTTCAGATTCTTTTCCCTTATAGGTTATTACAAAATATTGGATATCATTCCCTGTGCTATACAGTAGGTCCTTGTTGTTTATCTTATTTATATATAGTAGTATGTATGTGTTAATCCCAAACTCCTAATTTATCTGCCCTCTCTTCATCCCCTTTGAAAACCATAAGTTTGTTTTCTATGTCTGTGAGTCTGTTTCTGTTTTGTAAATAAGTTCATTTACATCATTTTTTTTGGTTTCACATATAAGTGATATCATTTGACATTTGTCTTTCTCTGTATGACTTACTTCACTTAGTATGATAATGTCTAGGTCCATCCATGTTTCTGCAAATGGCATTATTCCATTCTTTTTTATTCAGCCCTGCTTTTTAAGGCCTTCCAACTGATTAAGCTTGGCCTACCAGATTATCCAGGATAACTTCCCTTAATTAAAGTCAACTGAGTAGGGACTTTAATTAAATCTGCACAAATCTTCTCATAGAAATGTTTAGATTCATGTTTGATTGAATAACTGGGAACTATAGCTCAGCCAAGTTGAGACATCAAAAAAGCCACTACAGAGGGCATGGACTGATTTGAGGGGGAGAGTACAGGAAGGGTTAAATGGTGGTTTTGAGGGCCAAGAATACAAATCTTCCCCACTTCTCAGTTTTGGGTGTGCTCTGCATTTGAAAATTGTCACCTAATGGACTTGGAAAGAAAGACAAAAACCTCAAAACTTGTTTCTGAAAATGTGTGAAAGCTGAATGTGAAGAGAAATGCTTGTTTTCAGGAACTAGGAACTGGCTCACCTTTAAAAGGAAAGTCATCTATCACCTCTAGAGAAGTGGAATTGCAGTATTGTCCTGGATGGTAATTTGTACTGGATGGAAATATTTATTGCCAACCTAGCATGCAAGATACTGAAGACAAAGCTTTAATGTCTCAGTCAGTCAGTAAAGCAGCCTTAGAGCCACAGGTGAGAAGTATGAGCCTGCAAAAGAAGGTTGCCTGCCCTTTGCTCTTGTGGCATTTGATGAAAAGTTGGATAGGTAGATCACAGGAAATAGCCAGAAGTGTTATCTATTGGACTCCCTTTCTATGGGGAGGAATTAATCTCTTCATGAGAAAGAATGATTTTGAGAAGATTCCCATGGAGGCAGAAGGAGAGATCTATGGTTGTTCGAACAGAGGAGATCTGTGCTCAGCTCCTGGCTGCACTTCTGGAAGAACTGAGAAAGAAATGGCTGTTTGTGTGTGTTTAAAGAGGCAGAACCCCAGGCACCTGACTTATCCGCTTTCCAAATATCAACACACATGAAAACATGGGCTAGAGGTGGTCATCTAACTGAAGTTGAGTTTACCATCAGGCTGTCAGAATAGGGGCTCGGAATTGAAATGCACTTGATCTATAGACAACTGAGGAATGGGATATCATATTTTATGAACTCTAAGATGCCATTTACTCCAAGATGTTGAATCATGTTATGTTCCACCAAGAAAACAAATTGCCATTAAATTGTGACATACTGCTATCATTTCTCTCGGTGTTTTTATTTTATACTGATGAAACTGTTTTTCTAGATTTCTCTAGACATAGACTTCTGTCATGTACTACCCCAGGACACAAATAAAAAGGAAAAATATAAGCAAAATCTATTTTAACCCATATTCATAATAGTTTTTCCCATTTGGAGTCATGCTCTTCTGAATCTCCTTTTTGATTCAGACTTGTCAATGTTCATAGTTTCTTTTCAGTATCTTCCTCTGTGCTGTGAAAGCACTGGACATGCAGCATTTATTAAAAACATGTTCCTTGAAATTAATATAATATTTCATGTCAATTAAAATTTGATTAAAAAAAGAAATAGGTAGGAATGAGAGGAAAAGAATGCGTGTCCACTATTTTCTCTGGGACATTCTTCCAAGCCACTTTCCACTTCTTTTGGTCAGGAAGTGACAGCTCCACCATAACTGCCCCGTGACAGTGATGCTAAGACACCTTTGATTTATAAGAAGCATTCCAATTTCAGAGATGTAAAGATGTAAATTAAAAATGTGTAGCCTAGAATGGATGGATAGTATTTTTTTTTTTTTGCACAGCTGAGTTTCATTCCCATTACATTTATAATTGGGAGATAGCTTAAAGTTCTATTTTCCAATATTTAAAAAAATGATAATAAAACCAAGGCTCAGATAAGTTATGGCTATTTCCCAGGATCACACAATCTTGAGGGTTTTAATATAATACCGCTTAGAGGTATGGCAACTTCATTCTCAGTAACTAATAGCTCCTTGTGGGCTGTGGGCAGTGGGGCACGAGATTGGTACTGTAACAGCTGGGGCCCTTTCTCTTATACCTTAAATCACATAAACATGCAACTATCTACTATCTGTGCCTCAATAGGGACATTTATTGATCATTACAAAGAGGTATTAGATGAATTCAGGAATAGAAAAATAGGATAGCATTCACTCCAACATTCAGTGCCTCTCAGTTTATCACCTTTTGAAGTAACCAAATGTTAAGTGTTTAATTGATGCATAGGTCAATGGAATTCTTTTACTGAACTGTATGATCTTGAGATAAGTCACTTAATTTCTCTGACTATTGGGTTACTTTCTTATAGAATAGACAGGTTAAATTAGATCATCTTCCAACAGTACACTTCTATGATGATCTTCCAGTTCAACATGGTACAAGATACAACATCTATGGGACATAAGATCTAAGTTGGATGGTTTATCTTTGCTGGGGAATGCAAAACCAAAATGGTTCTGACAGAATGATTAGCAATAAATTGATCCCTGAAAGATCAATTATACCAAGATTTATTTATGCATAAGCAAAGGACTATTTAGTCATTCTGGACAATTTTGGTTATTACCTTCAAATGGTATCATCGCTGTAGCTTTTGATCTTTTCTAAGGGATTTAAATCATTTTAGTGGGGTTTATAATTCCACATCAAATCATAATTAACAATAAGAGAAAGGTCAGAGGCTCAAAAATCACCATAAGATCAGAGAAGGGAACCTGCAGCAAATCCTCAACCTAACGAGATGCCTGATGCATAAATATATATTTTCTAAGAAACACCGTCTCTGTGAATGATGTTCATCTGAATCTCAGAGAAACAAGGAGTGTCTTGCAACCTTCCTGCTGGCTAATCTACCAGAAGACTAGCTGACAGATTCCTCAGATACTTGGTTCTGCTTCTTTATTTTTACATTCCTCTGTCAAGCTTTCTCCCCAGGATGCTCTTATGCACATATTTCCCTTAAATTTCCCCTGCCCTGCTGTATTTGAGGCAAGCCTAATAACTTTTGTGTTTTTTTTTTTTACTGCTATTTGTTTATATTGCTAAGGACTGTGGGATCAAAAACGGTAACAAATCTTAGAGAAAGACTCTCATAATATACAAAGTCTCTAGAATTCGTTGAAATGTAAACAGGGCTACATATACATTCTGGCAGCCTCTTTTGCAGACTACCAGTCCTGTCTACATTGGGTTCTAGCCCAGGATGCTCAGAAGTCAGCCTAAGGTCCGATAGCTCTGGCACTGTTGGTTCCTGCATTGTGCTGCTCCTGCCTTCCTGTATTTCTTTGTGATATTCCTTCCTTAACCTTTAGGCTATTTTTTAAAACTGACCTTTAGTCCAAATGGTGTATCCAGAGGTGAGGTGGCCTTTATAACATTATCATGCTTGGGTTTATTTTCAGGTTATTATTTCCTCTCTTAGTCTTGATCTTTGTGTATCCTTGGGGATGCCACTGCTTTCTTGCTGACTCCTGTCCTGAGTTCCACTCCTTCGTCCAGGTCAAAACTTCTTTACATCCCATCTGAATTCCAAATGAGAGGTTCTTTCCATTGGTGTACTGGTAAATGTTTAACAGCCAGCTCTTAGAAGCAGAAGAAAAATCTGACTTGTAGCATTTGCAATTTCCATGGTGTAAATACTCCCACTGTGGCTGATTTCAAACTACCTATGGGGTGCCACTGAACTCAGATTTGGGAAGAGATGCACAGAACTGGCTCTTGCTAGCTGGCTCCAGTATCCCACTGGTTCTCCCTCTAACTAATTTATTGAGAACGGTGGTTGGCATGGTGCACGGAGAAAAGAAATTTATTCTTACTCACCGCTGCATCTTAAAGAAAAAAAAAAAAACTTTTGTCATTTTTCCCCCTCCTGGGAAGAAATCTCAGGCAGACCCCACAACTCTGGTAAATCTTAGTATTAAAATATCTATTCAGTGTACTGCTCATGTAAAAGAGGCTGCTGGTTGGCCTGGTGCTTGGGGTCTGCTGCCCGTTTTCTACCCCAGGTCCAGGTGACATCAGGGGGTCCTTTCAGAATTAGCATGCTGGGAAAATCAGAAATATTTGTTCACAGTCCATTGCAACTTGACTTTATTGATGTGAGCCAATAGTCTACAATCTGGTCAGGCTGTAAGGGATGTTGAATTTCTCTGTTGTTTTGGATAATTTTTAATCTGACCTAGCAAAGAGCTTATGGACTCTGGAATTAGATTTCCTGGTTTTGAATCTTGGCTTTGCCATTTACTTAGCCATGTGACTTTGACCTTTCCATGCCTCCGTTTTCTCATCTGAAAAATGGAGAAATTTATAGAGCACCTATTTCATAGTCTTTTTAAGATTAAAGGGTTATTATGTATAAAGGATTTACAGCAGCGATGACAAGTGGTAGGTACTATATATGTGTTAGCTATTATTATTATCACTATCCAAACATGATGGAGATGAAAATATCTGTTCCAACTTCCAGTTTAGGCTTTTGCCATTCTGGAGTCCTGCCATGGAGAAGAGCCCTGTAGTCAGTTTCATTACTAGTTCTTACTTTTCTTTTACTCCACACCTGTGACCACCATGCTGCTTCTAGTTCCTCCAGGGTTAAAGACTGTAGCGGTGGAGTGTGCTGGTAAGGGGGAAAGCAGGTCTTATTTCATTGGTATGGTTGGTAGAGGTAGAGATAACAGATGTCCATAGCAGACTCTTTCTCTTGGGGGGTATTTTTATGGCTTCCTTGGAGATTCCCCTTAAAGGCCTCCAATTCCAGTTTTCTGGAGATACCTTTTCCAGGTGGTTGCTTCCTATTTTCCCTCAGATCCTAGAGTTCGACTGTCTATATCTAGCTTCCTTTTTAAAAAATTAATTCATAAATTTTTGGCTGCATGGGGTCTTTGTTGCTGCACATGGGCTTTATCTACTTGTGGCGAGCGGGGGTTATTCTTCGGTGCGGTGTGCGGGCTTCTCATTGCGGTGACTTCTCTTGTTGCGGAGCACGGGCTGTAGGCATGTGGGCTTCAGTAGTTGTGGCTCGCGGGCTCTAGAGCACAGGCTCAGTGGTTGCGGCACACAGGCTTAGTTGCTCCACGGCATGTGGGATCTTCGCGGACCAGGGCTCGAACCCATGTCCCTTGCATTGGCAGGCGGATTCTTAACCACTGCACCACCAGGGAAGCCCCTATATCTAGCTTCTTGATTCACTTTTGTCGCATTCTACTCTAGACATACAGGCTACTTCCAATAAGATACTGCCTTTTGGTTCTGCCTCCTGGCAGGTAGAGCAGCCTCTCTCTCCTTTAGGGTCCCCATGAGTTTGAGGGACATATGTCCTCAGAGTCACTTTCTTATACCATGTTCTCTTCACTTGGTTTAAGGAGGTACCCCTCACTCCTCTGTGGGTGGGAAGATAAGTGCCACAGCACAGAACATGTGGTGCTTTCCTCCATCTCCGGTCTCTCTAAGGTCCTCATGAGGTTCATCTTTCCAATAGTTTTTCCTTTTGAACTAATAATTCCATTCCTGGTAATCAATCCTAATGAAAGAAAGCTCAAATGATGAAAAAGCTTTCTGCTCAAACGTGTTCTTTTTATCTCTCTCCTTCTTGCTTTCTTTTATATACTCTAGGGGGGATGTGCTGTTTGACAAAAGCTCTTAGAACTGGTTTTAGCCACCCCTTTGCAAATCTTACATAGATGTCACTTAAAAATTATGAGGATGCTTGGCAGGGAATGTTCTCCATTTGGGGTCTCAGGTGAAAATGTAAGGCAGGAGGGTTGTGTTTTAATGTTCTGCCACACAGCCTTTCCTACCAAAAACTTCCTTATTAAGTCTGTATTCTGCAAATTCTTCTATCTGGCTAGACTAATTCCCTTCTGTGACTTTTTGTGTCTTTACAATTATTTTCTAGTGCCAACCTTCTGCAGCACTTCCAACATTTACCAAATATATCTGTTTTCTGGTTTATTTAAAAATGTGTTCTTTTTTAAAAATCTACTTTATTTTTGGCCTATACCCTGGGGTTGCCAGAGTATTTGCTTCCTCTTATAAATTACACCTGATTTCAAGAACATTAAAACCAAGTTTGACATAATAGGTAATTGCTCTGTACATTTTGTATATGTTACAATTCATAATAAGTTAAAACAGGGGTATTTTCCCAAGCTCCTACCACTGCCAATTTTCATAATCTAATACATAGTAAAGATGCTAACCAGCTAGAATCAAAGTGCTCAAGAAAGACTTTGAAACTGTACTTTTGATTTTAAGAATTTATTTATGGTTTTGATAAATGGCATTTTACATGTATCACAAATGGCGTTCATTTTAAGCACTATTTAAATATGCGACTTATGAATTACAAAATAATTTTTTGCTTTACTCCAAGATATTTTGCATCTTAATGGAGATTTATCATTGATTTTATTTGAAATAACTTGCTTTTTGAGAACCTTAAATAATTCAGTTTCTATTGGATTAACTTGTAACCTCAGGACTATAAATCTAGCAATCTGGAATAGCTAATTAATACTGTGAAATATTAAATATACATAAAGGGTTATGAATAATGAAGGGATGAAGCAAGTGATAGTATTAGAAACTTTAAATATATTGAGATTGTTATATTAATGTACTTATATGAAATGTTTATTTATAATTATATGTGGATTATATTATATTATTAGAAACCCCTAATAAACTCAAATGAAAAACTATTAAATTTTATAAAAGTGTAGATAATGAGTTTATTTGCAAATTAAGATGACAATAAAATGTCATTTCTTCCCAGCAAATTAACAAACATAATTTGTTTTCAATGAGAATACTTAATTGCTAGTAAGGTAGGGGTACAATGGAATGGGTATATCCATACATTGTAAGAGGGAGTGCAAACTTGCAAATCTTTTGGAAAAAAAATCGGTAACATGTACCTTGACATATTTCTTCTCCGAACTAATAACTCCATTTCTGAGAATCAGTCCTAAGGCACTAAGCCCAAATAATTAAAAAGCTTTCTGTTTAAAGATGTTCTTTTCATGCTTTATGTAATAAAGTTGGAAACCACTTTAACATGCCACATAATATAAATGTTGAATAAAGTCAGGTATTACCATTCAATGGGATACTATGTAATTGTTTTAAGGTACTTTTGTAAAAATTTATAATAGGAGAAATATTAATGCCATAGTAAAAAAGCAAGGTACTTTATGTATAAATATATATATATATACATACATATATGTATAGACATATATTTATGAAGTTTCATATTTAGAATGAACATAATTACATGAAACCAAAAAGAAAAAAAAAAGAATAAAACAAAACCCCAAATTCTGTTTAGATCCACACAAAAAAGAAAATCAAGTCACCAAGAGTTAACCTTGGTATTATTTTGTATAGTGGGAGTATGGTTGACTTTTTTCTCCCCTTTTTTTCTATTTTCCACAATGAGCATATATTCGTTTTAGATGGACAAAACAAGAAAGTTTTCAAAAGTAATACACCCACAGATAATGGTTTCCCTGTATTAAATTTATGTAAACGTGTGATTTCATTAAGCAGAAATCCATTAGCACCAAAACTCACTTCCTATTATAGTGTGTCACTTCAGGCAGTTATTAAGAATCTTTCCCACCTTAAAGAATATAAACCTATTTCTTTAGTTCTGCAGCCTAAGTTAAAAGGTGGGGTAAGTGCTAACATTTCTTTTTTTAAGAAAGAACATAAATTTCAGTGCAGACTGTCTACCTAGCACTGAAGATGTCATTAGGAAATTGTAGTCCTTAAACTAAAAGCTTAAAAATCTAAATTATATGGATGAGTCATTTTAGACTCATGAATAATATGAAAAGGTTTTCTAATCGTAAAAAGGCCTGGACAATAAAATGAATCCCTTTGAGGTTGGTTATTTCTGTACAAGATGAGATTTCTTTTCCCCCAGAAATATTTGAAAGACTGTTGCAGCTGGAAATCATTCCCTCAGTGTGTGGAAAACATAGAGCTATAAATAGGATGAAGAAACAAGTGAGCAATTAGGAAATGGAGGAACAAACTGAAGGCAACAATAGAGGCTGGAAAAACATCAGCAGTAGATTCAAAACTGGGATCTTTAAGTATTTACTAATGGTCTGTGTAAGCAGAGAGAAAAGAGACCCTCCATAATGTATGGATCCATGTGACTTGTAGACATCTTGTTTCACGTACTATAATAGATTATAAGTTAGGACCTCTAGAAAGAATCTTTTGCTGCCGTTTCAAGAATAATGACATAAATTGCTATTAGTAGTAAGAATTTATAAGTCTAATAATAAGAATATATGAAATTAGCTTGTCCATGAGTTTTTTTTTTTTTTTTTGAGTTTTCACATGCAACATCTACAAATTTTAGTTCACATTGCAATTGTGAAGTGCAGAGGAAAGTAATTATTTTTTTCTGCAACTGATCTGTTTCTCTTCTGGAGAGCTCATCTTTTGGTTAGTGGGGAAAAAATTACCTAAATGTGCAAGGCAGTTTAAAGCTAAGACCAAGTGGATAAATTAAACAGCCCTTCCAAGCAACACTCAGACACTGTTGTGTGGTGGTTTTCAGCATTTTAAGAGACGCTTCTCTTCCTAAGATGGAATTCAGGTGTATGGAGGGAGGCCATTTGCCCTTGGCAATGGGTGAGGGCTCGTTTGGGCTGGTCCTTGATTCTGTCCTGAATGCTGTCTTTTTCTTTTTGGTCCCTTTGGATCCTGCCTTCCTCATACTGACAAGTTTGTAGCTGGAGAACTCCCAAGCCCTTTTAATGGTTTAGGAATGACTTGCCATTTCCCTTCAGATCTCAATGGTACTAGGCTTTGATTAAAATATTTCCCTAAACTAAAATTTCATGTATGTGTATATTTGTGTATGTGCATTCAGGTTTATGTATGTATCTGTGTGTGTGTGTGTGTCTGTTTTTTATTGAGGTATAGTTGATTTACAGTATTAAATAAGTTTCAGGTATATAAGATAGTGATTCACAATTTTTAAAGATTATACTCCATTTATAGTTATTATAAAATATTGGCTGTATTTCCTGTGATGTACAATATATCCTTGTAGCTTATTTATTTTATACATAGTAGTTTATATCTCAATCTCCCACCCCTATTTTTCTCCTCCCCCCTTCCCTCTGCCCACTGGTAACCACTAGTTTGTCTCTATATCTGTGAGTCTGTTTCTTTTTTGTTATATTTACTGGTTTGTTTTAGCTTTTAGATTCCACATGTAAGTGATAACATACAGTATTTGTTTTTCTCTGTCTGACATTTCATTAAGCATAGTATTCTCTAGGTCCATCCACATTGCTGCAAATTTTATTCTTTTTTATGGCTGAGTAGTATTGCATTGTGTGCACACACGCACTCACACACAAATATACCATGTTTTGTTTATTAATTCATCTGTTGATGGACACGTAGGTTGCTTCCGCATCTTGGCAATTGTAAATAATATTGCTATGAACATTAAGTTGCAGGTATCTTTTCGAACTAGTGTTTTTATTTTCTTTGGACAGACACCCAGGAGTGGAATTGCTGGATCATATGGTGATTCTAATTTTAGTTTTTTGAGGAACTGCCACACTGTTTTCCACAGTGGCTGCACCAATTTACATTTCCATCAAGTGTGTTCATTTTTATGTGTGTATCTGGTCATGTATGTGCTTTGTGGGGACAGCAGGAAGGAAACATAGGTAGTAAAAGCTATTTTGTGTCTATAAAGTCTTAGGCGTTTATGGGCATTGTTATCATCTTTAATCTTCATGGAAATCTTAGTGATAGTTGCTGTTATCATCTTTTATTTCTTTTCCTCTCTTTTAAAATTAAATTTTATTGGAGTATGGTTGCTTTACAATGTTGTGTTAGCCTCCACTGCACAACAAAATGAATCAGCCATATACATACAGATATCCCCTCCTTTTGGATTTCCCTCCCATTTAGGTTACCACAGTGCATTAGGTAGAGTTCCCTGTGCTGTACAGTATGTTTCCATCAGTTGTCTATTTAGTATCAATAATATATATGTGTCAATCCCAGTCTCCCAATTCCACCCACCCCACCCCTTTCTCCCTTGTTCCCATACATTTGTTCTTTACGTCTGTGTCTCTATTTCTGCTCTGCAAATAAGATCATCTATACCATTTTTCTAGATTCCACATATATGCATTATTATACGATGTTTGCTTTTCTCTTTCTGACTTACTTAATTCTGTATGACACTCTCTAGGTCCATCGATGTCTCTACAAATGACCCAATTTCATTCCTTTTTATGGCTGAGTAATATTCCATTGTATATATATACCACATCTTCTTTATCCATTTCTCTGTTGATGGACATTTAGGTTGCTTCCATGTTCTGACTATTGTAAATAGTGCCACTATGAACATTGGGGTGCACGTATAATTTGAATTATGGTTTTCTCTGGGTATATGCCCAGTAGTGGGATTGTTGGCTCATATAGTAGTTTTATTTTTAGTTTAAGGAACCTCCATACTAATTTCCATAGTGACTGTATCAATTTACATTCCCACTAACAGTGTATGAGGGTTCCCTTTTCTCCACACCCTCTCCAGAATTTATTGTTTGTAGATTTCTTTTGATGGCCATTCTAACTGGTGTGAGGTGTTACCTCATTGTAGTTTTGATTTGCATTTCTCTAATAATTAGTGATGTTGAGCATCTTTTCATGTGTTTGTTGGCAATCCGTATGTCTTTGGAGAAATGTCTATTTAGGTCTTCTGCCCATTTTTTGATTGGGTTGTTTGTTTTTTTAATATTGAGCTGTATGAGCTGTCTGTGTATTTTGGAGATTAATCCTCTGTCAGTTACTTCATTTGCAAATATTTTCTCCCATTCTGAGGGTTGTCTTTTGGTCTTGTTTATGGTTTCCTTTGCTGTGCAAAACTTTTAAGTGTAAGTAGGTCCTACTTGTTTAATTTTGTTTTAATTTTCATTACTCTAGGAGTTGGGTCAAAAAAGATCTTGCTGTGATTTATGTCATAGAGTGTTCTGCCTATATTTTCCTCTATGAGTTTTATAGTGTCTGGTCTTACATTTAGCTCTTTATTCCATTTTGAGTTTATTTTTGTCTATGGTGTTAGGGAGTGTTCTAAATTCATTCTTTTACATGTAGCTGTCCAGTTTTCCCAGCACAACTTATTAAAGAGGCTGTCTTTTCTCCACTGCATATTCTGGCCTCCTTTATCAAACATAAGGTGACCATATGTGTGTGAGTTTATCTCTGGGCTTTCTACCCTGTTTCATTGATCTATATTTCTGTTTTTGTGCCAGTACCATACCGTCTTGATTACTGTAGCTTTGTAGTATAATCTGAAATCAGGGAACCTGATTCCTCCAGCTCCGTTTTTCTTTCTCGAGATTGCTTTGGTTATTTGCGGTCTTTTGTGTTTCCATATAAATTGTAAAATTTTTTGTTCTAGTTCTGAGAAAAATGCCATTGGTAATTTGATAGGAATTGCATTGAATCTGTAGATTGTTTTGGGTAGTAGAGTCATTTTTACAATGTTGATTCTTCTCATCCAAGAACACGGTATATCACTCCATCTGTTTGTATCATCTTTAATTTCTTTCATCAGTGTCTTATAGTTTTCTGCATACAGGTCTTATGCCTATGTATTTTATTCTTTTTGTTGCAGTGGTAAAAGGGAGTGTTTTCTCAATTTCACTTTCAGATTTTTCATCATTAGTGTATAGGAATGCCAGAGATTTCTGTGCATTAATTTTGTATCCTGCTACTTTACCAAATTCATTGATTAGCTCTAGTAGTTTTCTGGTAGCATCTTTAGGATTTTCTATGTATAGTATTATGTCATCTGCAAACAGTGACAGTTTTACTTCTTTTCCAATTTGTATTCCTTTTCTTTTTCTCCTCTGACTGCCATGGCTAGGACTTCCAAAACTATGCTGAATAATAGTGGTGAGAGTGGATACCTTGTCTTGTTCCTTATCTTAGAGGAAATGCTTTCAGTTTTCACAATTGAGAATAATGTTTGCTGTGAGTTTGTCATATATGACCTTTATTATGTTGAGATAGGTTCCCTCTATGCCCACTTTCTGGAGAGTTTTTATCATAAATGGGTGTTGAATTTTGTCAAAGCGTTTTCTTCATCTATTGAGATGATCATGTGGTTTTTATTCTTTAATTATTAATATGGTGTATCACATTGATTGATTTGCATATATTGAAGAATTTTTGCATCCCTGGAATAAATCCCACTTGATCAAGGTGTATGATCCTTTTAATGTGTTGTTGCATTCTGTTTGCTAGCATTTTGTTTATGTTTTTTGCATCTTTGTTCATCAGTGATATTGGCCTGTAATTTTCTTTTTTGTGTGATATTTTGGTCTGGTTTTGGTATCAGGGTGATGGTAGCCTCATAGAATGAATTTGGGAGTGTTCCACCCTCTACAATTTTGGGGAAGAATTTGAGAAGGATAGGTGTTAGCTCTTCTCTAAATGTTTGATAGAATTCACCTGTGAAACCATCTGGTCCTGGACTTTTTTATCATCTTTTAATCAATGAAGAAAGTGAAGCTGAGATGTGATATCAGAAATGGAGCCCATGTCTGCTTGGCCTCAAAGCTTATGCTCATTCTTTTGTCTCTTGGGTGTGGTAAAAATGGAAAAAATGTTTTATTTCCCTTGGTGTTCATTTTGTGATATTGCCATCCAGATCAGTTTTACCAGTTTGCAATGTGCTGGAAAGTTCTAGTGTGATAACATCTTCATTAGATTTGTCCACTGTTACCAGAAATATTTTCTTGTTTTGTAGCTACATGAGAGTATTCAAGTTTGCTTCAGTGTGCATATCTTTTTTATTTAGAGAGAATGAACATTTTTCTATTTGTTTAAATGTATTTGTGTTTTTTCTTGTACAAATTGCTCTCTATTTCAATTTTAATGGTTTTGTTGCTATTCTTGTACATTTTAGTGAGAGTTTATATGCTATAGGACAAAATATTTGATATCAAATATTACTCCTATCTACTTGTTTCTTTTTCCTTTTCAATTGAGGAGATTTTTGGTAAATCTTTTTAAATAAAAGTTTAGAATTTTGCATACATAAATTTGTTAATCTTTCTTTTGTGATTTTACTTGGTACTTTAACCTTAAGAAAGTTATCATTTTTCTGCAGATATAATAGATATCTTAATTATTCTAATATTTATGAATTTGTTAAAAATGATTCTTTTATAGACCTGGAATTTATTTTAGTGGATAATGTAAAGTAAATATCTAATTTAATTTCTTTTAAAATTAATATCTTTTATCCATATAATTTATTAATAATCTTTATTTTTAACCATTGAAGTTTTAATATAATGCTGGTACAATTTCTGATTGACCTATTTTGTTCTATTTTTCCTTTTATCTATTTTTATTGCAGAACTAAACCTTTAATTTTGATGTTTTATAAGGTTTTAATATCTGATAAAACTCAGTTCTCCTAAAGTAACACTTTCCTTTTCTTATATCTAAAAAATCTGTGATAATTCCTTTTTTAAAATATTTCTTTAATATTCCAATTATTTAAAATGTTTTTCCAGAATCAATTTTAGAAGTATCTTCTTATCTTTCCAATTGAGAATTTGAGTGGGATTATAATACCTATATAATACCTATATAAATTAACTTTGAGAAAATATTAATCTCTTTATTGAGGTCTAAATTGTAACTCTTCCTTTACTAAAGGTTTTCTTTATATTTCCTACTCAACATTTTTTCATTGTGAAAGTTCTGTGTAGCTTTCATTAAACTCTTTCGTTAACATTTTATAATTTTATTGTTATTGAGAAATGATCTCCTTTATCATTATGTTTTAGCTACCTGTTATGGAATATAAAACTTCTATAAACTTTTTAGATGTTCTATCTTTCCATTTCACTATTTTATTATTTCTAATTGATATTTTATTTTTAATAGCAGATTTATTTGGTCTTTTCTTTATGTAATTATTCTAATTGTGCATAATGATTTTTCAGTTCCCAATATATTTTTTATTTCTTATTTAAATCTTACTTATTTTTATAATTTTATTACAAAAACAACTGTAGAAGAGACATTGATTAGTTTCCCTGTCTGTTCAACCTCCCTTTCCTAACTGTTCTGTTTGTAGATTTAGTTCTGCTTGACAGTTGAGCACTACTTGAGTACAGCCCAGTCATGGTTGATTGCTTAAAAAAATGGGCACATGATTCAGAGAAAGGTAGTTCATTGGACAGTCAGCGATCAGCAAGACTGGGAGTTAGATGGTGTTCCACGGGAGCCATGAAGTAAGTACCGAGGAGGCTAGAGTTGACACTATGGCAACCCCAAGCCTCCTGTAAACCCCAGGAGTAGGAACTGGCCATCCTGTAGAAAGTCAGGCTGCAGGGAGTTCGCACATGCATGCGCGCGCACACACACACACAACCCTCAACCCACTGAAAGCAATCCAACACGACATCTAGCATCAGAAAGACAGAAACAGATGCTGCTCGTTATCTTTCAACCTATTGTGGGGAGCAGTTTCCCCTTTAGACTTTAGATTCTACTATAACAAACCCTCCTTTTTGTGGTCTGTTTCTAGTGGGTTTCTGTTTCTCACAACCCCAAATCCTTTAAGACATTGCTGATAATGGATATCTTTATTATTTCCCTATTTTTAAAATGAATGCCACATGTTTCAACTTTTGATTTCAGATAAACACTTATAGTAAGGTGTATTCCTTTTGTTACTTTAAAAATATTTTTTATTAGATGTGGGGACTTCTGTTGAAATTGTCATATCGTTTTGACTTAGTTAAATGAACATTTGTTAAGTGGAGCACAGGGTGTTGGATGGTGAACCCTAGTTCAACAACAGATCACAAGAGAAATTGAAATAGAGAAGTTTATTACTCACCGTCCTGGAGGAAACACCCTATGCGCCTCCAGCATCCAATGGGTTGGGGGAGAGGTCAAGGCAGAGTGCAGAACAGAGGGAGACAGAGGACCTGGGGCACATGCCTTTGTTAGGGTCTGTGGTTGAAGTGCTTTGGGGTTCCTAGGCTAAGGCCAAATTGGTCAATGAAAAAGGAAAAAGCAGCATTTTGGTAAGCTCCACGGGGGTCTTATCTAAGGGGTGCACAAGAGGAAATCCACGTGAGAGACAGGGGAGGCTGTTGAACAAGGGCTAGTGGGGAATTATTTCACGAGCTTACATTCACTCGTGTCTCACCCACTGGGTGGCCATATAGGGCATGAACTTGCATGAGGGGCTGGTGTCCATTTAAATCCCTGCAGGCTGAACCAAATGGATGCTGAGGCAGTAATATCATGGAATAGCTCAGCTAAACTCTCAACACACATGCATTTTTTTCTTAGTTAATCTATATGTCATCTATTACATCTATAGATAATCAAATATGTTGAACTGTAAATTAAATTTTCCTGGCATTTGGTTAAATGATCTTTTCATCACACCATACAATGCGAGCTGTACAATATTTCAAAGAACAGAGACCATGTCTTTCTTATTTTTCCTAAGGGAGAAGAGAATTATAAATTTGTTATGATGTATCTAATAATTATTTTTATGCTACTTAGTATCACTGAGTAACCTAATGGTCCCTTTGATGGTCCCATCCGATGCCAAGGTCCTGATTCTGTCATGGATTCTCAACTTTCTCTCTTATCAAAGCTTGTGATTCAGACATATATTTCAGATAAATATCTGCCTGCAGCCTGGTGGTGTGTGGACCTGCTGAATGGTCCTCTCGCCACCCCCTGATGCTCTGTATTACTGCCAAGGAAGTGGGCTTGGACACCTTTGCAATGACACTGACAGCTCAACCATCTTTACAAAACATGGTAATTAAAACGTACATTATCACATGTGATAGCTCAGTTTATTTTTCTCCAAATTCTTAATATGAACATTTTCTAACATATTGGGACACTGGAAGGATGGTAAGATAGATTTAAGGCTTAACACCACTGTATTTTTGCCATGGCTTCTTCTTTCTCAAGTTTAAAAATTTGATTCATCTATCTATTGGCCAGATTAAAGACTTCATGGTTTTTCTATTGCCTCATTTCTTTTATGTTCAAGAAAGTCTGCCTGATGCTTTTAAATGTGAACAACCTCTTAGCTGGAGATAATACTCTTGGGAAACCATTTTCCTTCTCTTAGAACATAATAGACATTATACCATCATCATCTGTCATTCATTGACGCGGTGGATAAATAGAAGGCCAGCGTGATTTTTTAACTGCTGTGGGTGATTTTCACAATTTGCCTGGATTCCTGTTTATTTCTTTATTCTTGATGTTTGATAGTCTGTCAGTGTTGAAGGTCCTCTATCACATTTGATATGCCCAATCATGATATGCTCTTTTACTCTAACACTTCAGTTTTTTTTTTTTGTGGTACGCGGGCCTCTCACTGTTGTGGCCTCTCCCGTTGCGGAGCACGGGCTCCGGACGCGCAGGCTCAGCGGCCATGGCTCACGGGCCCAGCCGCTCCGCGGCATGTGGGATCTTCCCGGACCGGGACACGAACCCGCGTCCCCTGCATCGGCAGGCGGACTCTCAACCACTGCGCCACCAGGGAAGCCCCACATCAGTTTTTTTCTTGGAATCTCAGGGTTTATTTTTTCTTGTACTGTAACACAACATAGTTTTTGGGTTAATTTGTTGGATTCTCTACCTCAGAGGCAGCAGTTTGTAGGATGGATTGCTTTTCTCCACCATAAAGTTTAGTTCCTTTCTAGTTGTTAGAATGTTTTTGTCTTTTTTATCTACATTCATTGCCTTTACTTTCAACTTTTCACATGCCAGTAATTTGCTCTTTACCTATGTCTATTCAATTCCTTGCTAGTTCTAATATATTTCTTAGATCAGGAATGATTTTAATTTGGGTATCAATTTATTGCCTTAACTATGCAATCTCCCCTTTCATCTCATTCTATCCTTTTATCATCTCACTGCATCCATTAAATAATTAACCTGTTTTATAGCATAACACAATTTATAGAGGAATTTCCTTCTGTTCACTGAGTAATTTTTCCCTCCTGGGCTTGGTTCTTTGTCCTTTTGATATTCTGCTCCTTTTACTACTCCCACCCTTTTTTGCTGTCATGTGTTTGCAGAGTTGCCATGCTGTTTCTTTTCACCTTGCTTATGCTTTGGCAGTTCTATGTTGACATTATATTTGGTCAGCTGAGGAGCTCTGTTTTAGGATACCTAGGATCTGCTCTGCTTCCACAGTTTTTTTTAACCATGTATGTTCAATACAACTAGCTAGGAGGCATTCACATTTTCATGGGGCGGGGGTATCCTTGAACTTCAGCTTGTTCTTCAATTCAGTATGTAGCTCTGGAACCTTCGTTTTCATCAGAGAGTTACACCCACATTGACTTTTTTCTTCATTTAACCTGCTTCACCCCATGAAACATTCCATTACTCCTTTGTTAAAAGAGGAAAAGGATAAAAATGTGTGTTCAGTCTGCTTCTGTTCAGGTTTCGGGGTATTAGTGAAATATTTCAGGACTTTGTAAACTCACTGAACTCCTGGGATACGGTGGAGTCTGGTAGGAGGGGTGTGGTTAGGAATGAAACTGTCCTGTGTCCCACTCTCTACTCTAGAGTCAGCTGTAACTTTCCTTCCATTACTTTAAAAAATGTACATTCCTAGTTTAATTCTTTTTTTTTCTTTTCTTTTCTTTTCTTTTTTTTTGGTTGATGCAATTCTTTTTGCTCAGTTGCTTAGATATCAGTGGAGGGAAGTTTTGTGTTGCAGTTTAAATTTGTTGCATTGACCCAGAAGTCCTGCTAAACATGCTAATCGTGATGCTGGGAAGAGGGTATTGACATACCCAGCCTGCAGAGCGACCCAGAGTTGTTAATAATGTGTTTGTGAACATATAAATTAATAAGTGGAAGGACCAACATCAAACCCATTTCTTTCCATTCCAGACCATTGTTTTTTATATGTGTCCCCTAAACATCAAGCTAATTTGTTAATTATTTAAACAAATATATATATATAATTAAAATATAAATATTTACACATTGTTTCACTATGCTTGACGCGTTTCTAAAAGATTTCAATTACAGGATGAAGGGTCCTTTGGAAAAGAACTACAGGATTATTTCTATCTGTTCAATAGACACATTACCAAACAGCTGTGTGTAAAATTAACTCTTCTAGATGGTATATTTAAAACGCACACGGTTGTCACTATTTACTTATTTACATATTTATTTCTCCCCAGCTTTATTGGGATATAATTGACACATAACGCTGTATAAATTTAAACTGTATGGGGCTTCCCTGGTGGCGCAGTGGTTGGAAGTCCACCTGCCAATGCAGGGGACGCGGGTTCGTGCCCCGGTCCGGGAAGATCCCTCATGCCGCGGAGCGGCTGGGCCTGTGAGCCATGGCCACTGAGCCTGAGCGTGCGGAATGGGAGAGGCCACAACAGTGAGAGGCCCGCGTACCGAAAAAAAACAAAAAACAAAAAAATTTAAACTGTACAACTTGTTGATTTGACACATTTATATATTGCAAAATGATTACCATGGTAACATTAGCTACCACCTCCATCCCATCAAAAAGTTACCATTTCTTTCTTGTGAAAAGAATACTTAGCAACATTCACGTATCTGATGCAGTATTACCTATCATCACCATCCCTAGAACTTGCTGATTTTATAACTGAATGTTTGTACCCTGTGACCAATATTTCCCCATTCCCCACATTCCCCAACCCTTGTAACCACCACTCTACTCTGCTTTTTAGATTCTACACATAAGTGATACATTTGTCTCTCTCTGTCTGACTTACTTCACTAAGCATAATGCCCTCAAGTTTCATACAAGTTGTTGTAAAAGGCAGGATTTCCTCCTTTCTCATGGCTGAATAATATTCCATTGCATATATATACTATAGATTCTTCATTAATTCATCAGTTAATGGACGCTTAGGTTGCTTCCATATCTTGCCTATTGTGAATAATGCTGCAATGAGCATAGAAGTGCAGTTATCTCTATGATAACATGTTTTTAATTCCTTTGGATAAATACCCAGATGTGGAATTGCTGGATTATACGGTAGCTCTATTTTTAATTTTTTGAGGAAACTTCATACTGTTTTTCATAATGATTTTTATGGATTTACATTCCCACCAACAGAGCACTAAGTTTCCCTTTTCCCTACACCCTTACCATGTGCTCACTATTTAAAATAATCCTGTAGAAAATATTTGATAAATTGATAAAGTTTTGGGAAGTTGATTTTTAAAATATGCCATTTGTTTTATTTATAGAATGAAGCACACCTATATCAGAAGTTATGAAAAGGATTTGCAAAACCTCCCTTGAGAGAATTTAAACCAGGATGAAATTTCATCTTGCTGTAATGGTTTATGGGAAACTGAAGGCCAAAGAAATGGACTTAATAATACTGATTTGTCCTAGGTCTATAATTCCTTTAAAAGGAGACTTCTCAAGATTTTAGATTTTCACTTCTCAGAGTGATACTGCTTTTTGTTTCTTCACATTTATGCACTTATACAGATGCTAGTTCAAAAGCTCCACAAATTTCAGGGCACTTGACCACCTGAAATTGTGCCTTGTGTTGATGAAGTACCTTCTGATTCACACAGTGTGTACCACTCATGGCACAATTCTCTTTCTCTGTTTACAGCCCGTGGTGATCATTCTATGTTTTGGATCTATTCCTATTTTCCCAAAGTCATTTTCTACAGGCAGTTATGTGTTTTTTTTCCCACTTTTACTGAGCACTGGTACATTTTTCTGTGAGAATATGAAAAAAAACCAATGTTTTTATTTTTGCCAAAGCTGGGAAGTTTTGTTTTTGTTTCTTCTCTTGATCTCTACTTGGCTGTTCCTTTGTATAATGTGTAGAGGGTTCTGTGTTAGTGCCTGAGTCTTATTTGTATACTCACTGCTTTAATCTTCTGGTTCAGTGGTTCTTATACTACAAGGGACCCAAATGTTGCCTAGGATGCTTGCTAAAATATAGTGTGGACCCACCATTAGAAATTCTGATTCAAAAGCACTAGAGTAGGACTTAAGAATCTGCCTTTTAACAAGGTTCCCAGATGCTTCTAAGGAAGATAGTCCATCACCCACAGTTTTAGAAACACCGCTTTAGATCACTTAATAGTTAGAATTTGGTCAACCAAGGAGCTCTTCTCCCAGTTTGGTTACTAGAGAAGTAGCTATTCTTCATGTTTCACAATTGCTGTAATGAATAGAAACCTGATACAAAATGGGGCTGTAAGTTGCATAAAAGGAGAATGTGAGATTTAAGAGAGTAATGTTAGAGGTAGACATTTGAATGAATAATTTTATCTAATTAGCTCTTAATTTCACTAGCTTGTTCTGGAAAATGTGCAAAGGCAGATATAAGAATATTATTGAAAACAAAAATTTTAATTTTTTTCCCTAGAAATGGTGGCGTGATGGTTACTTTTATGTGTCACACATGGCTAGGCTGTGGTACCTGGTTGTTTGGTCAAACACTAGATCTGATGTTGTGAAGGTATTTTTTAGTTTTGATTAACATTTATAATTAATTGACTTTAAGTAAAGCAGATTACTGTCCATAATGTGGGTGGGGCTCATCCAATCAGTTGAAGACCTTAAGAGCAAAGACTGAGGTTTCCTGAAGAAGAACTTCTGTCTTTTTTTTTTTTAAAGATTTAATTTTTAAGTTATTTTTGGCTGCATTGAATCTTCGTTGCTATGCGCAGGCTTTCTCTAGTTGTGGCAAGCGGGGGCTACTCTTCGTTGTGGTGCGTGGGCTTCTCATTGCAGTGGCTTCTCTTGTTGTGGAGCATGGGCTCTAGGCACGTGGGCTTTAGTAGTTGTGGCACATGGGCTTCAGTAGTTGTGGCACACGGGCTCAGTAGTTGTGGCGCACGGGCTTAGTTACTCCATGGCATGTGGGATCTTCCCGGACCAGGGATCGAACCCATGTCCCCTGCATTGGCAGGTGGATTCTTACCCACTGAGCCACCATGGAAGCCTGAAATTCTGTCTTAAAGCTGCATCATAGAAACTGCTTGAGTTCTCAGCCTCAACTGCCTTGCAGATTTTAGACTTGTCATCTCCCACATTTGTGAGTCAATTTCTTAAAATCTTTCTCTCTCTCCACACACACACACACACACACACACACAAACATATCCCCTATTGCTTCTGTTTCTCTGGAGATTGCTAACTAACACAAGTAGTAACAAATTTTATTATTGTTCTATAAAAGCTTCTTCTTGACATCCAAAGAAATGCCCTGGGTTTGGAATTAGAAGATATGGATTCAAATTCAGTTCTGCCCCTTAATGATTGTGTGATCTGAGACTAGTTACATGTTTCTTGTTGTAGGTTCCCTTGTCTGTTAAGAGGGGATTAGAACACCTTTCCAGGTCATTTAAAAGTTATTTTGTGAGGCTCAGTTATGGTAATTCATGATAGTTCATGGACAAGCTCTCTGAAAAACATAAATTGTGATACATTAGAGGTGTTCACCCATCACTGATGTTCCCTGCCAAGAATGCAAGACATATATGACAATTTTGCTCTTAGAACCATTTCAAAGATTGATAAGTTGGGGTTACTTGCAATTTTTAATCTTTGTACCTGTATCTGTTCCCCCCGCTTCACTCATTTATTACATGTCCTGCCTTATCTATTGGCAATGCCTGCAAAGAGCAACTCACATTTCTGTTCTCTTCAGGGGAATGTTTTTAGCCATTATTTTCTGTAGCCCACACTTGTTTATTATTTCCTTTGGTGGTCCTTACAAAATGGCTGCCAGATCTCTTTTCTGTGCTTTCAGCTAAAGGTAGTATGACAATTTTCTAAAGAAATTCATCATTAAAAATTTATTCTGGAAGGAGCCCAGATTTTGCTTAATCTGCTGGTTCTTTGACATTCATTTTTATTTCCAAAACTCGACTTACTAATACCATCTAGAAGCACTAGGAAACCTCCATTCTGCATGTGTATCAGACTGTTCATGCCTTCCCACAGTTCAGTGTATAGAGTTTCCCTGTTTTGGACTTAACTTGAATGATGTTAATGACTGGTCATATTGGTCTGGCTTCTGATTATAGATGAATCATTACATCAGCTCTGCAGAGGGTTGACCATCTTCTAATTTCCACATTCCTGAAGTGGAAACAAATATTAAGGTGATCAAATGTGCCATCACTTTGTTTTTCTAAGTCTGTCACTAAGACCCTTTTGAATTGGGGTTAGATTGTCAAGGCATTTGAATTAACTGCATATATTAATCTCTGGAGATAAGTGGGAAACTAGGAAAAGACAAATGTGCAATCAACATAAAGCAAGTTTGGGGCCTAACAAAGTGGATCGAATTATATTTAACAGGAGGATGCTGCTGTTCAATTCACAGGCACAGATGCCCGCATTCATCTGTGACACTGAATCTGTTTTCTAATGAGTGTTGTCTTCTCTGAGGATCCTTGCTCTAATTTCAGAGTTCACATCTGCTGTTCTGGGAAAGGTGATGTTTCACTTACCTTCATTCAAAAAGGAGAGGGTATAAATTTTGGCTCCAAATGTTTGATGCTGGTATTATATCCTTTATCAAGTGTTCCTGAAAGAAGTGTAGTGGTTTTACTTTACTTCATAGCCATCAGATACATTAAATCCACTGAATCTTGGTAAATTATTAAGCAACTATTGATTTTGTTGTGGTGAACATCAAGATGTATTGACTTTCACCTCAGTCAATACTTTCAAAATGCATAATAAATCTTGATGTTTATTGAAACATGCATCTTAATCTCAGTGTGTAGGTGCATATACACATCAGATCAGTGCATCAAAACACAGATATTTATACTGTACTTCTTCTGAACATCTTTATAAAAAACTATTTCCCCCCAGAGATCCTACTATTTTTTTCTTGTTTGTTCATTAGTTCTTCCTATATTCTTAAAATTTTTTTTTTTTTAATTTTACATTTTATTTTTTATTTTTTTTTCTTTAATATACATATATTCTATTCATAAATTACACATATATACCACTGTAAAAATACATCTTTTATGTATAAAACATATTCAGTCGTCCCTTGGTATCCACAGGGGATTGGTTCCAGGATCTCCACAGATACCCAAATCCCAGGATACTCAAGTCCCTTTTATGAAATGGCACGGTATTTGCATATAACTCACACACATCCTCCTGTACACTTTAAATCATCTTTAGATTAGTTATAGTACCTAATACAGTGTAAATGCTATGCTATGTAAATAGTTGCTGGGTACATGGCAAATTCATGTCTTGCTTTTTGGAACTTTCTGGCGTTTTCCCAAATATTTTTTTTTTTATTCATTTATTTTTAATGACTTATTAGAACAAATACCTATAGATATCATTATATATATGATATATAAATTAATTATACAATATATCATGTATTAATTATTAAAACATACTCTGGTAAATATTATATATTCAATATGAAACAGGAGGAAAGGGGGCAGGGCACAACCTTTAAAAGAATTACATAGCCCGAGGACACAACATAAACTGATTAGAACAAAATAGGCCCAAGATGGCGGACGAGTCTACTTCCACTAGACCTTGAGCCTCAGTATACACTCATTGTAACACATCAGCAAGCTAAGCGACACACCCACAGGTGCCACGACAGTTCCAAGGATGACCATAAAGGTCAAAAAGTGGGCGGTGGCTCAATTCCTAGAAATCCCCACCCCTTCCCCAAAATAGCTGGAATACTCCTCCCACTCATCAGCGTATGAAATTACTCACCCCTATAAAACTAACAACCCCATACCCTGGTGCTGCCCTCGCCTTCTTTTTTTTTTTTTATTTTTTTATTTTTTTTTATAGGTATACCTGGATTTAATTCTCACTTCTACCGCTTGGTAGCTGGATAGCCTTAGGCAAGTTTCATACCTCCCTGAAATTCACTTAATTCAGTCTGTAAAATGGCATAATAACTTATTATAGCATCCTTTTAGGAATTTTAAATCAGTTCTTGAAATAAAAGTACACAATATATAGACAAGTATGGATTCCTCAATAGATGTTTGACCTTTCATTTCTCCAGTATCCCACCCGCATCAAATAAAGAAAAATACTTTTTAAAATTTACGAATATTTCATTGTTGTAAAGTTAAAGCCATAAAAATAATCAAATGGCCTACTATCATACCATTAGAAGAAAAAAAAAAAAAAAGGTGTTCATGAGAGTTCCATATTAGAATACAAGTTTTCCTTAGGCACCTGTTTATGTATGCTATTCTGCTCTTTACAATAAATAATTAAATTTAAAAGACTTAATTCCTCACTTTTAAGACCTTATTAGTTTACAAATTACATACTGACCTATGCTAAATTTTATACTGACCCATGCTAATGAATTCAGTACAGAAAACAAAAAACACTGCACTCAAGCAAACTACATATATATATATAACTTATATGAGAATTGCTACTCCAGCTTTCTTTTGGTTTCCATTTGCATGAAATACCTTTTTCCATCCCCTTACTTTCAGTCTGTATGTGTCTCTAGGTCTGAAGTGGGTCTCTTGTAGACAGCAAATATATGGGTCTTGTTTTTGTATCCATTCAGCCAATCTGTGTCTTTTGGTGGGAGCATTTAGTCCATTTACATTTAAGGTAATTATCGATATGTGTGTTCCCTTTCCCATTTTCTTAATTGTTTGGGGTTTGTTATTGTAGGTCTTTTCCTTCTTTTGTGTTTCTTGCCTAGAGAAGTTCCTTTAGCAGTTGTTGTAGAGCTGGTTTGGTGGTGCTGAACTCTCTCAGCTTTTGCTTGTCTGTAAAGGTTTTAATTTCTCCATCAAATCTGAATGAGATCCTTGCTGGGTAGAGTAATCTTGGTTGCAGGTTTTTCTCCTTCAACACTTTCAATATGTCCTGCCACTCCCTTCTGGCTTGCAGAGTTTCTGCTGAAAGATCAGCTGTTAACCTTATGGGGATTCCCTTGTGTGTTATTTGTTGTTTTTCCCTTGCTGCTTTTAATATGTTTTCTTTGTATTTAATTTTTGACAGTTTGATTAATATGTGTCTTGGCGTATTTCTCCTTGGATTTATCCTGTATGGGACTCTCTGTGCTTCCTGGACTTGATTAACTATTTCCTTTCCCATATTAGGGAAGTTTTCAACTATAATCTCTTCAAATATTTTCTCAGTCCCTTTCTTTTTCTCTTCTTCTTCTGGGACCCCTATAATTCGAATGTTGGAGCGTTTAATGTTGTCCCAGAGGTCTCTGAGACTGTCCTCAGTTCTTTTCATTCTTTTTTCTTTATTCTGCTCTGCAGTAGTTATTTCCACTATTTTATCTTCCAGGTCACTTATCCGTTCTTCTGCCTCAGTTATTCTGCTATTGATCCCATCTAGAGTACTTTTAATTTCATTTATTGTGTTGTTCATCGTTGCTTGTTTCATCTTTAGTTCTTCTAGGTCCTTGTTAACTGATTCTTGCATTTTGTCCATTCTATTGTCCATTCTATCTCCAAGATTTCGGATCAACCTTACTATCATTATTCTGAATTCTTTTTCCGGTAGACTGCCTATTTCCTCTTCATTTGTTAGGTCTGGTGGGTTTTTATCTTGCTCCTTCATCTGCTGTGTGTTTTTCTGTCTTTTCATTTTGCTTATCTTACTGTGTTTGTGGTCTCCTTTTTTGCAGGCTGAAGGTTCGTAGTTCCTGTTGTTTTTTGTGTCTGTCCCCAGTGGCTAAGGTTGGTTCAGTGGGTTGTGTCGGCTTCCTGGTGGAGGGTACTAGTGCCTGTGTTCTGGTGGATGAGGCTGGATCTTGTCTTTCTGGTGGGTAGGTCCACGTCTGGTGGTGTGTTTTGGGGTGTCTGTAGACTTATTATGATTTTGGGCAGCCTCTCTGCTAATGGGTGGGGTTGTGTTCCTGTCTTGCTAGTTGTTTGGCATAGGATGTCCAGCACTGTAGCTTGCTGGTCGTTGAGTGAAGCTGGGTGCTGGCGTTGAGATGGAGATCTCTCGGAGATTTTTGCTGTTTGATATTATGTGCAGCTGGGAGGCCTCTTGTGGACCAGTGTCCTGAAGTTGGCTCTCCCACCTCAGAGGCACAGCACTGACTCCTGGCTGCAGCACCAAGAGCCTTTCATCCACAGGGCTCCTTAATTTGGGATGATTCGTTGACTATTCAGGTATTCCACAGATGCAGGGTATATCAAGTTGATTGTGGAGCTTTAATCCGCTGCTTCTGAGGCTGCTGGGAGAGATTTCCCTTTCTCTTCTTTGTTCTCACAGCTCCCAGGGGCTCAGCTTTGGATTTGGCCCCGCCTGTGCGTGTAGGTCGCCGGAGGGCGTCTGTTCTTTGCTCAGACAGGACGGGGTTAAAGGAGCCGCTGATTCGGAGGCTCTGGCTCACTCAGGCCGGGGGGTAGGGAGGGTCACGGAGTGTGGGGCGGGCCTGCAGCGGCAGAGGCCGGCGTGACGTTGCAGCCTGAGGCGCGCCGTGCGATCTCCCGGGCGAGTTGTCCCTGGATCCCGGGACCCTGGCAGTGGCGGGCTGCACAGGCTCCCCGGAAGGGCGTGTGGCTAGTGACCTGTGTTCGCACACAGGCCTCCTGGTGGCGGCAGCAGCGGCCTTAGCGTCTCATGTCTGCCTCTGGGCTCCGCACTTTTAGCCGCGGCTCGCGCCCGTCCCTGGAGCTCTCTCAAGCAGTGTTCTTAATCCCCTCTCCTCGTGCACCAGGAAACAAAGAGGGACGTAAAAGTCTCTTGCCTCTTCGGCAGGTCCAGACTTTTCCCCGGACTCTCTCCCGGCTAGCCGCGGTGCACTATCGCCCTGCAGGCTGTGTTCACGCCGCCAACCTCAGTCCTCTCCCGGCGCTCCGACAAAAGCCGGAGCCTCAGCTCCCAGTCCCGCCCGCCCCGGCGGGCGAGCAGAAAAGCCTCTCGGCTGGTGAGTTCCGGTCGGCCCGATCCTCTGCGCTGGAATCTGTCCGCTTTGCCCTCCGCACCCCTGTTGCTGTGCTCTCCTCCGCGGCTCCCAAGCTCCCCCACTCCGCCTCCCGAAGTCTCCACCCGCGAAGGGGCTTCCTAGTGTGTGGACACTTTTCCTCCTTCACAGCTCTCTCCCGCTGGTGCAGGACCCGTCCCTATCCTTTTGTCTCTGTTTAGTTTTTTCTTTTGCCCTAACCAGGTATGTGCGGGGTTCCTTGCCTTTTGGGAGGTCTGAGGTCTTCTGCCAGCGTTCAGTAGGTGCTCCGTAGGAGTTGTTCCACGCGTAGATGTATTTCTGGTGTATCTGTGGGGAGGAAGGTGATCTCTGCCTATTCTTAAAATTTTTAACCTCATTTATCCTTCCCTTGGTTGATAATAGTAAGGGAAACTAAGGCTTGTAAAGAAATCTATTGGCCTTTCACAAACTAGCTGGGGTTAATCTTAATTTCTGTCTCCACCCAGTTCAAGTTTAGATGAAACAATGAGAGTTAAAGATTTTCACTCTCCACATCCGTCCAAGAATGCTTTTTATTCCAGCATCGACCAGAACAATACTAAATCAGGGACCACATCTGAGAATCCACTTCATTTCATATCAATATTTTTAAAAATTATATGGTACAAAAAGACAAACATAAGGTCACATTTGCATTTAGATAAAATTAAGTGATCAACTACATGATACAGTTTAATGGGTACAAAACTAAAACAAAATCCTTATTGTCTCCTGCAATATCTTAAATTCTACCAGTAGGAATTTATTATAAGTCCTCTTAGAAAATTAAAATTGCTCCTGGGTAAATAACAAAATGAATTAGCTGACCAGTAACCATTTATTGACTATCTACTCTATGTTTAGTCCTTTGCTATCCTTCTGAGTTGACACTTTACTTGGTTTACTCTGTGGTCCTTATCTATGCTTCATGTTTCTTTAACCTCGCTGCTACTTCTCGTGTATTAATTGGCTATCCTGTGGGCAAATGAAATAGTGCCTATTTAATCATCAGGGTTTTTCCTTCCAGCTAGAAAAGTACATATCATTCAAGAAGTGGGTGCTTTGATGGACTGTGAGGAAGGCAAGAAGGAAGGGATACATTTAGAGTAGAGCAAATTGCCATCCTATATACGTGTATATGCATACACCCTGCTATGGTTTGAATCTTTGTGTTCCCCCCAAATTCGTATATTGAAATCCTGATCCCCACAGGTGACGGTACTAGTAGGTAGAGCCTTTGGGAGGTGCTTAAGTCAGGAGGGTGAAGCCCTTACAAAACTACCTTTTAAAAGAAGCTACAGAGAGATCCCTTCCCCTTTCTGCCATGTGAGAATGCAACAGAAAGTGTACAAGCTGGAAGAGGGCTCTCATTCAACCATGCTGACACCATGATCCAGCCTACAGACTGTGAAAAATAAATTTCTGTTGTTTATAAGCTATTTTGTTACAGTAGCCCAAATGGACTGACACCCCTTATGTGTGTGTATATATATATCTGAGGTAAAGCAGATAGCAATAATTTTCCATGAGGCAGTTTGTTAAACTGGCATTCCCAGGGGAGTTTCAAGCCAGCTGTAGAGACTTTGAATAATAACTGATGTCCCAAAGGAGAATGAGGTCAAGAAAAGAGAAGAAAATGCAAATAGAAAAAAATCAATCTTTTTCATTAAAACAACTGCCCTAATTAATCAATGATTTGGAATGTTCCATATAGTGGCATGTGGGAAAAGTGCTAAGCAGATAAAAATTTGTTTTTACAAAAGAGAGAAAGCTTTAATAACAGAGTTTTGGTGACAGAGACAGTATGACAATGGCCAAATCCACTTTTCAAGAATAGTGATCTTCAAATCCTTTGCACAGTCATTAAGGCTAATGTGGAGAAAATAATGGCTTCCATCCTGCTGATGCATATTTAAAGCTAAGAACTTAAAAAATAAGATTTTATGTTCTTAGGGTTTTTATCGCTCTACTTTGAGCCAGTATGACTCCTGATAAAATGCATCAATGTGGTTTGCAGACACTACACGGGAATGAAAGAAAAGCCATTCTGAACTTAAATATATGGATTTTCCTGAAGCTTTTATAGTCAAGTTGGCCTTTACACTTTAAGCCTCTAATACAAAGAGGAATTATGTTTAAAGCATTTTGGGTAGAGCAAAGTATTATTCCTGTGGAATACAGGGATAATGGCAAGTTTGTTGATGGTTTCTTTTTTTTCTTTTTCATGCTATGTAAAAATTTGGATTATAACACATATAACAATATAACACACATAATAGGAGCCTGTTTTTTTCCCCGAATGTCCACAGGGATCAGGAAATGTGACACCAAATGTTTTGTTGGCTCTCCTTTAGGGTCCCCATGATAATCATTTTCTTCATGGCAATAGACCTACTTTAACTTGCATCTGGAGTGGCATTAGTGTTTTGTGGAAGGAGCAGAGAAGTTCTTGCCTTTCGTGCGTCCTCGTTCATTGTTTATGAAATGGCTCATGATGGAGCTGTGCTCCACTCCTAGCTCTCAGAAAATGGTGAAGAAAGTGAAGTTTGATTTCCATATGCAGAGCGTCCAATATGTTCCATTTCATCTCATGCCTCAACATCTCCTGCTCTATGGTTAATGCTCTTATGTTCTTATTTCCGATGTTAATATTATTATTATATATTAGTATATTTTCTCTTACAATTATTAAAAGTATTAAGAGTAAGTAAATTTTTAAAAGTTCTTAAAAGTAACATTTTGATATGAATAACATAAATATAAGTCAATGTGTGTTTTTTATAATTAAAAGAATACTATTTATTATGTATTTAAATTATGCAGTGAAAATTTGTTCATCATAAAAAGGAATTTTAAGTATGGTACTGGCACAAAAACAGACATATAGATTAATGGAACAGGATAGAAAGCCCAGAGATAAATCCACACACATATGGTCACCTTATTTTTGATAAAGGAGGTAAGAATATTCAGTGGAGAAAAGTCAGCCTCTTCAATAAGTGGTGCTGGGAAAACTGGACAGCTACATGTAAAAGAATGAAATTAGAACACCCTGTAACACCATACACAAAAATAAACTCAAAGTGGATTAAAGATTTAAATGTAAGGCCAGAAACTAGAAAACTCTTAGAGGAAAACATAAGCAGAGCACTCTATGACATAAATCACAGCAAGGTCCTTTTTGACCCACCTCCTAGAGAAATGGAAATAAAAACAAAAATAAACAAATGGGACCTAATGAAACTTAAAAGCTTTTGCACAGCAAAGGGAACCATAAACAAGGTGAAAAGACCACCCTCAGAATGGGAGAAAATATTTACAAATGAAACAACTGACAAAGGATTAATCTCCAAAATTTACAATCAGCTCATACAGCTCAATATCAAAAGAAAAAGAAAAACACAATCCAAAAATGGGCAAAAGATCTAAATAGATATTTCTGCAAAGAAGTGATACAGCCACTATGGAGAACATTATGGAGGTTCCTTATAAAATTAAAATTAGAATTACCATATGACCCAGCAATCCCACTACTGGGCATATACCCTGAGAAAACCATAATTCAAAAAGAGTCATGTACCACAATGTTCACTGCAGCTGTATTTACAATAGTCAGGACATGGAAGCAACCAAAATGTCCATCAACAGATGAATGGATGAATGGATAAAGAAGATGTGGCACATATATACAATGGAATATTACTCAGCCATAAAAAGAAGTGAAATTGAGTTATCTGTAGTGAGGTGGATGGACTTAAAGACAGTCATACAGAGTGAAGTAAGTCAGAAAGAGAAAAGTAAATACTGTATGCCAGCACATATATATGGAATCTAAAAAAAAAAAAAAGGTTCTGAAGAACATAGGGGCAGGACAGGAATAAAGATGCAGATGATGAGAATGGACTTGAGGACAGGGAGAGGGCAAAGGGTAAGCTGGGACGAAGTGAGAGAGTGGCATTGACATATATACACTACCAAATGTAAAATAGCTAGCTAGTGGGAAGCAATCACAAAGCACAGGGAGAGCAGCTTGGTGCTTTGTGACCACCTAGAGGGGTGGGATAGGGATGGTGGGAGGGAGACGCAGGAGGGAGGAGATATGGGGATATATGCATATGTATAGCTGATTCACTTTGTTATAAAGCAGAAACTAACACACCATTGTAAAGCAATTATATTCCAATAAACATGTTAAAAAAAAACCCTATACTTCAGCTTAAAAAATAAATTAATTAAAGAATATGTATGTACGTGCAAAATAAATAAATAAAATAAAATAAAAAGGAATTTTAGGGGTAGCAGCAGATAGATACTTGGGTGAAGGGAACTTTAACAAAGACACTGACCTGACTGGTTTCAGCAGCTACTTTGGCCTATGTGGTTTTGCCTTGAGACCTCTAGAACTGGCACCTCTAGGCTTCCTCCTCTCTTCTTCCTTCTTTTCTTCTTGTTATGTTCATGATAATGACTTCATGAAGAAGAAAGTATAGCATAGAATGGTGGAGCATAGAACAGCACAGGCAGCATGGCAGGGTGGTAAGAACACAGGCTACTTGCCAAGAGACTCAGGCTCTTCTGTGTGCTTAATATTAGTTGTATGATTTGGAAAAATCACTTTCCCTCCCTGGACATTGTTGTCTTCATCTTTAAAATGAAGATGATGAAGATGATAGGAGCTAACAGCCACCAAGCACTTACTAGATGCCAGGTCGTATTCTATGTGCTTAATAACAATGAACTCATTTAACCTTTACAGTGTCTTAATGAAGTAGCTACTTTTTATTTAAATCATTTTGCACATGAAGAAACTGAGACATAAAAAGGGTGCATATATTTTTATTTCTTAAGTTCACACATCAAAGACAATGTTAGAACCATGTAGACCTGCCCTGGGGCTCTTGCTCTTGACAATGGCTAAAGTTCCTTTAAAGTCTAGGATTCTATTTTATAGAAATCTCGCATCTGTGAAAAAATAGGTGATCCAATGTATTCCAATGAGCTTAAAGGCTATTTAATAAACACAATCATAAATAAATATTTTGTGTTTCAAAAATACCTGTCTATATCATCTAATTATCTATTGTCTATCTACCGTCTATTTTAAGATAACTTGGAATCAATTTGCTCAAGCTGCTCTCAAAATTCTAGTACCTAAATGATGGCTCTTAATAGAAATGAATAATTATAGCCTGTTGCTAACCACCACTGAGATGTATTCCACTGAATCATTTTTCCTCTAATGGCTGTTGGTGTCACAAAAATAACTTTTATTTAAGAAGAGAAAACAACAACATCGAAAAGAATGGCAGGGCAATCAGCTCCATTAAAACATTAATGATGTGTAATAATATCATGTAGTTTTGAAACTGTTTTCTCTGAAAGGCTCTGAGAGCTGTAGAAATTTGATCTTATTCCTTCTTATGTTATCTTTATTATTTATAGATTATTTATAGATTTGATCTTGTTCTTTCTTACGTTCTCTTAATTGTAGGCTTACCATCGTGTAATCTAGTGATATTTTGTATATGAGATTTCCCTACCAGTGGATTCACTGTCACAACCATCTCTGTTGCTTCAGCATCTCAGAGTTGAAAGTTCCCTTTAACACTGTGAATAAAGGGACAGAGGATTTGTTAAAATGTTCTCCCTTCTTCGAGAATGAAGAGTTCAGGTTTATTCAGCCTAGTTTACTTACTGAAAACTTCAGTGTTCTTTTAATGCTTTATAGTTAGATGTGGTAAAAATCATCCACTGAAAAAATGATTTCCTGTTGGTTTTCTTGGAGACATCTGTAGGATTTCTGAGAAAGAGAATGAGTCTGGACCTAAATGCCTTAAACACACCCTTTCAATGAATTGCCAATTTTACTCCACATAGACACTGGTAGTTGGGAAGAGGAAAACAGTGTAAGAAACTACTGCAATCCCACTACTGGTCATATACCCTGAGAAATCTATAATTTAAAAAGAGTCATGTACCAAAATGTTCATTGAAGCTCTATTTACAATAGCCAGGATATGGAAGCAACCAAAGTGTCCATCAACAGATGAATGGATAAAGAAGATGTGGCACATATATACAAATATGTACAATGGACTATTACTCAGCCATAAAAAGAAACGAAATTGAGCTATTTGTAGTGAGGTGGATGGACCTAGAGTCTGTCATACAGAGTGAAGTAAATCAGAAAGAGAAAAACAAATACTGTATGCTAACACATATATATGGAATCTAAAAAAAAAAAAAAAAAGGTCATGAAGAACCTAAGGGCAAGACAGGAATAGAGACACAGACCTACGAGAGAATGGACTTGAGGATACAGGGAGGGGGAAGGGTAAGCTGTGACAAAGTGAGAGAATGGCATGGACATATATACACTACCAAATGTAAAATAGATAGCTAGTGGGAAGCAGCTGCATAGCACAGGGAGATCAGCTTGGTGCTTTGTGACCACCTAGAGGGGTGGGATAGGGAGGTTGGGAGAGAGGGAGATGCAAGAGAGAAGAGATAGGGGGACGTATGTATATGTATAACTGATTCACTTTGTTATAAAGCAGAAACTAACACACCATTGTAAAGCAATTATACTCCAATAAAGATGTTTAAAAAAAAAGAAAACTACTGCAACTTTATACTTACAATGATAATGTATGTAAATGTACATGTTTCAATCACACGTGATTGAAACGCGTGCAATTAAACCCAAGAGCTGAAGAAGTCTTTGTTAATTTGTCTAGAAAGAGAGGCTAGAAAGAAAGGGTGAGTTTATCACACACACATACAAAAACAACCACAAAGTGAGGCTCTGGCTATTAAAGGGTCCCACAGTTATGATCATGTCTTTGAAAATATCTAGTCAACATCTTTAGGTCTTTTCTTGCAACATCCTGAACCAATATAAGGGAGAAGAAAACCTAACTTGTGTCATTGAAATATAATTGATGGCTATGAGTGCCAGTAGGTTTGCTAGATGCTTTTCTGGGAACAGGGAGTAAGTATAAAAATAGGCCAAGACTAAGGTTGATACCAAGGTAGAACTTGACTTCCTAAAAGGAAGATGGGCCAGGTCCTGTGTCCAGCGGCGTTCACAGTTGTGCTGTCCAATATGGTAGCCAATAGCCACACATGGCTATTTCAATATAAACTAATAAAAATGAATGATAATTGGAAAATTAGTTCCTCCCTCATACCATCCACAGTTCAAGTGGTCAGTAGCCATATCTGGCTAGTGGACACCATATTGGATAGCGCAGATATAGAAACTTCTATCATCACAGAAAATTCTTTTGGACAGGAGTGGTTTAGAGTCAGAGCCTTCACTGTTGGAAAGTGATAATTTCTGATTAGAAAGTAAGGGATCACTTGGCGCATTGGTTAATTAGGTCAAGGGTCAATAACTAAAATGAGGCAAAAGGAGGGAGCGACCAGCTCATGTTCTGGAGGATCGCTCTTTTCTGCTTAATTCTTGACCTAAAGCTGGCAGAAAGTGACATTTTTGGAGGGGGAGACGGGAGCTTTGACTTCTCATCTTTCCCCTTCATTTGGAAGGAGAAAGTTTAAAGATTTGTTTCTTCTTCCGCATCCTATTTTAACATGCTACTACCTACTCTAGAAATTCTCATATCTAGATTTTATGAAGGTTGGTATGCTTCCACATAGGCCTTATCAGAAACTTTAATGCTATATGCCTCAGGCTTTCTTGCCTCTAGCTAACTGTATTTATCAGGGAGAGAATCTCCCTGAGAACTGCCACTCCAGATTAGGAAGCCCAGAATTGTCCCTATAGTAGAAAATGCTACACAGTGGTTATGATATAAGGAGACTTAGAAGAGATAAGGAGACAGCTGCAAACATGCATTCAACTGCTTAAATAAAAATCAAGGCAAGAGGGGTGGGCTTAGAAAGAAATATGTGGAATGGATTTCTGGAAAACTTAAATGGCTTGTGGGAGATTTGCCCTTAGAACTTTTTAATCAAAAAGGCTGAATACTTGTTAAACATCTCTTATCTGGTCAATTACAATCACTTCTAAATAGTCTCCTGTCCTTAGCACTGACCATAGTGGCTGCCCAAAAATGACCATGTCCTAATCCCTGGGACCTGTGAATGTGAATTTATTTGGAAAACAAGGTCTTTGAAGATATAATTAAGATCTTGAGATGAGATCGTCCTGGATTACCCAGGTGTGCCCTAAATCCAATGGCAAGTTTTTCTTAGAAGAGACGGAAGCGAGGGCACAGACACACAGAGAAGTCCACATGAAGATGAAGGCAAAGGTTGGAGTGCCACAGCCAAGCAACCACCAGAACCTGGAAGAAGCAAAGGATGGATTCTCCCCTAGAGCTTCCAGTGAGAGTGTGGCCCTGTCAACACTTTGATTTCAGACTTCTGGCTCAGATTTCAGGTTTCCAGAACTGTGAGAGAATACATTTCTGTTGTTTTGAGCCACCAGGTTTGTAACAATTTTTGATGGCAGCCACAGGAAACAAATTCAGATCTTCTCTGATACATCCTCCAAACCGTTATTAGAATGATCTTATTTAAGACATAAACCTTATGCAAAGTGTAAAGTTCAACTTCCTTAGAGGAGCTTCCAAGGACCCCTTGATATGGTCTCTGCCTGTCTTTCTCCCTAGGTAGCTCTCGGTACCCCTGTTACACTTAATGAGATCAGATTCCTTTGTTCCCTAAATGTACTGTCAGTTTCATCCCACTGTACGTTTGAACACAGTTCTTGTTATTTGTAATGTCCTTCCAAGGCTTGTCCATCTGTTGTAACTCTTGACCATCTTTCAAAAATCTTAGGGCTTCCCTGCTGGCGCAGTGGTTGAGAATCTGCCTGCTAATGCAGGGGACACGGGTTCGAACCCTGGTCTGGGAGGATCCCACATGCCGCGGAGCAACTAGGCCCGTGAGCCACAACTACTGAGCCTGTGGGTCTGGAGCCTGTGCCCCGCAGTGAGAGAAGCCACGATAGTGAGAGGCCTGCACACCGTGATGAAGAGTGGCCCCCACTTGCCACAACTAGAGAAAGCTCTCACACAGAAACGAAGACCCAACACAGCAAAAATAAATTAATAAACTCCTATACCCAACATCTTCTTTAAAAAAAAAAAAATCTTAGAATCCCTGTCCCCATGCAACTATGAGACTGATGTTACTCTGTCACTCCCTCCTTATCCATTGTCACCTCTGCATCTTGAATATACACCCATATAACACAGTGCTTTTTTACATCTATCCATTCAATAATTTAAAAAAATTAAATTAATTTTAATAGGTAATACATGTGTATGTTTCAAAAATAAAAATAATTAAGAAGTATTCATGGAGAAGACTTGCTCCTATTCTTATCCCCATCCATCTTGTTTCTCCCCATTCCCTACAGGTAATTGTTTTAAAATAATTTGTTTCTTTATGCATAAGTTTTCCTTATCAAAACGCAGCACACTACATATATTGTTCTGAACCTTACTTTTTTCCACTTAGTAACATATCCTAGAGATTTTTTTCCATATCACTGTGTAGAAATCTTCATCATTCCTCTTTTTTATGGATACATAATGTTCCACTAAGTAGATGACCTTGGATAATTTAACCAACCCCCAATTGTTGGACCCTTGGTTTGTTTCCATTTTTTATTATTATACATAATATTTTAATGAAAACTTTTGTACGTATATCATTTCATAGGTATGCAAGTGTAGGATAGATTTCCAGAAGTGAGATTGCTGGGACAAATGGCAAGTGTAAATGTGACTATGTTAGAGATTGCCAGATTTCCCCCCACAGACATTGAACCATTTGGTGTCCCACTGTCAATGTATAAGTTGGCCTGTGGGCATAACTTAGCAACACACAGTATTGCACTCTTGTATTTTGGTCAACATGATTGATGAATACAATGGTTTCCTATTGCTGCATAACAAATTACCACAAACTTAGTGGCTTAACACAATACACATTTATTATCTCACCCTTTCTGTGGACCAGCAGTAGACAGTTTCACATCTGTCACATCTGTCTTTTGTAGCGTCCCTTGATCTAAAGGCCTCTTGCTGAGCTCAGAATGATTCTACAAGGTGGACAATGCAATAAATAAAGCTCTTCTGTCAAGGCTTCACTCAGGGGTGGATTTAGGAGTATCAGGAAGAACACACTGTTTGAATATCCTGTAGAGAATTCTTTAAAAATGGTGCATCTTCTAACTAAATGACAGGTAGAACTAGGAAGTGTTGACTTTGATATGGTTTCAAACTTTGGATTGGAAACTGTGGTTGAGATAACAATGCCTAAGTTTGGCAGCCCTTGACCTGTAAGCATGACTAGTAAACTTTCTTTTCCAATTAAAGGCTGCACCAGTTGGGTGAGAAAAGGTGTTTCAGTTAAGTAATGCTATGCTGTAACATATAACATATGTTACATATAACATATAACTCCCTGAACTGCAGTGGCTTTGTACAAAAAATTCTTATTTACCTTTATATAAAGTTCATTTGTGTCTGACAGCTCTTCCATCTTGTAGTAATGTCCCCTGGAGCAAATGGCCTTCAAGGTCAATGTAGCAGGGGAAAAGAGCAATCTCAGAGAAGGAACAGCTGTTCTTACTTTTCTCAGATGGGAACTGGCATACTGTTTCTGCTCATGTTCTATTGGTAAGGATTAGTCACCTGCCACTACTCTGATGTATGGGTTTGGGAAACATGGAGAAACACATGGATATTTAGTGAGCACTGACCATCTGTGCCACATAAGGAATAAGTGCTTTCTTCTGGGAATTTCTCTCCTCCTATCTTTCTTCTTACTCCTTCAGACCTCTTGTTCCATGAAACAATACCCTTACAATTCCAGATTCCCCCCTTTCAAGCACTCAGTTCAGACTAGAGGAGGTGTCTAGGAGGGTGGGTGAAGAGGAGGAAAAGTAAGAAGGGGAGAGAAAAGTGAGGGGACATTCCTTCAACGGTCACTTCTCATATCTCTACTGCTGGTTTCCATCTCCATCCCTCACAGCCCAGTTCTGGCTGATTGTTGTAAGTGGGAAGGAGATTAAAGATAAGAGAGGGAGTTCCATTCTACTGCCTTTAAAAGACCTCAGTTATTTCTCCTCTTTCTTATCCCTTTCTTTTCCCTTTATTTAAAAATACTTATCCCATAAACACATATTTTAGCACATTCTGTGAGCCAGTCATGGATAGGCATTGGGTATCCAGAAATGTGCAATATAGTGGCATCTGAGCTCCAGGGACTCTTGGCTCAATGGTGAACAGCAAGAGCTGCAAATAGCCCATTCTCCTCTTGCGCTTCAACATAAATCCTGACCCTTCTCTCACAGCCCCGCTCTAGGGTCTAGTCCTCAACCCTCCGGTGCCTGCACATGGGGTGGAGACAGGGAATGTTCCTGCTTGGGTCTTGGGCCTACAGGAGATGTGTCTGTGTAGCTGACACCCAAAACTGGAACTAAGATTTGATCCCATTTTCTAAATAAAGACGTTATAATACGAAGTGGAATGATGAAGTATGTGTTTACTATGTGTTTATTGCATATGTTAGGGTACTTTATGATATAAACACAATTTTGTTATGTAATCTGAAGGCTTAGTTGCCATTTATAACCTTATTTGTTTGGCAGGGATGATGTAAGAGGTGATTAAGTCTCAGAGCAGCACTTGATTTAAATGATCTGTGAGGCTCTTTACAACCCATAGATGCTATGATTGTGTGGGAATATACATGTGCTCTAAATTCTAAAGGAGGGTTTTCAAAATGAGCTTTTGGAACCCATCAGTGACTAAGAGAGAAACAGCTGGCAATGTAGCAAGTTCTGATTCCTTCAACTTCTCTTCATTTTTGTTTCACCTATAAATTACTCTCTGATTTTTTTCTCCTACTCTTTCCGCATATTCACACAGCATCCTTCCTTAATCCCAAATTGCTGCTTTTTGATTATAAGCAGTTTTGAATCTTCATTGGCTATTTCATTAAGTGAAATAAATACATCCCCAACAGAGTAGAATATACTTCTGAATGAACAACAAGGGAATATTTCATTAATTTGCTTCTAAGTCTTTGCAATCATGTACATTAAAATGTTTGACTGATTCTTTTCCTCTAATAAAATGAGAAGCGATTGTTAATTTTTTATCACTCCCCTAAATAAACGGTACCATTCCTCATGGATGTATAACCAGAATCAATCTCAAACAGAAATCATTACTGACATGTAAAGAGGATTATGTGAGTTTCTTGCAGCATTTTATCGAGGTATATTTTCCTGAAGATAGTTAACATTTGTATTCTGTCACATCTGTGTTTCTACTACATATTTTGATTCTTAAAAAAAAAAACAACTTGTATACAACTTGGGCATAATATTGGATAGAATTAGACTTGCAGAGGTCATCAAAATCATCCCAGTTTCCTTTCAGGCAAATAAGAATTCATGTTGAAATTTCATCTACTCAAGGCTAGGGACTTCACAATCTCCTTTGATAACTGATTTTAATGTCTAACAACATTTTATGTCAGGATATTTTTCTCACAAATAATACAACTGAAATACTTTTTGTCATTTTTTTGCTCTTTCAAACCTTAAGGAAAAAGGTAAATAGTTGGTTACAATTCTTCATAAAATCATGAGTTTATAGTAAAATCATGTGTTTGAAATTATGAGTCTTTTACTAAACTCATCAAACAAAGGTTGCCTTTTATCATTTTAAAAAGTCAGTGTCTTTAAAGTGATCCTTTATTACTTAAGTTTTAGAGTCAGGGCCATATTTATAAATATTTCATTACAATTATTTATAAAATATTTAGACTGATGCTGTTCAAAGATATGAATGTAGAATTTTGATAGAAGGAACTTTTACAGCAGAGTCTGGTTGAAGGGAATTTCTGTGGGACTGGGTTGAAGAAAGACTATGGATGGCTCTATTAAAAGGAGGAGGAAGGTGAGTCATTGACACAGAAGAGATAAGTAAAGAGGTAATTGGATGGAAGGGACTAAAGTGAAGCAAAAAACATTTCAAGATCATCATCATTCACAAGGGGAAGTGGACTTCACACAAAAATGAAGGCAGTTTTGACCCTTGTGAGTAGAGGAATATGTAGAGGCAGAAAGCAAAACTACAAGCAGCCCATGAGTGAATGATCCATCTCTTGGATGCAGGAAGGGAAAGACTGACAAAAGTGGACACTCTCAAGTATCTCTATAATGAGCTGAATTTATGGTGGAGTGCAAGGCTGAGGGCACTTATTAGGAAATAACATGGAGAGTGTGGTAATGTTCCCATCATCGGTCTAGAATCAATCAGAGGTTGGTCTCTGTATGTAATTCTCCTGGGAGATTGTTAGGAGGAAAACACTGCCAAGGCCAGACACTGACTCATGCGGGGCTCATTAATTGCTTACGGGATCAGATATCCTATTTCAATACTTGTAGAAGTTCTGTTTTTTAGGGAAGCAGGGAGAAATGATTGAAAGACCCTGTGTCTCCTTTGTAGTCTGGTTTCTAAAGGACAGCAAATATTGGAGTAGGACTTAGTTTAACTGCAAATATTTGGAAGAGCTAATGAGATGGTATATTATTCCTTTACTGAAGGCTTTGATGAGCACAATGCATAGTATAAGCAGTCTCCTACTTTATGGAATGTATTGACAAAGATGTGTATTAGGATCTATGTATAGAGTCAGAACAATAGATTCAGATATTATGAGTGGTGGGTAGGTGGTGTGGTTTATTTGCCAGGATAAAGAAAATATTATAAAACCATGATTTTTCCCTAGCCTTTTAGCCTCAGTATTTGACAATATGTTTCTAGTACTTTGTACAAATTATTTAATTCTTTTCTTTTTATATAACATTAAGGATGCTGTTAACTGGTTTGCATCCAATATGAGGTGGATTGAGGCTAAATATATGCTACTACTTCTATATGAAGTGAGTCTCATCTTTGTTTCATTCGTCTTTGCATTGAGGAGAACTGCACTTTTTGTCTTTAGTGTTGGAACTTTTATTTTTTTATGTTTTCTATTCAATTCATGATGTAACAAATGCAATAAAGTAGAATTCAAGCTACTCTAATGACCTTTGTAGTTCTGATCAAGAGGGTGCTATTGGTAGACTGACCTGTTGGCAGACAGGCTCAAGCCATGTGCTCACTGATCAGTAGAAGTAGGAGAGTCCCTATGTGTCATATAAAAGCTTATCTAGTCAGATCAATACACAGTGCATGAAAGTGAAGGTTAAGTCCAATGCATAAAAGTCAGGAGCTGCCAATATATGAAACCTCAACCCTAGCAAAACCTGATTCAATGTGATATAGTGTGATGATAGAAATAAGGTCCTAAGTACTTTCTGTACTTTGGGGATCTTTGCAACTCATGAGCTAGTAGCATTTTTCTCACTGTTATTATCAGTGTTGTTATTTGGTATTTTGCTACACTTTCCCTTTCTTTTGGATATTTGCATACCAGCAGGTATGTTATGAGGTGCAAATGATAACTTAGCAACTCTTTCCTGTAAGGTAGGAACATCTACATTAAAAGTTATTTGAAGTATTTACTAAGTTGTTTACTGTCTTTCCACCAGAAGTCAAGATGGGCTGGGGGATGCCAAGAAGAGTGGTCAGATTTACTACCAAACAATGGGGCCTGCATGTGTCTCTCTTTCTTTAGCTTCATGCAAAATGGAGCTTGGAGGTACTTAGTGATGTATTTTTGTTGTGTGCACATTGTTGCTTGTCCTTTCCAACGTGGATGAAAATGCATTCCCCTGTAAGCAACTGAAAATCTGATCAATAAGCATATGTAGTTATCTCCCACAACAACTAATCTAGACACAGGTGCATTCAGATGTGGGACAGCTGCTCAGAAATGTCAGTAAGGACAGAGACGATTTCTATCCTTTTAGTTCTCCATCCTCAGTCTATAAGCTTTTTGACTTAGCACTTATTTGTTGCAAGATACCTGCTATCCTACTGCAGTATTCTAGGCATCAAGATGGGACTTGAGGATAAGAAAGGGGGAGGGAGAGAAATCCTCCTGTGGCTCTATCTTTTTTTCATTAGGGAAGAAACATTACCCCAAAAAGATGCCCCTCTTCACTTCTGTGGCTAGAACATTGTGACCTGGCCACCTGTTTCTGAAAACTGCAAGAGAAGCTGGAAAAGGGAGTATATGAACGAAGGAAATAAGACAGTCATGGCTGGCCTAACCAATTACACTGGACTTTGATTATGCATCATTAGAGTTCTGCATGCCTGCTGTGCTGTTTGTCAGAGCAGCTTGCTCTCCACCCGCAGGTGTGAACTGGGTCCCTTGTGCTACTTTGACAGCTGCTACATGCCAAGGGGCTTGCCACTCACCCTGTGTCTTAGTGGCTCAGGCTGCCATAACAAAGTACTGTAGACTGGGTGGCTTAAACAACAGAAATTTGTTTTCTCATACTTCTGGAGGCTGGAAATCTGATATCAGGGTACCAGCATGGTTAAGTTCTGGTGAGGACCCTCTTTCTGGTTTGCAGACGGCCACCTTCTTGCTATGTTCCCATGTGGCCTCTACTCAGAGCCTGCTCATGGAAAGAGAGTGAGCAAGCTCTCTGGTGTCTTTTCCTAGAAGGGCTCTAATCCCATTGTAAGGACCTCACCCTCATGGTCTCACCTAATCCTCATTACCTCCCAAAGGCTCCATCTCCAAATATCTTCATTTAGGGGTTAGAAATACTAAGCTAGAAAAGAGACAACTCACCTCCTCCGCTTCCCTAACATCAGCTTTCTGCTAGATTCTGTCCTAAACTGGAGTTGACTCACCTTTAATGCTAGATTGAAATTCTGACCAATACCAGGGACCAACTATTTGATCACCAAGTTGCAACAATATTTCTTATAATCAAAAAAGACTTGGGGGCTTCCCTGGTGGCACAGTGGTTGAGTCCGCCTGCCGATGCAGGGGACACGGGTTCGTGCCCCGGTCCGGGAAAATCCCACATGCCGTGGAGTGGCTGGGCCCGTGAGCCATGGCTGCTGAGCCTGTGCGTCCGGAGCCTGTGCTCCGCAATGGGAGAGGCCACAACAGTGAGAGACCCGCGTACCGCAAAAAAAAAAAAAAAGACTTGGGCTGCCCGAAATTTTTGTTTTTTTAATTGAAGTATAGTTGATTTACAATGTTGTGTTAGCTTCTGGTATACAGCAAAATGATTCATTTTCTTTTGTGTATATATATATATATGTATATTATATATATATGAATATAGTCTATATATGTATATATATTCTTTTTCAGTTTCTTTTCCATTATAGTTTATTACAAGATGTTGAGAATAGTTCCCTGTGCTATACAGTAGGTCCTTGTTGGTTACTGATTTCATATATAGTAGTGTGTATATGTTCATCCCAAACTCCTAATTTATCTTTGCCACCCCTGCCCCCCACTATCCCCTTTGGTAACCATAAGTTTGTTTTCTGTGTCTGTGAGTCTGTTTCTGTTTTGTATAAGTTCATTTGTACCGTATTTTAATTCCACATGAAAGTGATATCATATGATATTTGTCTTTCTCTGTCTGACTTACTTCACTTAGTACGATAATCTCTAGGTCCATCCATGTTGCTGCAAATGGCATTACTTCATTCTTTTATATGGCTGAGTAATATCCATTGTATATATATATATATATATATATATATATATATATATATATAAAATCTCACATCTTCTTTATCCATTTATCTGTTGATGGACATTGAGGTGGGTTCCATGTGTTGGCTATTGTAAATAGTGCTGTTATGAACATTAGGGTGCATGTATCTTTTTGAATTAGAGTTTTGATATTTTCCAGATATATTCCCAGGACTGGGATTGCTGGATCATATGGTAGTTCCAGTTTTAGTTTTTTAAGGAACCTCCATACTGTTTTCCATAGTGGCTGCACCAATTTACATTCCCACCAACAGTGTGAGAAGCTGCATGCATTTTCATCCTGAAGCGAGGAAATAAAAACCAACCTCATTGAATAAATTCCAAGGGACAGTCGGCGGGGGGTGGGGGGGTGGGGGGGCGGGGGACATAAATAGAGTTACATTTTATGCGGCATGCTTGTTCAACTTAGTTATAAGCTCTATTTTGCCTCCCAATCCATTTTAAGGGGAAACTATAATTCCTCAGAATAATGGTTTGATAGGTAGAGTGATGAAAAATACCAGGATGTGATCTCTATATTTGAGAATTTTCACAGGTAGTTTTCTCCGGGGGAATCTTTGGAATTAAAACATTTCAAGTAGCTGTAATACCCAGAGTGGCCGCCTGGTGGCAGCCGTCCACGGAAGCTGTGTCCAGCTCGCTGCCCCTAGAAACCCTGTGCTTCTGTGTGAATAGCATTTTTTGTCTCAGAACCTCCAGAACGGTGTCTATTCTTGCTTTTGGTGGAAGCTCTGTTTTCCCCGACAATGTTTGCTTTTTAATGGCGTATTCTTTGGCTCAGCGAGGCCAACTTTTGTGATGCTTTCTGAATATCATATATTCTGGTTCTGTTTATGTTAATGCAGTTTGGAGGAAATTTAGCAGTTTGAAATCTCTATTGGTTTGGAGGATCTTCTTTTGTCTTCTTGTTTAATTCAAATGCTGATTGAGGCACTGAGAATGAAAAGCTGCTCTTACTTTTTCCTGGAAAACTTACCTCAAATAACGCAGACTTCCTGAAAATCCTTACACACATCAGAGACAGAAGACTTTCTGTTGCCCTTTAGGTTGTATTATTCATGTTTGCACATGGCATTAGCAGGGTGAGTTTTCTTTATGTTTGTACCAGATGGTGGATTTTTTTTTTTTTGAAAGGACGTAAAAATTTCCTTCATTAAAATGTATCAAAAAAAAATGAATCTTTTCTAATTGGCTCACTTCTTTAATAACAAAAGTTCATTTACAAGGACCCAGTAGCCAAGTGTGTCTTTAGTATGCAGAAGAAATTTTGATTTTGCAAACTAGTTACCTTTCTATGACTCTGTAGAAATGAAAGTCGGCTATAGTCTAGATGGGGGTGGTGGTATGGTGAGTATAGTAAACCATGTCAGTTGGGTTTGAGCAAGCTGGTTTCTAAAGCTGGACCCAGTGTTTGTGGCTACACCTGCTGTGTGTCCTCAGGCACAGGAACAATTAGGTTTGCTGTGCATTTGAGATGAACCCATTCATTCAGGCAGTGAACGCTGCATATGTGGCAGGTACAGAGTTGAGTGACATAATGAGCACGGCCAGATGTGTTCCCTGTGTTCACAGTGCCTACAATTAGTGGATGGAACAGGCATGACTTCAAAGGAAACACTCAAAGAAGTGAATGTATAATCACAGACTCAGGTTAGTGCTCAGAAGGAAAAGAATGTGTTGTAGAAGTGGAACAGACAACTAACAACAGAGCCCAATCTAGGCTGGAAGGTCAGGCAAGGCCTCCCTAAGAAGTTAAACGTCAGTGAAATCTGAAAGGTAGTCGGCGTTGACCAGAGAAAGGGCAGTGGAGTGGAGAGGGGGCAGTGTGGATGAAAAAGAATGAGCACCTGCAGATACCAGAAGTGGGAATGAGCATTATGTGTCTGAGCCATGGAAGGAAGGTTCTGGAAGTTGGAGCACAGAGTGAAAGGGAGAGAGTTGTGAAATGAGGCTGGGAGAGGAAAGTATGGGTGGACACTGAGATACATGGCAGGGGTGGAAGAACTGCTGGAGATGGCGGTGGCCATGATGTGTGTAAACATGAAAATAGCCTGCTGGCTGTAGCAGTGGAGCATGGAAGTGAAGGGTGCCCAGGACTCCGATAGAGCAGAAGTGCAGCTGTGTGAATCATGGCACAAGAAAGGGGAGTGTGGACCAGAGGAGAGAGGACCAGTAGGCAAGAGACTGGATTCAGGAGATGGGTGGAATGTAAATGGGTCTGAACGTTGAGGTGAACTGAATGGCGAGGGGATATTCAGGAACAGGGAAGCCACAGGTCAGTCTGACTTGAGTACCAAATGTTTGGTAATCTCTTCAATAAATGAAGGAACAGAGGATGAAGACAGATTCCAGGGTGAAACATGACTCAGATACCTATAACACAGGAATAGAGAAAGATTGGGATCTCACCAGAAGGGTGCAATGGAAAGAGACAGAAAGACAAAGGAGTGTAGGATACCAGTAAATCACAAGATTAAACTATTCCGGAAAAAGTGCCTTGCCCACAATGGATATTTTCCTTCCCGGACCTGCTTTCTCTCGTTTTCTCATCTCTTCCTTCCTTCTTTTTAATTTTTTTTCCTTCCTCCCTTTGCAGAATTTTATCTAAACTTGCTCAAGTTTAATTACAGAAAGTCTCAAATTTTTCTGCGTTTTGAATCTCTATGATCCTTTCCAGAATTTTCGGAAAGCGTTTGTACATATTTTGGTATAATTCAGTAATTTTTCTGAAAGATAAGCTCCCTGGCTCTCCTAGTAATTTGCCACAGCTTTAAAATATTTTTATTTTAATGCATCTTTCACTCTACATTTTTGTATTTCACTGCATCCTTTAACTTTAAATAATTTATAGCATGATTTCTTGCAAATTACTTAACCTGTTTGTTTCAGTTTCTTAATTTGAAAAATAGTTTAATAATCCAATGATATAATAATTGTGCCTTTCTAATGGGTTGTTTTGAGAATTAAATAAGTTAAAAACTTGTAAATTGCATTATAAGCATGCAAAAAACATTAGCTATGATTATTAGCTATTATTATGGGATGGGGAAGAGTAACAGACTGTGGGACCCAGAGATACAGCTAGAACTGAAGCAATGGAAGTTATAAGTATGTTTAAGGTACTGGGAGGTGAAAGCCAGTGTTTCCTAAAGATGCACTTTGCATCACACAAAGGAAATTTTTCTGTAGTGAGTGGAGAGGAGGGTACGGGTGTTAATGCTTGTATGGTGAGGTGGAAGAATAAATGAGTTTGGGGAGTTCCCTGGTGGCCTAGTGGTTAGGACTCTGGGCTTTCACGGCTGTGGCCCTGGATTCAACCCCTGGTCAGGGAACTGAGATCCCATAAGACGCATGGCGCAGCCAAAAAAAACCCAAAAAACAAAAAATGTTTATACCCCTTTGTGTCTCTTTGGATGGGCCTTCCTTAGTGACATGAGAAATGTTGCTACAGCTTAATAATAGTAATAAGAACCAAGGTTGAGTGCATCCATTGTGCTTACAAGGTGGAAGTAGGCCATCACTGTCCTTTACACGCTTTATCTCATTGAACCCCATGAGAGTCCTAAGAGGTCAGATCTATTTTCTCATCTCAGCAATGAGAAAACAGAGATTATATACTATAATCAAGGTTACATTGATTAAGTGGCAAAGCTGGGTTTGAATCCAGACATTCTCGCTTCAGAGCCAAACTTATATGAACAACCTCCATTTCCCCAGTTACGTTTCCACTCCTAAGATTTTCCCAAATGTCCAAAAGTTTGCACTTTCTTTAAGAAGAAAACAATCATGCAGCCTTTTCTTTCTTTACTTTAAAAGAGGAGAGTTTAACCAGAGAAGGTACTTGCTTGAAGAACCAGAGAAGGTGTTGCTTGAAATGATCTTTAAGGGCACACGTAATCCTGAGTTTCCATAACTCTATGCATAAAGAAATGGATGAATTCAAAGAAGTCAATAACAATAGAGGTGATAAACGTAGTTGTACAGTCAAATCACTGTCTGATGGTTGGTCACAAGGAGTGGGAAAGACATCTAAATGAAAGAAGACAGAACAGATTCCACCTTCCATATGCTGCCCTTTATTTTTTCATTCAATATAAACACATTAAGTACCTCCTATGGTCCAGGCACTGTACTGTGTTATCATATCAGAATCCCTGTCTTCAAGATGCTTCAGCTTCATGGAGGAGGGATGTAGGAAAAAGACTTTTTAAGCACATGGATAACAAAGGTTTTTATTAGGGATATATAAATACATTATGGGAACAGAGAGAATCTATGTGTAGTGAAGCCTCATTAGGATAAAAATATGAGTCAACAGTGGTGAGAAGTATGAGAAAGTATAGGTGGATAAAGGGGGCAAGCAAATTTTTAGCAATAAAAATAGAGGAACCAGCATCTGGCTGAGAAGAATAAAGAGAAAGACAATTTTAAGAGGAAAGGAAGACGGGAGATGAGTGAGAGTCCTTACTACGTTGGATCAGAGTTTGATGTTGGTATTGGCTCTCTCTTCTGGGTCTCTTAAGACACAATGGATGTGGAATCATGGCAAAACCCTATACTGAAACCTAATACATAAAACCAAGGCAGAATTACAGACAAGAATAGTCAAGGGATAGAGACAAAAAGGACAGAAGGCTGTATATTTCTCACTACCATAGGCAGTGTTCTGTTGACAATTTCTACTTCCATTTTGATTCTGCAGAGACAACAAATGCTGCCCCTTTTATTTGTCCCTTTTGTAACTACCGTGCTCCATGGAGAAGTGTTAGTAGGAGGTCCACAAATGGGCAATTGCAGTGGAGGTGATCAGGAATGTAGCAGCCTCAGATTAGTCAACGAGAAGGAATGTATATACATCTTAGGCTCAAATAGGACAACAGAAACGTTGCCAAAGACTAGCACTATTTTTCACCAAATTTTTCTTTATTTACTCTCTTCCTTTGGCTCTATGAGTATGCTGTGTCTATAGTAAACATCAGGACTTTGCCTTTCATTCATAAACATTTCTAAAAATGGAAACATTGATGAGCAGTATTTGGGTTTTCTAGCCCTGGCCTCATTTCTGAGATGAATCTTCCTACTCAGTTCATCTGAGCTGTATGAAAGACACTTAGCTGATAATGAGACAACTGTCCTAATTAACTAAGCCTTAAGAACTAATTATCTGAGCCCACAGAGTGGGGTACCTTTGCCCTCATTTAAAGGACTGGCAGATGGTGGGTTGAAGCTGATTTTCTTCGGAGTTTCAAAGAGAATGTTTATTGAAAGTAAAGGGTTAGCTTTAAATGTCTATCACTGCACACTTAACCATCTAGCCATCTTCACAGGTCACTCAGAGAAGTGGCAGTCCAAGGCAACAGAAGGCACTGTGTTGGAGGGAATAGGCTTGCTCTTCGATTACCTGGTTTATAGAGACTTACTCGACTATTGGATGCTGCTAATGTTCACAGTTCTGCCCCTTCGCCCTCAGAGGAAATTAATATTTTCCTGTCACCTCCCAGGGAACCCTGTCCACTTCCTCTTCTGACCACAGGCCCTTCATGTATTCATTCTTGGCTGCTGTTGCTTTGTGAGACTCAGAGAAAGATCCCGTGCAGAAAGCAAGGTCTGGTCCTCTGGGTAGGATGGTGTTTCGCCAGCCTGATTATCATTCCAGCAAAATTCTACAGGAAAAAACGTAAAGCAAACACATCTGCTGACAATCTTTCTATTGTGTCTAATAGCTCTTTAATATCCTATAAATAAGTTCCTAAACAGATAAAATAAACCAACCTGCTTTTCAGGCAGGAATTTGTAGATTGTAAAATAAATAAAATCAAATGATTTTAGTAATCTTCTGGAAGAAATTGATTTTCTTTCCCTTTGGCACGTGGCTATATGTACAGTGGCCTTCATGTGGAATAGCCACTTTGTACGTCATTGGCTTCAAAGGCCAGATTTATTGTCCTTTTTTCGCATTGACATATAAAAAGGAAAATGTAATGGAAGATTTAAAGCTAGTATAATGAGGGTGACCTAGCTGGGAGAAGTGCTAAAGTTCTCCAGTGTAAAACCTTTTTAATTCAACAAGATGAATCATTTGGAGTCCTGAGTACTTCCAATTAGTGAGTGAGAGACTCTGATTAAACAATCAGGCCCAGTGCATGGCAGAGGGTGCTTTGGCTCTTTATTTTGATAAGTGGTTTTAAGTATTTATTATAATATTCCACAGTCTATGGACTAATGGGCTGTATTATGTCTTTTAACTGAGATAAAGTCTTAAGAAAATGAGGCCTCATTGTAAGCACTTGCAGTTAATTCTTGGTTGGGAAGTAAAATGAGGCCACTTTTTTTTATCACAATGATAATGTTTTCTGATTAATGAAGTGAAAAATAGATCTTTTTACTCTGTAGAAATTACAATACTCCATACATAAGACTGCGAACAGAAGGCATTAATTGCTATTAATGGCCTTGATATCTATCCTGAAGCATTGCATTTAATTGCTTTCTTCAGCTGCCTTATTCAATTATTTGGATTTCCCTTTCAGGGAAGAACAACTCTCCCCAATTTTATGGCCAGGTCTTCTATAGTCAGAACTGGAATTCAAGTTCCAAGCCTGCTTCCTCTTTCTGTCTTGTTTTGTAGTATCAGAATCTTAACCACTACGTACTCCTCTTCTGTCCCTTTCTTGGCAGCTCACAACTGGCCAGCTGTTGAGGCTTCTGGGACAAGCCTCTGGTGTGTTTAGGGGTCTGCACCCGTCATGCTATCTGTTAGCTATCGCCTCAGCCAGTTGTATTGAACCTGTTGCCCTGGCACTGACTCAAGCCAGCTTGTGGATGAAAGTACTCGTGTGACTGGTGGTGGCGAACTCCTTGGCTGAGGCTAACAATCGCTAATGACCTTCTTAACGTGTTAGACCCAAGCAGGATGGACATGAAGGCAAATCTCTTGGCCTTGATGTGTTTGCCCAGACTGTACAAGAGCTTTTGCCATCAGTATGAGTCTTTCCTTGTTCAGGACAGCAGGGAAGCTAAAATATCTCTGCCTCTCAGAAGTTCGCCAGTTATTTGAGGCCGTTGTGGAATGCAAGTTCCTAAATGATATTCTGCTGTTCTCCTTAGTTATTACGATCCTTACCAGAATGCTTTGAGTTCCCCTATGTTACCACTGGCTCTACAAGCAATGGAGGCCTAGTTTTCTTAATAGACTTTTGTGTAGAGTATTGTTGGGAACAGTGACACCCTCTTTAGCCACAACTGGACCTTTTATTTTTACACTTTTAACAAGTTACCTATGATTTGCCAGCAAAGTTTTTTTTTCTTAAATTAATTTTTATTGGAGTATATTTGCTTTACAATGTTGTGTTAGTTTCTGCTGTACAGCAAAGTGAATCAGCTATACGTGTGCATATATCCCCTCTTTTTTGGATTTCCTTCCCATTAAGTCACCACAGAGCCTTCAGTAGAGTTCCCTGTGCTATACAGCAGGTTCTCATTAGTTATCTATTTTACACATGGTAGTATATATGTGTCAATCCCAATCTCCCAATTCATCCCACCTCCCCTTCCCCTCCACGGGTATCCAAACATCTGTTCTCTACGTCTGTACAACTGGGTCTTTAAATACAAACTGCCTCCTTGGCTTCCAGTTCCTGCTATCCCACAAGCACTTCTTGTCTTGTGCGCCTTTGGGAACAACTTCTCTTGCTTAGTTACTTTGGCCTGCCATGGTCAGCTCTCAGGTACTCCTAGCCCTTCATCTCTAAAGACCTCACTGAAGGGGATGCAGTCCTCTGTGGTCTCCAGAGATTTCCAGGGTGAACCATACCTATCCACACCTTCACTAAGATATTGTTAGTGGTGCATCCCTGACATGGATGGCTTTCCCTTGCTTCCTCTGCTGGACATTCACCTGGTCCTGTAGCTATTCTAGGATTCTAGAGAAATTTGATGTAAGGGATACTTTTTGTTCTTGGATAAGATTTCTTCCCCCAGATTCCTCTAGCTCTCTTCCCTAGTAAGTTCGACCACCCCGTGCACAGGTACAAACCATCTCTCTAAGATCTCGTCCCTTAAAGCCCAGACAGAACCCAGCCTGGCCCGTTCTCTTTTCTCTCTGGGACTCTTTGACCTTTCTGAGCTAAGGACTTTGTAATCTGAAAATCTAAGCAACCTACTTTCTAATACCCCAGAGGAGATGACATAAGAAAGATTTCAGAAATGCAATTTATCCTTCTTTAAGACCCACACCCAGGACATTTTCTTCTGGTTGTTCTTTAGTTACCAAAGCTGCAAGTTAGTTGTTTAAGTCACACTGTATGTCTTGGATAGACACGCTTGCAAATAAAAATATTACCTGTCTAGACAGATCTTTTAACGTACCTTCAGCAAGGCTTGTGATTGGATCTTTTTCTCTCAGTCATGAGGATTGTTTGTGCTGATGGGCAGTTTCTCACCTGCTTCATCTTGCGACTCACTGTGCACCTTTAGAACTTGGCTAACTAGAGATGGGGGTGTCCAAAGGTGTTCTGAGAAAAATTCCAGTGTGTATGTGTATGTGTGTGTGGGGGGGAAGTTGCCCACATCAACGGGAAGCAATTCTCAGAATACCAGCTTGTGTCCTACAATTCAACTCCGATACTATCTACCAGGACTTTCCACAAATTAAGCCCCTCCCCACTTCAGATGCCCTTTGTCACCTGAGTTTCTGACCCACATGGCTATAGATTGGAGGTTCCCATGAATGTCTCCTCAGGTTCAATTAATTTGCCAGAGTGGCTCACGGCACTCAGAGAAACATTTTACTTACTAGATGATTGGTTTATTATGAAAAGCTATAATTCAGGAACAGCCAGGTGAAACAGACCCATCAAATGAGATATAGGGAAAGGGCAGGAGACTTCCATGCCCCTCAGAGCACCACCCTCCCAGCACCTCCACATGGCCACCATTCCAGAAGCTCTGCAAACCTGTCCTTCTCAGTTCTTAGAGAGGCTTCATTGCATAGGGACAATTGACCATTGGTGATTGAACTCAATCCCTAGCCCCTCTCCCCTTTTCTGAGGTGAGGATGGTGGGGAGTGAGACTGACAGTTCTCAAATCACAGGGTTGCTTCTCCTGGCAACCTAAGCCCCTGTGCTTAGGTTACCTAGAGGCTTTCCCCAATTCTCCTCATTAACATAACAAAAGGCAGCTTGCTCACGCTCATCATTTAGGAAATTCCAAGGGTTTTAGGAGCTCTGTGCCAGAAGAAGGTTGAAGGCCAAATAGAGATTTCTTATCAGAAATCACAGTATCACAGAGTGCAATTCCTGCCACAGCAAAGCCAAAGTCTGGACCTTGGAAGCTTTAGAACAGGGCTGTAATCAGCTGAGCCCACCAGCCACAGGATAAATACACATATTCTGTGTAAATATCTATATCTATATTATCTATCTATTTATGTTTTCAATGTGTGTGCATACACTGGAGTTTGCAAAAAACTGGAAAAGAAAAGCAAATGCATGTGATGATTAATGACCCCAGAATTTTAAGTGGCTCTTCATTATATATTTGCTATGATATAAAATTTTCCTTTCTGGAGTAGAGAATGTAAACCCCTGGGCAGGAAAGAATCTTGGATTATTATTTTCCTTCTAATCTACATAAATAAGAGATTCTAAAACTGTGCTTTCCTAAGTTTACCATGCAAATGGTCACCAGAGATGGAGTGGTTATAGATTCAGAATAATAGCAGCTGCTGCAAGACACATGCTTTCTGAGTTCAATAGACCAGAATCACCTTCGCACCACAACCCTCCCTGTCAAGTTTTATTTCTTGAGAGTAGTCTACCATCTGCCTTAGAGGTACACAAAAGGATTTATTTCAATTATCAGAAATTTCAAATCTCTTTCCTGCTTCTTTTAGGGGCTCCTTAGAAAGTTTACAATATTCCATCTGGACTGGTGATAATAAGTAAAAATTTATGCATTATAATCTGAATATCTTTTCATTTTTTTCAATGGTAATAGTAGTGTAGATCTCTTTTTTTTTTTAAATAAAAATGTATCTAGCAGGCTCTTGCTTTTCGTTTGCTGGAGAGTTTTAACGAAGCCATTTTAAGATTCTATTTTCCAAATAAGACACAAAGAGAGAAAGCTTTAGTAGTTTTTCTTATCACTAGACTCTGTCTTCCCTCCCTCCAATAACATCTAGCTGGAACTCAGTGTCATTCAATGACCTTTCCTTATGTTAGTCATCTGTTGCCAGAAAATGTGTAAAGTTAATAGAAAACTTACTTTTTCTTTACAAAAACAATTCAGTTGCCCAACACAGGACTGTCTTGCGCTGTGGTGATTAGCAGGCAGGATGGATAAAGCTTAGAACATTATTCAACGCCTAAATGAAGGTCACATTCCCTGTGCTAGTTTTAGTGTGCATGCAAATGATGGTAATTGCTTCACTCTTTTACTTTCACAAAAAAAAAAGGCTTTGTTATATATGATAATTAGTCAGTTGTGAAGGTAAAAGTTTCCTGCAAATTATATTTAAACATTTTAAATAAGTATTATTGTGGAAAAAGAATCCACTATCATTTAGTCTAGTCGTATTTAACTAAAGACTGCATAAAAATGATTACAAAAGCTGGGGGCAAATGGAAACCAGGTTGAAACTCTTGATATTAATAATAATAATGAAGGACCCACTTATTGAGCTCCTTTATATACCCAAAGAAGAGCTTCAAGGTTTCAACAGCAAAGTAAAAAGAGTTTAAAAAAGAAATGAGATTCATGGCAATGTATTAATTTCTGTGAAAGAATGTTTTAATAGCAGTGAACTGTGAGAAAAGTGGTTGGAATTTTAACAATAGCGTGGTTGCTTTATTTAATCACAATAACGAATCTCTCCTTTTGTCAACGTATGGCTAGTCATCCTCAAGTTATCTTAATGATATCAGGCGAGTGTGCAGTTTTTCCATGCTTGAAAAGTAAAAACAGTAGAACAATCAAACTGATTTAATCCTAAATGCCTGCAGTGACAGAGGGACCACTTTCATGACAGAAAACTGGGTGATTTTTACATCTTGCAAAAGACTGAAATAATACTTTGTATTATTATATATATGAGTTACACCTAAAAATTTCACTGACTTGTACTGAAGGTAATCCTCTGCAGAAAGTTCTTATTAACTCTGTATTAAACAGAGTAGAAACTTCTGGAAGAGAGCTATTTATGCTCTATTTGTGCAATGGCAAAAGTGAAGTAAATTCCTGCACAATCTTTAACACCTTTCCAGACAAATAAACACATGGGCACCTAAAAACAACCAACCAAACACCAGCAAACCAAAACCAAGTCCCAAATATCTCACAGATAACAGAGATTTTTTTTTTTTTAAGGATCCAAGTAGGTGAATCAACAAGAGGTATGTTTTAAATACTCCTCATGAGCTTAGCATCAGACTGTTAGCAACTTATGAACAGAGATGCTTTTTTTCTCTTCTCATATTTACAGAGCCTAGTAGAGTATCTTTCTTAAGACAGGCATGCTAAAGGAATACATGAATGACTGCATGACTGCATGAGTGAAGACATTCTGGGAGGATTCTAGGCATGGAGACACATCTCAAAATGAACCTTAGTCTATTTATGTGGGTGGGATATGAGTCAAAGAAACATAAATTGTCTCTTTAAAATGAAGCTAATAATAGCATCTCCTTCACAGCGTCTTGTGAATAATGTATATAAAGATCTTAAAACCATACTTGGCACATGGTAGAAGCTATATAAGTGTTGGTTATTATTATTTTATTACAGTGAAGGGAAAAACTTACCTAAGGGTTCAGCCTGAAGGGGCTTAGAAAGGGAGGACGTACAGTTCTCACTGAGCAGGAGATGGTACCCCCTTTATTGATTTTCCTGGGTCCTGGACATTTTTGCCTTGGAGAATCCCTTCCTGCATTAAAAAAATATATATGTTTTATGATTATGTTAGTATAAAGAGGAACACAATCAAGGCTGGGTTAATTATTATTATAAAGTTATTATTATTATATTCATATTGTCTTCTGATTTAAAAGAAATAAAATTAAAACATTTTTGTGGGCCCCTAAAAGTTTCATGGGCCCTGGGCACTGTGTACCTATCAGATAAAAGGGTCCTGAGGATTAGAGTCAGGCTGGCAGTGCGGTTGTTAGAGCTGTCGAACCCCGGTTCTGGCTTAAATCCTAGGCTCTGCCATTTACCATCTGAGTGATTTTGCATAATTTATTTAATGTCTCTAAACTTTATCTTACTTATTTATAAAACGGGGTATAAAATCCTATAAAATACTCATAGGATTGCTTGTAAGGAAAATGAGATTATTCATATAAAGCACTTAACATGGTTGCTGGTTCACAGTGAACATTCAATAAATGTGAGCTATCTTATTCTTAGCTTATGCCTTAGTGTATTTTAAGCGTGTCTCCTCTCAACTTTACTCCCATTCCCCGCCCGCCCCTGCCTCCCCCAAAACACACACCTTTTGGAGTAACTTCCAGCTTTCTGTGCCTTTGGGGTCATGGCCAAGATTTTTCATACCTCGGCAATGGTTTTCATAATTATTCTGGAGTTTTGAAAGATTCAAAGAGGTTGATGGTTTGATTCCAGAGCTCATGGTGTTTATACATCTTTCTGAAGCCTCACCCTATCCTTTAATCTTTGTATATCTTTATATCATCGATGACCCTCTGCCCGGTGCTTTGTACAGAGGGTGCTCATTAAATGCTTGCTGAAATGAAGTAACCCAGAGTGAGAGTACATTTGAAACAAGGTACTCAGGACACAGCGCTGCCTCACAAGCTCTAGGGCAATGTGGAGAAGAGCACTGGAGTACGTTAGGAAAACACTCTACAGAAATACTAGCATTCTGAGATTTTGAATTTAAACCCATGATTGCATGATTGCGACAGACGGAAGGAGGAGAATATTCCTATGATATCTCATCTTTGGGCAGAGCCTTCTCTGTTAACTGCTGCAAAATGTACAAGTTGTCTGGAAGTTTAGTTCCTTTTTCCTTCTTCTTGGAAAAACTGTCCTCTTTCTGGAAAGGTTGTTCATTTACACCCACTATTTCTGTGAAAACACACATAGAAAGGCAAAAAGGATCAGTGAAACTGACCAGGCAAATCAACCTTGGTGGCAAATTGTCCTCACATTGAACTGTAAGTCATCTCCTTGGAAAGAAGACAAATCTCTACCTGGGTTCATACAAAAAAACAAAACCCAGGGATAATTTAAAAAAAAAACCAAAAATCTTAATTCAAACAGTTTTACTCTTTTCTTTTGCTGAAGTTTTAGCCAGAACTAGTTCCTTGGAGGAAAATTATCTCATTGGAATCATATAGTGACACGCTTTATTTTATTGAATGAAATTGCCAAAAATTAGTAAGTGAAGAAACAAAGGATATCGATGATCAAATTCGGGATCAACTTCTGAGGAATGCAGGGTTATATGCAATAGTCTATTTTTTAAAAATAAGGAGTTATATTTGCTTTCAATGTCTTACAATGAACCTTGTACATTTGGCCAGTGGTTGAAAAATAAAGAGATCAGAATATTATGGTTTAATGCAAGATGAGATTCCCTAACCACCACCAGTGAGTGAGTACTTTCTGTCATGCCATATTAGGTTCTATCTTATCAGAGGTATAGGAATTTAGATATTTTAAAGATGATTTTAAAAGACTGTCGTTAATGAGACCATGTTGTTATAGCAACCATGAGACCACATTGGCTTTGATTTTCTCTTCCCTTCTCATGGCTTCTCTTCATCCTTTGCTACCACTCATCTCTACATAACCTTTGGATACTAGATTGCCTGAGGGTTTTTTTCTAAGGTCTCTTCTCCTCTCACTCCATATGTTTTCCTCTGAGGTCTCACTTACTCTCATACTTATGGCTCCTGAAACTTCACCTCTAGTCCAGATCTCTGGAGTCCCAACTGGAATATCCAATTGTTCACTCAACATCTCCATTTAGAAAGTTTCCATGCAAAAAAAATTTAACCCAGTTTAAACTTGATTAATTATCTTCCTTCTTCCTTTCCCCCTTCAAAACTGCTCTTTTCCCAGTCATTCCTGTCTCAGGGAATGGCGGACACCATCCTTCTATTTGTCAGACAATTGGAAGTCAACCTTGACTATTCGCTCTCCCTGAATCCAAACATCACTGCTGGGTTGTAGGCTCTGCCTTCTAGACATCTCCACTGTTCATCCACTTGGCTTTTTTCCACACTGCCACAATCCTATTCCATGCTACCACTGATTTTTTCCTAGATCACTGCAATGGCCTCGTAACTGGACTCTTGGTTACCCTTTTCACTCAACTTCTCTGTAAAGGAAACCATGCTGAAATCCTGATTTTTTTTCAAAGTCTGGTTCTGATCACATCATTTCATGACTAAAGAACTTTAATGGCTTCTTATTACTCTTAGGAAAAAGAACAAGTTCTTGCCAGAGCTTATGAGAACCTTCTAGCTTACTAGACTCACTTCCCGTGGAGCCTGGAGTGGATACCATCTGTGACACAGCAGTGTGGAATGCCCAGTAGTCCTGCCTCAGCCAAATAGTCTACCTTCACCAAATTCTCTTTTCTTCTTTGTTCACTTGCTGCAGCCATTAATTCTCTTTCTGTTTCCTGAAGATGCTTTGTTGTTTTGCTCAAACATAGCTGTTCTCATTGAAGCTACTGGTCACCTTTCATATCTTAATTAACTCTTAACTTTAATATCTTGACTTGCCTGGTGGACTTCTTTGAACTCCCTTTGTTTACTCCCTATAGTAAGCTGTATTTCCCCGCTTGTCAGACTTGTAATCAGAATTGTAATTATTTGTTTAATATCATCTCTATGTGGGGAGAGACCATTTCTATCCCCCAAACTTAGAATCTGGTCAGGCATGCTCTGTAACTTTGTGAAATGAATGAAGGAATGAATGAATGCATAACAGAAAGAAGAAATATAAAGTGGGTTTTGGGAAAGGCAATTGAACATTCTGATTAGATATAAGGTCATCTATATATCTATATATTTCTTCAATTTAATGAATGCCAAAATAAAAATTTCCATTTCGGGCAAGGAAATTATGGCAAGTCAGTTATATCTACTGGAATGAGTGTTTGTCTAGTTATCACAAGACCTGGGTTTTTTTACCACTAATTAGCTCTGATCTTGGTTAAGTCACAGAACATTTTCACCCCTTGGTATCCAACATTTAAAATGGAAATAAAATGTTTACCATCTTCCTCTCTGAAGTAAAATTACAATTATGACAGTACTTAAAAACTGGAAAGGCACTATATTAATAAAATTATCTTGGGGCAAGCCTATCTCAACTCACAGTGTCTCTTTTCATCCCTGTTGTAAAGCAAGTGGGAGCTGTCAGTCTTGCTCATAGTCAGTGCTTTTCAGAGTGTGGCTTGTGGCCACCTCTTCATTTGGGTGTATGGGAGATAATTAGAAACCCATATTACTGGAACTCCTGTGAAGATTTTCTGAATTAGAGTCTTTGGTAGTGGATCCCAGGGAAATCTGTCTCTCCATTCCTTCTTCCCTTCCTCCCTTCCTTCCTTCCTTCTTTCTTCCCTCCCATTTTCCCTCCCTCCCTCTCTCTCTCTCTCCCATCTATCATCTGTTTGTCTATCTATTATCTGTCATCTATCTATCTATCTATCTATCATCTATTTCCTTTCTTCTTTGTCTGTTTGTTTGTTTGTTTCTCTTATCTAGCTATCCATCTATCATCTGTCTCTATCTATCTATCCCTATCTATCTATGTATCTATCTTTTTCTTACCTACCTAATTACTTATCCATTATCTACTATCTCTATAAAAAACTCCCACATATGTAGGCATATATTAAAATCTGAGCACCACTGTTTGCCTTCCTTGATGTGCTTCCCCTCAATTGGGAAGTTGTATGTTTGTCTCCAACCTATAGGCTTCACATCTTTCAAGACTCATCCTAAGTCACTCACTTTACCTTGAAGCTTTCTCAGATTACTCCAGGAGTTCTCACTGAACTTCTTTTTGATGATATTTTAAGACATTTAAATTCAACAAATTTATACTTGTATGTTTTGCAAAGTAATTGTTCCTGTGCTAGTCTTATTCCTTCAAATAGATTTTAAGTTCCCTTAAGTGCAGAAATCTGGCTTATTCCATATGCCCTCCAGTATCTGGCAAATGTTGAGCTCAGAGTAGGTACACAAAATTTGGAGTGAGAAGCCTGGGAGAGAGACCTTTGAGTGGATGGAGAATCTGTGAATTTCTCTTGTCCTTTCTTCTCTCTGTTACTGTCCTGTTTACACTGGCATTTCATTAGACAGCCACACTATACTTAAAACTTCCTGCTTAGCTCTTCACAAATCTACCAAAAATAGTAGATAGAACACAAATTTAGCTCCTGATGGAGGGTCTACAAATGCAGATTTATAGTATGTAGGAAGATTTCCAGGAGCTTTAGTAGAAGGTGCCACGTGTTGGGTATTAGTTTTAGAGACTAATTACAAAAGTCATTTTCTGGTTGTGATTTTGTAATCTTACTTTCAGGAGAATTGGTCATTTCTGACATGCTGGTCCATGTGCAACAACCATGTCAGGTGTATTTCTTCATCAGTCATGATTTATTTTTTCTTTGCGTTGATTTTTTTTGCGGTACGCGGGCCTCTCACTGTTGTGGCCTCTCCCGTTGCAGAGCACAGGCTCTGGACGTGCAGGCTCAGCGGCCATGGCTCACAGGCCCAGCCGCTCTGCTGCATGTGGGATCTTCCCAGACTGGGGCACGAACCCGTGTCCCCTGCATCGACAGGCGGACTCTCAAACACTGCACCACCAGGGAAGCCCCTCGTTGATTTTTTTTAAAAGTATATTGAAAGAAAAGGTAAAATAGGATTTATACTGCCTTGAGACACAAGTAGTAGCATTCTTGCAAAAACCTATTCAGAAGGGATTATAAGAAGAGGACAAAAAGTCTTTTCTTGTTTTAAAGGTACTAAAATTTACCAAAGTGTTCTGTTTAGGGCTGCTCTAGTAAAACAGATGAATACCCAGGGACTCCTGTAAAGTGTGTGTGTGTGTGTGTGTGTGTGTGTGTGTGTGTGTGTGTGTCTATTGAAAGGGCTTAGAGGAAGCTGGAATGAGAAAAACTGGGAATCAGCAGAATCCAACAGTCATAGCCATTTGTTAATTTGCTGTTGAGAAACCTCCTACAAACAGTGAGATGGTTATTAAAATTTTAATCAGAAATCTTCTGTGTACCTGAGAGCCTGGTCACAGAATTGGTGACCTAAGTATGTAGTTCCCATGTAAATGACTTTGAATTAAAAAAAAAATCATTGTGTTATCTTCAATTTGTGAATCTTGGTCATATTTTCATTTTTCTGATCTCATTTTAAAAATAATTTTTATTGGGGTATGGTGGATTTACAATGTTGCATTAGTTTCAGGTGTACAGCAAAGTGAATCACTTATACATATACATATATCCACTCTTTTTTAGATTCTCTTCCCATATAGGCCATTACAGAGCATTGAATAGAGTTACCTGTGCTATACAGTAGGTTATCTATTATTAGTTATCTATCATATATATTGGGTTGGCCAAAAAGTTCATTTGGGATTTTCCATAACATCTTACAGAAAAACCTGAATGAACTTTTGGGCCAACCCAATAGTAGTGTGTATATGTCAATCCCAGTCTTCCAATTTATCCCTCCCCCTGCCTTACCCCCTGGTAACCATAAGTTTATTTTCTACATCTGTGACTCTATTTCTGTTTTGTAGATAAGTTCATTTGTAGCCTTTTTTTAGATTCCATATATAAGTGATATCATATGATATTTGTCTTTCTCTGTTTGACTTCACGCAGTATAACAATCTCTAGGTCCATCCATGTTGCTGCAAATGGCATTATTTTGTCCTTTTTTATGGCTGAGTAATATTCCATTGTATATATGTACCAAATCTTTTGATTTTAATCCTCATAACACTTCCATGGAGCAAGTAAGCAAGAATAACTGTCCTCAGGTAGAACCATCATCCATGCTGTCATTCAAAATTTCTCCCAGGTGATTCACTTCCTAACATACTGCCAATACCATCTCTCCTTTTCTGTGCCTGCCTAGAAATAGCAAGAACAGGTATAAAAACACAAGTCTTTTAACAATTCTATATTATAAGTTTAATTAATATAAAAGAGTATATATTATGTGCATTAAGTACAATTAGGGGTCTCTCTTGTCTCTCTGGGGGACAAATAATATGATCCAGTGTTACCTGATATTCATCTATGAATCTTAAAGGTCCCTCTTGAGATCTGGCCCAAGGTGACCTTCTGTCCCAGTCCACATAAAAGGATGCTGAAACTGCTTTTGCTGAAGAAGAAGAGTAATCTCATATAGGGCACACAATTACACAAATATAAATGTGGACTATATTATGACCATTGAGAATTCCCAGGGAACCTTTGTTTACAAACTCAGGAAACCTCAGGGTGTGTCTGCCTTACGGAGCGATCTTTCTGTTATTGTCAAGTAACCTGGATGTGCTACCTTGGCTTCTCTCCTGAATGTGCTCAGAGCATTTATTCATGGATGTGTCTTTCTTGCCCTCGGCCATTGTATCCTCTGCTTTCTGGATGCAGGAAGAAAGCTGTCTCTGGGGACCTGCTATGTCTCTGGGACTGCCAACTGGATTCTGGGTGCTTGTGCTGTGATCTGTTACACATAGGGCCAGGATCAGTGGCTACTCAGTCAACTCCTGCCTACGGCTGATGACCAAGCAATCCCTTGCTGGCCCCGCTAGAGGACCAGGAGTCCTTCAGGTGTTTCCTTGGACTCCAAATCCTTCTTTTCCTTTTTGCAGGCTTCACAGAGGCTCCTTTCTAGTCCCTATGTGTCCCTTAAAGGCCCTTCTGTCTGCTACTCAGTCCTCTACTCTGTCTCATCTCATTGTGTTCTTGGGTTATAAACTCTCTGACTCGCATCTTACAATTGAAGAAAAGCAAGACCGGGAGAGGGTAGCCTGTTAAGTCATGGAGCTGGCATTCTACTCAGGTCTTTCTGATGCCAAAATATATGCTTTTAACTACAGCCCCAGAAGATTATGTCTCTTGAGACTAAGGGGGAACCTGGAAGAGGGAGAGACTTTTGTTTTTGGTGGTGTTTTTTTAGGCTGGAAGGAATTCAAATATGTTTTTGTTCCAGAGTAGAGCCTGAGAACTGAGGCTTTGTGTCAGAATGCTGAGAGCGTTTGGAATTCTAAAACTCTGGAAAGACCTAATAATCCTTACTTTGAGAATTCAGACATGAACTAGAACAATGCACCCTACTCTTTTCACCCTACAGATGGTTGTTTTGCATGTTGCTAGTCAGGGTAGAGTGGATTGAGTTGCAAAATGAGTGGTAGAGTGAAAGAAAATCTATTAATTTTAAGTATAATCATAGGCAGTTTAACAAGTATCTATAATATTAGCAAGCAGAATTGTAAGAAATACAGTCTTTAACTGTAAACAAAGTGGTCTGTCAAGAGAAACCAGTTGAAACCTGGGACTGTGCTCAGACAGTGCTCAGCTATTTGTGATTACAAGTGACAACTTTCCTCCCTATTTTTTATTTGCCTGAGCTTTTTTAAAATTTTTGGCTGAAGTAAGGGGAAGAATAGGTTGAGGATTCAGGAACAAGAACTGTATTCATTTCCTAGGGCTGCCACAAATTACCACAAACTTGGCAGCTTAAAACAACAGAAGCTTATTCTCTCACAGTTCTAAAGGCCAGAAGTCCTAACTCAAGGTGTCTGCAGGGCTGCACTCCCTTCAAAGTCTCTAGGGGTGGATCCTTCCTCACCTCTTCCAGCTTCTGGTGGCTCCTGCTATGGAAGCATCACTCCAATCTCTGCCTCCGTCTTCACATGGTCTTCTCTCCTACATCTGCAAAGATCCACAAATGTTCTATGTCCAGATAAGATCCTATTCATAGGTAGCAGAGGTTGAGACCTGGACATATATTTTTGGGGGACACCATTCATCCTAATGTGGGCTAAGTCATTTGGCAAGGAGCAAAGAAAGATCAGAGGAGTATGTAAGGGAGGGGTGGCATATATGTCCCACCCCTTCTCCAGAGTTTGGCAGAGCCAGTTCTCAAGCCTAATGAGGGAGGAGTTTAAGCCAGAAGCTTAAGGGTTTTTTGTGAATTGGAGCAAAAGCAGAGCAACTTTTGGACTCAGGTAGCAAAAGTGAGTGAGACCATCACCCTAGTAAATTAGGCAGACTGGGACCTCAGGATGGCCACTGGGTGAGCAATGTGGTACCCAGAGTTGCAGTGGGAATATCCTCAACCCCTGGTCTCTGAGAAAGTCTGTAAGCCATGGAGGGGACTCTTCAAGATGCCTCCTTCAGTACAGGCAGTGGATGGCACATGTGGCTGAAATCAAAGTCCACAAGCAGATTCGTTTCCTGCTGTCATGTGAGGCAATTCTGGAATTTCTGAAACAACTGAGGAAGCTTTGCGGAACTCCCTTTGGTTCTTCCATTAAGCAAGTGGGAACTAAGAGTTATTGTGATTTAGATATGAATTTTAATAAAGTCACATTTGCTCTCCCATGCTACAGAAGCCTTGGAGGGTCAGCTTCTAAAGGTAAAAGAAAGATTTAAATCACATATGAATAGTATGTGGGGAAGCAAACATTGGGCTGCTGCTGGTTGTGAGCTTGAAGCTTCATTGTGGCTCATTTGGAAAATCAGGAGTAAACAGCTTCTGAAGCCTGTGGTGAGAAGAGGTCCAAGCAGAGCTGATGGGATCCTTGGAGGAATTTGTAGGAGAAGTTGAGGGGTTGACTGAGGGAAGAGAAAAATAAAAAAAAGGAATGAAAAAAATTAAAAGTAGAAATAATTTTAGAAATAGTAATATGTGATTTAAAAGAAACACACATTTCTGTAAATGAATATGTTAATGGATTGACAGGGAATGTGGGGGGCACATTTGGAAGGAAACACTGTGGGATCTGACTTCCTTGGGCTGGTACCAGCCATGAGAAAAAGAAGGAGCCACAGTCTATGGCTGACCAGCAAGTGTGGCTTTTGTACAGCTCTTCTCAAGACTGTGACTAAGGGTGATGATTGAGGGAAAACCTTCCCTAACTGGACACTAATGTCCCCCATCAGGGCCTCATTCCCTCCCCAAAGGCTGATCCCCTTCACTGCCCCAGTGTCCACACTCCTGGTTGTTTTCCTTATTCTTTCAAGCAGGAAAGAGATGAAGACGTAATTGACTTTTTCAGCAGAAAAAATAAGAAACATCAGCACAGCATTTTTTCTTTTATTTTTAAACCTCTGCTGTCACTTTTCAGAAGAGGTGAACAAAAGATCTGTGGGTCTTGAGATAGGATGCTAGTGTGGTTCAGAAAAATGTTTTCCTGTAGAGACAAGTAAAATAGAGTTAGTCACTTGTTAATCACTCCCTCCTCACGCCTAGGCAAAGAGGTCAGAGTTCATCTATGACTGGTTCAGTGAGCCACTCAGGGCTCCTACAGATCCTGGCTTGGGGGTACAGTCTCTGCTTCCTATGGCAGTTGGTTGAATTCAGGAATTGCCTTTTAAATGATGGCAGATAGGACCTTGTTAGGGCCAAGAAAATTTCCCTGGGAATAAATGAGTCAGTTCACCATGAGTCCTTCAGGGAGCAGCAGAGAGCAGGTGTCAGGCAGGGCTGCCTAGGCAGCTCTGAAACATTGCATCCCCATCCCTGCTCCAGATGAAGGGAGCCTGGACGCCCTCCCAAGAGGACAAGACGGCAGAGCAAGGGAGTTTTGATACACAGAGAATCTGTGATCCTTCTATCTTTCTAGCCACTCCTGCTGCCTTCTGAAGGCTCTGAAAAGTCCCCATGTCCAAAAGCACTCAACACATTGCTATCACAATAATTAATATACAGGATGTCTCCTCCACCTGACTGGAGCTGCTCAAGGGCAGGGCCTTAGTACCCATCTTTATGTTTCTAGCCTCAAACACTATTCCTGGCACATAAGAAGTGCTCAATAAATATTTGTGAAGTGAAAAAAAGGATGAATGAACTGGTAATCAATTTTAGATTTCACAGTATTTCTCTAACATTTATGATCAGAAATTCTTTCAGATATCCATGATACATCTTGATCAAGTTGGATAGAAAGAATAAAACTGACTAACTATAGATATTCTTAAAAAGAGATGAGTTAGACCTAAGCACTTCAGTGTCTCCTTACATCTAGACAGCCGTGCAATGGTGTCATATTCTGATATACTATTGAGCAGGGAAGACTTCAGTGTGGTAAATAGGAAGAAGATATAATAATAATAACTCATAAACTTTGCTAGCCCATTAGGTAATAATTGGTCAATTTCTGCCAATTTAAAATATGTGGCACTTAATATATCTGTGTCATAAAGGGTCATCTGTGAAGTTACCAATCCCATTTTTCCTCATGGAGAGGAATGGAAGATGCTTTCATGGTGGATGGAATGATATTCATCCATCACACATTTTCACATATGAGGAGACATCACAGGCAAAGATGGCAAAGAATTCTTTTTGCAAAGAAGGCTTGAAAATAGCTACAATAAAGGCTGGTTTGGGGAAGAACAATAAGAAACTGTCAACTGCACCTCAGAGTGAAGTTCACATTCCTTCTGGCATCAACGAGGCTTCTACCGAGTTTTCTCTCTGTGCCACCTTATGGGGAACAAACATTGTGTATGTTTGGGAGAGAATGGGAACAGATTACTTGAAATATTCTGTGTGTCCAGGATAACATTGACTTGGAATCCTATCTTTCCCACTCTATCCATTTTTAATTTTTATTTCATCATCAATATTTCTCCCATAAAAATAAGTTCTTTGGGTCTTCCTTGTGCATGAAAGGATGTGGCTGTTAGTTTTAAACTTTTCCTATTTTCTTGTAGTTTTCTTTCCCTGAGAAAATCTGTTGGCACAGAAGTATTTTCTGTCACACTTGTCATTTGCAATCATCCTCCTGCACATATCTGCCTCATTAACTCCACATTTCTTTTGAGAACTCAGCTTGAGATTATCTTTTCCCTTCTTGTCTAACACCAGTTCATTTTTCTCTGATCAGTATTATTATTTATTTAACCTAGTCATATTTTTAAATGAATTTTGTAGGAAAGATGCTATATTAGATAAAAACATATACTACCATATTTAAAAATCACAGACAATTAACTCCTTAGGTTATGGGTGAAACTGGAGATGTTTTTGACTTACTGTACTCGAAGTAGAAAAATAATGGATGTTATACAACGCTGCCATTTTTGTTAAGCAAATGGTGAAAACAAAATTAGACGTAATGTTTTTAACAGCTTTCCAACAATGCTGAAAAAGGAGAGACTTGGGCATTTCCCAAGTGGTTGACATATCTTTTCTTTAGGCTTTCTTCATTAGTTATTTATAATGTTTATTTGTATAGATCTTTTATTTTTTTGCTCTGTAATTTGGCAAAAGGAACCACCAAAGATTCTGCTCTTCAGAACACCAGCTGGGTTTCTTTTCTAATAAATGGGCATAGTGTTCTGGGAGATAAGACATCTAGCATAGAAATGTGCCCTCCTGCTTTGCAGAAACTGTCTAAATTTGAAAATCAAGTTTTCCAAATAGTAATTTGTGATGGGGTAAATGTTCACAATCACTTTTTAAAATTTTTTACCTATTTATTTATTTTTTTAAATGTTTTTTTATTGTGGTAAAAGTGACATAATATAAAACATACTATTTTAACCATATTTAACTCTATAGTTCAGTGACACTAAATACATTCACATTGTTGTACAACTCTCACCATCATCCATCTCCCCAATTTTTCACCTTCCTAAACTGAAGCTCTGTCCCCATTAAACACTAACTCCCCTTTCCCCCTCCCCACTCTCCCCAGCCCCTGGCCCCTGGCATCTACCAATGTACTTTCTGACTCTATGAATTTGGCTATTCTAGCTAACTCATATAAGTGGAATCAAACAGTATTTTTCTGCACCTAATGTATATTGGAAGGCATTTTTAAGGTTAACAATATATGTTCTGCAAACAGATTGTACCTTCTTTTTTTTTTTCCTTCGGTGCTATACAGTAGGCCCTCACCAGCCATCTACTTCATATATAGTAGTGTACATTGAGGATTGAGGATAGGGACAAGTGTAGGGGTATGTTCTCAAGAGATCAGAAGACATGGTAAACTTCCTGAAGATTTGTCTTGTTCTTAATCTCTTTCATTTTCAAAGGAAGAAGGCAACTTTGTTTAGTGGGTAAAGGACCACAGTGGTATCATTCTGGAGGCCTGAGTCTGTCCCAAACTGACCCTAGGGGACTTTTCAGAAAATACTTCTGACTCTCTGCTCCTCCATGAAGAAACTGAGAGGTGAGGATACCAGAAATATACTTTTCTCTTTAAAGGGTAGGATTGTAGTACTTGCCTTTTCAATAGAAAATCCATGCTGACAGTATTCTACATGTGGCCAGAATCATGGGACCAAAGAATAATGTAATTAATATAAAGCTCAAAGGCAGAATAATACTTCAACCAGCTCAGACAAAAAGCTACACCTATATTTAAAGATTAAGAGAAAGTAAAAGTCATAGTGGGGTGTCCAAAGAAGGAATGACATTTAAAAACTTTTAGGAAGACAACAAACACATGAAAGAATGCTCAACATCACTAATCATTAGAGAAATACAAATCAAAACTACAATGAGCTATCTCCTCGTACCAGTCAGAATGGTCAACATCATCAAAAATCTATGAACAATAAATGCTGGAGAGGGTGTGGAGAATAGGGAACCCTCTTGCAATGTTGGTGGGAATGTAAATTCGTACAGCCACTATGGAGACCAGTATAGAGGTTCCTTAAAAAACTAAAAATAGAACTACCATACGACCTAGCAATCCCACTCCTGGGCATATACACTGAGAAAACCATAATTCAAAAAGAGTCATTTACCACAATGTTCATTGCAGCTCTATTTACAATAGCCAGGACATGGAAGCAACCTAAGTGTCCATCAACAGATGAATGGATAAAGAAGATGTGGCACATATATACAATGGAATATTACTCAGCTATAAAAAGAAATGAAATTGAGTTATTTTTAGTGAGGTGGATGGACCTAGAGTCTGTCGTACAGAGGGAAGTAAGAATGAAGAGAAAAACAAATATTGTATGCTAACACATATATATGGAATCTAAAAAAAAAAAAAAAGGTTCTGAAGAATATAGGGGCAGGACAAGAATAAAGACACAGGCGTAGAGAATGGACTTGAGGACATGAGGAGGGGGAGGGTAAGCTGGGACGAAGTGAGAGAGTGGCATGGGGATATATGGGGATATATTTATACGTATAACTGATTCACTTTATTATAAAGCAGAAACTAACACACCATTGTAAAACAATTACACTGCAATAAAGATGTTAAAAAAATTTTTAGGCAGAAAACTGCCTTTTAATTTTTTATTTATTTTTTTAACATCTTTATTGCAGTATAATTGCTTTACAATGTTGTTATTTGCTGCTGTATAACAAATTGAATCAGATGTATGTATACATATATCCCCATATCTCTCGCTCTTGTATCTCCCTCCCACCCTCCCTATCCCACACCTCTAGGTGGACACAAAGCACCAAGCTGATCTCCCTGTGCTATGCAGCTGCTTCCCACTCGTTATCTGTTTTACATTTGGTAGTGTATACATGGCCATGCCACTGTCTCACTTCGTCTCATCTTACATTTCCCCATCCCCATGTTGTCAAGTCCGTTCCCTGCATCTTTATTTCTGTCCTAGCCCTAGGTTCTTCCAAAACCTTTTTTTTTTTTTTTAGATTCCATGTATATGTGTTAACATACAGTATTTGTTTTTCTCTTTCTGACTTACTTCCCTCTGTATGACAGTCTCTAAGTCCATCCACCTCACTACAAATAACTCAATTTTGTTTCTTTTCATGACTGAGTAATATTCTATTGTATATATGTGCCACATCTTCTTTATCCATTCATCTGTCGATGGACACTTAGGTTGCTTCCATGTCCTGGCTATTGTAAATAGAGCTGCAATGAACGCTGTGGTACATGACTCTTTTCGAAGTATGGTTTTCTCAGTGTATATGTCTAGTAGTGGGATTGCTAGGTCGTATGGTAGTGCTATTTTTAGTTTTTTAAGGAACCTCTCTACTGTTCTCCATAGTGGCTGTATGAATTTACATTCCCACCAACAGTGAAAGAGGATTCCCTTTTCTGCACACCCTCTCCAGCATTTATTGTTTGTAAATTTTTTGATGATGGCCATTCTGCCTGGTGTGAGGTGATACCTCATTGGAGTTTTGATTTTCATTTCTCTGATGATTAGTAATGTTGAGCATTGTTGCATGTATTTGTTGGCAATCTGTATATCTTCTCTGGAGAAATGTCTATTTAGGTCTTCTGCCCATTTTTGCATTGTTTTTATTTTTATTTATTTTTAATTAATTAATTAATTAATTAATTCTTTTTGTGGTACGCAGGCCTCTCACTGTTGTGGCCTCTCCCGTTGTGGAGCACAGGTTCTGGACGTGCAGGCTCAGTGGCCATAGCTCACGGGCCTAGCCACTCCGCGGCATGTGGGGTCTTCCCGGACCGGGGCAAGAACCCGTGCCTCCTGCATCGGCAGGCGGACTCTCAACCACTGTGCCACCAGGGAAGCCAGGGTTGTTTGTTTTTTGATATTGAGATGCATGAGCTTCTTGTAAATTTTGGAGATTAATCCTTTGGCAGTTGCTTCATTTGCAAATATTTTCTCCCATTCTGATGGTTGTCTTTTCATTTTGTTTATGGATTCCTTTGCTATGCAAAAGCTTTCAAGTTTCATTAGGTCCCATTTGTTTATTTTTGTTTTTATTTCCATTTCTCTAGAAGGTGGGTCAAAAAGGATCTTGCTGTAATTTATGTCACAGACTGTTCTGCATATGTTTTCCTCTTAGAGTTTTCTAGTGTCTGGCATTAAATTTAGGTCTTTAATCCATTTTGAGTTTATTTTTGTGTATGGTGTTAGGGAGTGTTCTAATTTCATTCTTTTACATGTAGCTGTCCAGTTTTCCAAGCACTAGTTAATGAAGAGGCTGACTTTTCTCCATTGTATATTCTTGCCTCCTTTATCAAAGAGAAGGTGAGCAAATGAGCATGGGTTTATCTCTGGGCTTTCTATACTGTTTCATTGATCTATATTTCTGTTTTTGTACCAGTACCATACTGTCTTGATTACTGTAGCTTTGTAGTGTAGTCTGAAGTCCAGGAGCCTAATTCCTCCAGCTCCATTTTCCTTTCTCAGGATTGCTTTGACAATTTGGGATCTTTTGTGTTTCCATACAAATTGTTCTAGTTCTGTGAAAAATGCCATTGGTAGTTTGATAAGGATTTCACTGAAGCTGTAGATGGCTTTGGGTAGTATAGTCATTTGCACAATGTTGATTCTTCCAATCCTAGACCATGGTATATCTCTCCATCTGTTTGTATCATCTTTAATCTTTCATCAGTGCCTTATAGTTTTCTTCATACAGGTCTTTTGTGTGCTTAGGTAGATTTATTCCTAGATATTTTATTATTTTTGTTGCAGTGGTAAATGGAAGTGTTTCCTTAATTTCTCTTTCAGATTTTTCATCATTAGTGTGTAGGAATGCAAGAGATTTCTGTGCATTAATTTTGTGTCCTGTTACTTTACCAAATTAATTGATTAACTCTAGTAGTTTTCTGGCAGCATTTTTAGGATTCTCTATGTATAGTATCATGTCATTTGCGAACAGTGACAGTTTTACTTCTTATTTTCTGACTTGGAGTCCTTTCATTTCTTATTCTTCTCTGATTGCTGTGGCTAAAGCTTCCAAAACTATGTTGAATAATAGTGGTGAGAGTGGGCAACCTTGTCTTGATCCTGATCTTAGTGGAAATGGTTTCAGTTTTTCACCATTGAGAACAATGTTGGCTGTGGGTTTGTCATCTATGGCCTTTATTAGGTTGAGGTAAGTTCCCTCTATGCCTACTTCTGGAGAGTTTTGATCATAAATGGGTGTTGAATTTTGAGTTTGGGAGTGTTCTTCCCTCTACTATATTTTGGAAGAGTTTGAGAAAGATAGGTGTTAGCTCTTCTCTAAATGTTTGATAGAATTCACCTGTGAAGTCCCCGGTCTTGTGTTTTGTTTGTTGGAAAAAATTTTAATCACAATTTCAATTTCAGTGCTTGTGATTGGTCAGTTTATATTTTCTATTTCTTCCTTGTTCAGTCTTGGAAGTTTGCACTTTTCTAAGAATTTGTCCATTTCTTCCAGGTTGTCCATTTTATTGGCATATAGTAGCTTGTAGTAATCGCTCATGATCCTTTGTATTTCTGCAGTATCGTTAGTTACTTCTCCTTTTTCATTTCTAATTCTATTGATTTGAGTCTTCTCCCTTTTTTTCTTGATGAGTATGGCTAATGGTTTATCAATTTTGTTTTTCTTCTCAAAGAACCAGCTTTTCGTTTTATTGGTCTTTGGTGTCGTTTGCTTCATTTCTTTGCCATTTATTTCTGATCTGACCTTTATGAATTCTTTCCTTCTGCTAACTTTGGGTTTTTTTTGTTCTTCTTTCTCTAATTGCTTTAGGTGTAAGGTTACGTTGTTTATTTGAGGTGTTCCTTGTTTCTTGAGGTAGGATTGTATTGGTATAAACTTCTCTCTTAGATCTGCTTTTGCTGCTTCCCATAGGTTTTGGGTCGTTGTGATTTCATTGTCATTTGTTTCTAGGTATATCTTCATTTCCTCTTTGATTTCTTCAGTGATCTTTTGGTTATTCAGTAGGTTTCTCCTCTATGTGTTTGTATTTTTTACAGTTTTTTGTTTCCTGTAATCGATATCTAGTCTCATAGTGTTGTGGTTGGGAAAGGTACTTGATATGATTTCAATTTTCTTAAATTCACCAAGGCTTGATTTGTGACCCAAGATATGATCTATTCTGGAGAATGTTCTATGAGCATTTGAGAAGAAAGTGCCTTCTGTTGTTTTTGGATGGAATGTCCTACAAATATTAATTAAGTCCATCTTGTTTAATATATCATTTAAAGCTTTTGTTTCCTTATTGATTTTCATTTTGGATGATCTGTCCATTGGTGAAAGTGGGGTGTTAAAGTCCCCTACTATGATTGTGTTACTGATGATTTCCCCTTTTATGGCTATTAGCATTTGCCTTATGTATTGAGGTGTTCCAATGTTTGGTGCATAAATATTTACAATTTTTATATCTTCTTCTTGGATTGATACCTTGATCATTATATAGTGTCCTTGATCCTTATGTAGTGTTATGTGTCCCTAGCGTTCTTTGTCTCTTGTAATAGTCTTTATTTTAAAGTCTATTTGGTCTGATATGAGTATTGCTACTCCAGCTTTGTTTTGATTTTCATTTATATGGAATATCTTTTTCTATCCCCTCACTTTCAGTCTGTATGTGTCCCTAGGTACGAACTGGGTCTCTTCTAGACAGTATATATACAGGTCTTATTTTTGTATCTATTCAGCCAGTCTATGTCTTTTGGTTAGAACATTTAATCCATTTACATTTAAGGTAATTATAGGTATGTATGTTCCTATTACCATTTTCTTAACTGTTTTGAGTTTGTTATTACAGGTCTTTTCCTTCTCTTGTGTTTCTTGCTTAGAGAAGTTCCTTTAGCATTTTTTGTAAATCTGGTTTGGTGTGCTGAATTCTCTTAGATTTTGCTTGTTTGTAAAGGTATTAATTTCTCCATTGAATCTGATCTTTCTGGGTAGAGTAATCTTGGTTTTAGCGTTTTCCCTTTCATCACTTTAAATATGTCCTGCCACTGCCTTCTGGCTTGCAGAGTTTCTGCTAAAGCAGCAGCTGGTCACGTTATGGGAATTCCCTTGAGTGTTATTTGTTGTTTTTCCCTTGCTGCTTTTAATATTTTTTCTTTGTATTTAATTTTTGATAGTTTGGTTAATATGTGTCTTGACATTTTCCTCCTTACATTTATCCTCTATGGGACTCTCTGTGCTTCTTGGACTTGATTATTTCCTTTCCCATATTAGGGAAGTTTTCAACTATAATCTGTTTAAATATTTTCTCTGTCCTTTTTTTTTTTTTTCTCTTCTTCTTCTGGGACCCCTATAATTCTAATGTTGGTGTGTTTATTGTTGTCCCAGATGTCTCTGAGACTGTCTTCAATTCTTTTCATTCTTTTTCCTTTATTCTGCCTTGTGGTAGTTATTTCCACTATTTATCTTCCAGGTCGCTTATCCATTCTTCTGCTTCAGTTATTCTGCTATTGCTTCCTTCTAGAGAATTTTTAATTGCATTTATTGAGTTGTTCATCATTGTTTGTTTGCTCTTTAGTTCTTCTAGGTCATTGTTAAATGCTTCATGTAGTTTCTCCATTCTATTTCCAAGATTTTGGATCATCTTCACTATCATTACTCTGAAATCTTTTTCAGGTAGACTGCCTATTTCCTCTTCATTTTTTTGGTCTGGTTGGTTTTTACATTCCTCCTTCATTTGCTGTGTATTTCTCTGTCTTCTCATTTTGTTTAACATACTGTGTTTGGGATCTGCTTTTCACAGACTGCAGGCTCGTAGTTCCCATTGTTTTTTTTTTTGTCTGACCCCAGTGGGTAAGGTTGGCTTAGTGGATTGTGTAGGCTTCCTGTTGGGAGGGAGTGGTGCCCGTGTTCTGGTGAATGTGGCTGTGTATTGTCTTTCTGGTGGGCAGGACCACATCCGGTGGTGTGTTCTGGCATGTCTGTGAACTTATTATGATTTTAGGCAGCCTCTCTGCTAATGGGTGAGGTTTTGTTCCTGTCTTGCTAGTTGTTTGGCATAGGGTGTCCAGCACCGTAGTTTGCTGGTCATTGGGTGAAGCTGGGTCTTAGCATTGAGATGGAGATCTTTGGGAGAGCTTTTGCCATTTGATATTACATGGAGCCGGAAGTCTCTGGTGGACCAATATCCTGAATTGGCTCTCCCACCTCAGAGGCTCTGGCCTGGCACACGGCAGGAGCAGCAAGACCTTGTCAGCCACATGACTCAGAAGAAAAGCGAGAAAAAGAAACAAAGAAGGAACAAAAAAGTAAAATAAATTAATTTATTTCAATTAAAAATACAAAATATATTATTAAAATTTTTTTAAAAAGCAATAATAAAGAAAAAAGATAGAAGAGAGCAACCAAGCCAAAAAACAAATCCACCAATGATTACAAGCACTAAAAACTATACAAAAAATCCCAGAAACAAAAATCAAAAATCGGACAAACAGAACCCTAGGGCAAATGGTAAAAGCAAAGCTATAGAGACAAAACCACAGAAAGAAGCACACACATACACAATCACAGAAATAGAAAAAGGAAAAAAGTATGTATGTATGTGTGTGTATATATATATATATATATATATATATAATATAAAGAAAAAGGAATAGAGCAACCAAATCAATAAACAAATCTACTAATGATAATAAACTCTAAATAGTAAACTAAGATAAACATAAAACCAGAAACAAATTAGATGCAGAAAGCAAACCCCAATCAGTTGCTCCCAAAGTCCACTGCCTCAATTTTGTGATGATTCCTTGTCTCTTCAGGTATCTCACAGATGTAGGGTACATCAAGTTGATTGTGGAGATTTAATCCACTGCTCCTGAGGCTGCTGGGAGAGATATCCCTTTCTCTTCTTTGTTTGCACAGCTCCTGGGGTTCAGCTTTGGATTTGGCCCCATCTCTGCTTGTAGGTCGCCTGAGGTCATCTGTTCACCACCCAGACAGGATGAGGTTAAAGTTGCTGTTGATTAGGGCGCTCTGGCTCACTGATGCTGGGGGGGAGGGAAGGGTATGGAATGCGGGGTGAGCCTGCGGCAGCAGAGGCCAGCATGACGTTGCACCAGCCTGACGCATGCCGTGTGTTCTCCCAGGAAGTTGTCCCTGGATCACGGGCCTCTGGCAGTGGTGGGCTGCACAGGCTCCCAGGGGGGTGTGGATAGTGACCTGTGCTTGCACACAGGCTTCTTGGTGGCTGCAGCAGCAGGCTTAGCATTTCATGCCAGTCTCTGGTGTCCACGCTGATAGCAGTGGCTTGCGCCCGTCTTTGGAGCTCATTTAGGTGGTGCTCTGAATTACCTCTCCTCGCGCACCCTGAAACAATGGTCTCTTGCCACTAGGCAGTTTCAGACATTTTCCTGTACTCCCGCCCGGCTAGCTGTGGTGCACCAGCCCCCTTCAGGCTGTATTCACGCAGCCAACTTCAGTCCTCTCCCTGGGAACCGACCTCCGAATCCGGAGCCTCAGCTCCCAGCCCCGACCCGCCCGGCAGCTGAGCAGACAAGTATCTCCGGCTGGTGAGTGCTCATCGGCATCTATCCTCTGTGTAGGAATCTCTCTGCTTTGCCCTCTGCACCTCTGTTGCTGCATTCTCCTCTGTGGCTCTGAAGCTTCCCCTCCACCAGCCCCCATCTCTGCCATTGAAGGGACTTTCTAGTGTGTTGAAAGTTTTTCTCCTTCACAGCTCCCTCCCCAAGGTGCAGGTCCTGTCCCTATTCTTTTGTCTCTGTTTTTTCTTTTTTCTTTTGCCCTACCCAGGTACATGGGGAGTTTCTTGCCTTTTGGGAAGTCTGAGGTCTTCTGCCAGCATTCAGTAGGTGTTCTGTAGGAGTTGTTCCACATGTAGATGTATTTTTGATGTATTTGTGAGGAGGAAGGTGATCTCCACGTCTTACTCCTCTGCCATCTTGAAGGTCCCCCACAACCGGAAATTCCAAAAACTGCCTTTTTCGGGTGGAGGTTGCTAGTAATTTTAGTTTCTGGAGATAAAACTCTGCAATCACTTGGAGTTGAATGACTTTTTTTGGGAGAACATCCTAGGATGGGCCACTTGATTCTGCAAACAGAAGACTAGTAGCCATCTGTGATTCTTGGAGTATACCTTGAGATTTCCACTTGTGTACATCCAGATTCTGCTCTTTGCTCATGTAAATTGAATATTTTTATCCATTTTTTGTTGTAAAAAAGACTACTATGTATAAAATAGATAACTAATGAAAACCTACTGTATATCACACAGAACTCTATTTGGTGCTCTGTGGTGACCTAGATGGAAAGGAAATCCAGGAGGGAGGAGTTATATGTATATGCCTGGCTGATTCACTTTGCTGTACAGCAGAAACTAACACAACATTATAAAGCAACTATTCTCCAATTAAAAAAACAAAAACTTTTAATAGTTTTCTCCCAATGAAATATTATCTTATCTAGTTATTGCCTCCTACATGAGACTATGTATGATAGAACAACCTACACATTTATTATTTACTTGTTTGTTTATTTATTATTATTTTTATTGAAATATAGTTGATTTACAGTATAATATTAGTTTCAGGTATATAAAATAGTGATTCAAAATTTTATAGATTGTATTTCATTTAAAGTCATTACAAAATAGTGGCTATATTTTTGTGTGCTGTAAAATATATCCTTGTTGTTCATTTATTTTATACATAGCAGTTTTCATCTCTTAATCCCATACCCCTATTTTGCCTTTCCCTCTTCCCTCTCCCCACTGGCAACCGCTAGTTTGTTCTCTATACCTGTGAATGCATACATTTTTTGAAGTGTTCACAAAGTTAAACTGTGGTATAGAAGATAAAATAGATTTCATGAATGGCTGAATGTAGGGACTGAGATTGAGCCATTCCATTTAAGGGAGGTAATGTACTGGGGATTCCTGAGGTTGATTATCTGAGCTTTTTCCTGTTCTTTTGGGGATCTGAGAGAGAGAGAACTATGTCTAAGTTTGGAGGAAATGAGTGCAGAAGATTTGGTTCTGGGCTTAACATGTGGTGATGCTAAAACCTGGTTTGCCCCAGTACCACTGACTCTGAAATGAAGAGTCTGGGTGACAGTTTGTGTGCATGTGTGTATGTGTCTGTGTTTGGAGAGAGCAGTTATATGTTGAAGTCAGCAGAAAATAATGGGGATTTGGGAACCTGATCATAGTTCTTGATGAGATTAACCCAAATGGATGCATTGGATTAGGTCAGCCACTGTGAGTGTTCCTTAAGAATATCTGGGGAGGAGCAACTTCCCAAAATTCACTAAATGGTGACTCAGGATCAAAACTCACTGATGTCTGTAACCATGTTACATGACTGTACACACAGAAGAGTAGAAATTTTAAAAACCATAGTTGGTTTTGGCTATAGAAGTAAACTTTGATGAGATTAAGATGGACTGTCTCTCAAAATCGGTGGCCCTAAATCCCTGGCAAGTGACATAAGCTGGCAATATATTTGAGATATAATAGCAAATTTTTTTGTTTACTTGTTTTTCTCCAGGTTTTCATCTTTTACCTTCCACCCCTGTAATCTAATCAGATTGTTGACTCTTGGTTTTATTGCCTGAGGGGACAGAAGTAGAGTTAAATGTTTCAAAAATCTAACACCTAAGGGAAATCAGACGATTTGAAGCAAAATGTTATGAAAAACACTACCAGTTAGCTTTTACTGCATGACGAACTGCTCCAAAGTTCAGTGACTGGCACAAAAATCATTTACCGTTGCCCTGGTTCTGCTATCTGAGACAGGTTTGCCTGATGGGTTGGCCTGGCTTATGGGTTTGTGGTCAGCTGTCATCAGGTGGCTTCATCAGCTGAGGAGATGGGAAACTTGGCTTTGCATCTCCCATCATCCAGCAGACTAGCCTTGGCCTCTTCACTCAGTGGCAGTAGGGTACTGGAAGGATGGCAGATGTGTGCAATGCCTCATTAGGCCTGTGTCAGAACTGGCACCACATCACTTCTGCCACATTCTATGGGACAAAGCAAATCACAAGGTCATCCCAAATTCAAGGAATTAAGAAAGAGCCCCCCTTCTTGATGCGAGGAGCCACAAGAACACATTGCAAAGGGGCTGCCTACAGAGAGGCGTGCAGAGTTGAAGCTAACTTTGTAATTTGCCACACATACAAAGACGGATTGGGAAACACTGAAACTAAGAGCAGGATTTCACTCTTCTCTGCAGCTCCTCACATGACAAAATACTGGTTTTACTTTTCCCATCCTGGGAAAGGTAAGAAGCCAGAGGGTAAGTAATGATGGTAGTGCTTGGAACAATGCTTTTGGGGTAATCCAAGGAAATCTGCAAAACACCACATGGGTTTGTGGGAACAGAGAGAGAAAGGTGCCTTGGGGAAACAGAAGGTCCTAGAGAGGGGATGACTAAAATGTGAGGCTAGGCTGATGGGCCACAGATACCTAATAGAGATTCCTCGTTCCCAGCCAGCCAAAGAAAACAAGGGAGTGAATCCTGTACCTGCAGGTGTGGCAGGGAGCAAGCACTGAGTTACCATGCATGAGGGAGGCACGTGGACAGGAATGGAAGTCATCCACTACTCACTACTGAGGACAGAGAGACACCACCTCTCCCCTCTTGTCCACTCCAACACTTTAGCACTAAGTAAGTCATCCCCCTCAACATAAACATCCACAGGTAAGAGTGAAGAGATATCCTGAGATTACATTTCTGCCATTTCCAACAGAATAGGAGCTCAAAAAAATTAAGAAGTACAGAAAAATATTTAGTGGCGTATATTTTTTCAGTGGTTGAATTTGGAGGCTGAGATTTCGTTATAGCTCATTTCCTATACAGGAGACAAGAGAATATATATGTAACTTTCTAAGAGTTTTTTTTTTTTTAATGACTCTTATTCTCATTAAGATATTAGGAAAGGGCAATATGTGGAAAGCCCCTCCTCTGGGGCTCTGGAGCAGTAGGAGTAGACATTCTGATGAGACCATGTTCCTTGGTCATCAGAAAAGCTTCATGGCCCCAAGTCTGATCATTTTTCCATAGGTTAATATGTTGTAGCCAGCCATGTAGAAGGCTGTTCATCTTATAATAGAAAAAAATGAGGTATTAGTGATGGCTAATTTTATGTGACTTGATTGAGCTAAAGTATGTCCAGATAGCTGAGAAAACATTGTTTCTAGGTGTGTCTGTGTGAGTGTTTCTGGATGAGATTAACATTTGAATTGGTAATTATGTGAAGAAGATCCATGTTCAACATTGAGGGTAGGCATGATCCAATTCATTGGGGGCCTGAATAGAGCAAAAAAGTGGAGAAAGGGCAAACTCTGTTCTCTCTTCTTGAGCTAGGATATCCATCTTCTTCTGACCTTGAACATCAGAGTATTACCAAAACTCGGGTCCAGCTGCTTGTGGTCGAAAGACAATACTTGAGAGGCAAGGTTGGTGGGAAGGAAAGTTTGCTTTATTCTGGAGGTCAGCAACTGGGGGAGAGGGAGGACTCATGTCCAAAGGACAACTCCCCACTGACAATCGGGGGCAAGAGCTTTTAAAAGGGATTTTCAGGTGTATATACGTGGAGGGAGGGGGCTACGTGCAGAAACAGCACAGCCAGCTCTAACAGTCATCTTGAAATTGGTCATGCGATTTTCTAATCAGCATCATCTTGATTGTTTTGAGTACAGTTAGTCTTCAGTTCCAGGGTTAGTTTGTTCCCATTTCTTTGAGGCCAGTTCTTGGAATTGTGGTAGCTTATGTCATGGCTACAATCTGGTCATCATGCAGTTAACTTTTTCCACCTGGTGGGAATTTCATTATCTACAAAACAGCTCAAAGGATATGGCTCAGAATATTATCTATAGTCCTTGAGGAGGAACTAAAGGTCCTTGATTTTATTTAATGACTAAACTATTATTATTTGGTCTTGTTGACTGCTTTCCTTTGCTTCTGCATTTTCCCACTTCTCTGACTAAACTTATTCTTTGGCTAAAGTTTTTCTACAGACAAAAAACCGGCAGAGGATATGGAGGGGAAAGACCTTAGGGTCCTGCTCCATTTTAAGAGTTCTTGATTCTTGGATCTTTGGACACCGGGACTTACACCAGCAGTCTCCCTCTTTCTTAGGCCTTTGGACACAGACTGAATTATACCACTGGCTTTTCTGGTTCTCCAGATTACAGATAACAGGTAGTGGCATATTTCAATCTCCATAATTGCATAAGTCAATTCCCATAATTAATCTCCTCTTGTATATCTATATATGCCCTTTGGTTCTGTTGTTTCTCTGGAGAACTCTGACTAATACTGCATACAATGCTGAAGTTGTATACAGCTGAAGTTCTAAGAAGTGTTATTCCAGCCTTGGAAAGAGGTCTTTGAACATGGCTGAGGCCAAATGTCGTGATAGGACAGGAATGGCGAGGACCAGATGGAAGAGGAGAAGGTTGTGATAAAGAGTCTCAGTGGCACCATGTTTGTTTGTTTGTTTTTTAATGTATTTATTTATTTTTAGCTGCATTGGGTCTTCATTGCTGCACGCAGGCTTTCTCTAGTTGCAGCGAGCAGGGGCTACTCTTCATTGTGTTGTGCGGGCTTCTCATTGCAATGGCTACTCTTGTTGTGGAGCACAGACTCCAGGTGCGCACGCTTCAGTAGTTGTGGCACTCGGGCTCAGTAGTTGTGGCTCACAGGGTCTAGAGTGCAGGCTCCGTAGTTGTGGCACATGGGCTTCTTTGCTCTGCGACGTGTGGGATCTTCCCGGACAAGGTGTCGAACCTGTGTCCCCTGCATTGGCAGGCTGATGCTTAACCACTGTACCACCAGGGAAGACCCAAGGAACCATGCTTGAAGTGACTTGTATTATCAAGGTGAACAATGCTTTTGATCCTGAGGCCAAGGATTTTCAAAATGTGGAACTACCACTGGGGATGTAGAAAATTTCTTGCTATTTCTTTTTTTTTAAAAAAAAAAAAAGTTTATTTTTAGCTTTTTATTTTATTTTATTTATTTATTTTTTAACATCTTTATTGCAATATAATTGCTTTACAATGGTGTGTTAGTTTCTGTTTATAACGAAGTGAATCAGTTATACATATACATATGTCCCCATATCTCTTCCTCTTATATCTCCCTCACTCCCACAATCCCTATCCCACTGTCTAGGCGGTCAAAAATCACCGAGCTATTCTCCCTGTGCTATGCGGCTGCTTCCCACTAGCTATCTATTTTACATTTGGTATTGTATATATGTCATGCCACTCTCTCACTTTGTCCCAGCTTACCCTTCCCCCTCCCTGTATCCTCAAGTCCATTCTCTAGTAGGTCTAAATCTTTATTCCAGTCTTGCCCCTAGGTTCTTCTGACCATTTTTAAATTATTATTATTAATTTTAGATTCCATATATATGTGTTAGCATACGGTATTTGTTTTTCTCTTTCTGAGTTACTTCACTCTGTATGACAGACTCTGGGTCCATCCACCTCACTACAAATAACCCAGTTTCGTTCCTTTATATGGCTGAGTTATATTCCATTGTATATATGTGCCACACCTTCTGTATCTATTCATCTATTGATGGACACTTAGGTTGCTTCCATGTCCTGGCTATTGTAAATAGAGCTGCAATGAATATTTTGGTACATGACTCTTTTTTTTTTTTTTTTTTGAGGTACACGGGCCTCTCTCTGCCATGGTGTCTCCTGTTGTGTAGCACAGGCTCTGGACGCGCAGGCTCAGTGGCCATGGCTCATGGGCCTAGCCACTCCGTGGCATGTGGGATCATCCTGGACCAGGGCACAAACCTGTGTCCACTGCACCGGCAGGCGGACTCTCAACCACTGCGCCACCAGGGAAGCCCTACATGACTCTTTTTGTATTATGGTTTTCTCAGGGTATATGCCTAGTAGTGGGATTGCTAGGTTGTATGGTAGTTCTATTTTTAGTTTTTAAGGAAACTCCATACAGTTCTCCGTAGTGGCTCTATGAATTTACATTCCCACCAACAGTGCAAGAGGGTTCCCTTTTCTCCACACCCTCTCCAGCATTTATTGTTTGTAGATTTTTTGATGATGGCCATTCTGACTGGTGTGAAATGATATCTCATTGTAGTTTTGATTTGCATTTCTCTAATGATTAATGATGTTGAGCATTCTTTCATGTGTTTGTTGGCAATCTGTATATCTTCCTTGGAGAAATGTCTATTTAGGTCTTCTGCCCATTTTTGGATTGGGTTGTTTGTCTTTTTGATATTGACCTGCATGAATTGCTTGTATGTTATTGAGATTAATCCTTTGTCAGTTGCTTCATTTGTAAATATTTTCTCCAATTCTGAGGGTTGTCTTTTCATCTTGTTTATGGTTTCCTTTGCTGTGCAAAGCTTTTAAGTTTCATTAGGTCCCATTTGTTTATTTTTACTTCAATTTCTCTAGGAGGTGGGTCAAAAAGGATCTTGCTGGGATTTATGTCATAGAGTGTACCGCCTATGTTTTCCTCTAACAGTTTGATGGTGTCTGGCCTTATATTTAGGTTTTTTATACATTTTGAGTTTATTTCTGTGTATGGTGTTAGCGAGTGTTCTAATTTCATTCTTTTACATGTAACTGTCCAGTTTTATTGAAGAGGCTGTCTATTCTCCACTGTATATTCTTGCCTCCTTTATCAAAGAGAAGGTGACCATATGTGCGTGGGTTTATCTCTGGGATTTCTATCCTGTTCCATTGATCTATATTTCTGTTTTTGTGCCAGTACCATCCTGTCTTGATTACTGTAGCTTTGTAGTATAGTCTGAAGTCAGGGAGCCTGATTCCTCCAGCTCCGTTTTTCTTTCTCAAGATTGCTTTGGCTATTTGGGGTCCTTTGTGTTTCCATACAAATTGTGAAATTTTTTGTTCTAGTTCTGTGAAAAATGCCAGTGGTAGTTTGATAGGGATTGCATTGAATCTGTAGATTGCTTTGGGTAGTACAGTCATTTTCACAATGTTGATTCTTCCAATCCAAGAACATGATATATCTCTCCATCTATTTGTATCATCTTTAATTTCTTTCATCAGTGTCTTATAATTTTCTGCATACAGGTCTTTTGTCTCCTTAGGTAGGTTTATTCCTAGATATTTTATTTTTTTTGTTGCAATGATAAATGGGAGGGTTTTCTTAATTTCACTTTCAGATTTTTCATCATTAGTGTATAGGAATGCAAAAGATTTCTGTTCATTAACTTTGTATGCTGCTACTTCACCAAATTCATTGATTAGCTCTAGTAGCTTTCTAGTAGCATCTTTAGGATTCTCTCTGTATAATATCCTGTCATCTGCAAACAGTGACAGCTTTACTTCTTCTTTTGCAACTTGGATTCCTTTTATTTCTGTGACTTCTCTGATTGCTGTGGCTAAAACTTCCAAAACTATGTTGAATAATAGTGGTGAAAGTGGGCAACCATGTATTTTTCCTGATCTTAGTAGAAATGGTTTCAGTCTTTCACCATTGAGGACGATTTTGGCTGTGGGTTTGTCATATATGGCCTTTATTACGTTGAGAAAAGTTCCCCCTATGCCTACTTTCTGGAGTGTTTTTATCATAAATGGCTGCTGAATTTTGTTGAAAGCTTTCTCTGCATCTATTGAGATGATCGTAGGGTTTTTCTCCTTCAATTTGTTAATATGGTGTATCACGTTGATTGATTTGCATATATTGAAAAATCCTTGCATTCCTGGGAAAAACTCCACTTGATCATAGTGTATGATCCTTTTAGTGTGCTGTTGGATTCTGTTTGCTAATATGTTTTTGAGGATTTTTGCATCTATGCTCATCAGTGATATTTGCCTGTAGTTTTCTTTCTTTGTGACGTCTTTGTCTGGTTTTGGTATCAGAGTGATGGTGGCCTCGTAGAATGAGTTTGGGAGTGTTCCTCCCTCTGCTGTATTTTGGAACAGTTTGAGAAGGATAGTTGTTAGCTCTTCTCTAAATGTTAGATAGAATTCACCTGTGAAGCCATCTGGTTATGGGCTTTTGTTTGTTGGAAGATTTTTAATCACAGTTTCAATTTCACTGCTTGTGCTTTGTCTGTTCATATTTTTTATTTCTTCCTGGTTTAGTTTCAGAAGTTGTGCCTTTCTAAGAATTTGTCCATTTCTTCCAAGTTGTCCATTTTATTGGCATATAGTTGCTTGTAGTAATCTCTCATGATCCTTTGTATTTCTTCAATGTCAGTTGTTACTTCTCCTTTTTCATTTCTCATTCTATTGATGAGTCTTCTCCCTTTTTTCTTGATAAGTCTGGCTAATGGTTCATCAACTTTGTTCATCTTCTCAAAGAACCAGGTTTAAGTTTTATTGATCTTTGTTATCATTTCCTAAATTTCTTTTTCATTTATTTATGATTTGATCGTTATGATTTCTTTCCTTCTGCTAACTTTGGGGGTTTTTTTTGTTCTTCTTTCTCTAATTGCTTTAGGTGTAAGTTTAAGTTGTTTATTTTAGATGTTTCTTGTTACTTAAGGTAGGATTGTATTGTTATAAACTTCCCTCTTAGAACTGCTTTTGCTGCATCCCATAGGTTTTGGGTCATCGTGTTTTCATTGTCATTTCTTTCTAGGTATTTTCTGATTTCCTCTTTGATTTCTTCAGTGATCTCTTGTTTATTAAGTTGTGTGTTGTTTAGGCTCCATGAGTTTGTATTTCTTACAGATTTTTTCATTTAATTGATATCCAGTTTCATAGTGTTGTGGTGGGAAAAGTTACTTGATACAATTTTATTTTTCTTAAATTTACCAGTGCTTGATTTGTGACCCAAGATATGATCCATCCTTGAGAATGTTCCATGAGCACTTGAGAATAATGTGTATTCTGTTGTTTTTGGATGGAATGTCCTGTAAATATCAGTTAAATCCATCTTGTTTAATATATCATTTAAAGCTCGTATTTCCTTATTTATTTCCATTTCGGATGATCTGTCCATTTTTGAAAGTGGGGTGTTAAAGTCTCCTACTACGATTGTGTTACTGTTGATTTCCCTTTTATGGTGTTAGTATTTACCTTATGTATTGAGGTGTTCCTATATTGGGTGCATAAATATTTACAATTGTTATATCTTCTTCTTGGATTGGTCCCCTAATCATTATGTAGTGTCCTTCTTTGTCTCTTGTAAGAGTTTTTGTTTTAAGTCTATTTTGTCTGGTATGAGAATTGCTACTCCAGCTTTCTTTTGATTTCCATTTGCATGGAATACCTTTTTCCATCCCTGCACTTTCAGTCTATACGTGTCCCTAGGTCTGAAGTGGGTCTCTTGTTGACAAAATATATACGCCCCTTGTTTTTGTATCCATTTAGTGAGTCTATCTCTTTTGGTTGGAGCATTTAATGCATTTACTTTTAAGGTACTTATCGATATGTATGTTCCTATGACCATTTTCTTAATTGTTTTGGGTTTATTATTGTAGGTCTTTTCCTTCTCTCGTGTTTCCTGCCTAGAGAAGTTCTTTTAGCATTTGATGTAAAGCTGGTTTGGTGGTGCTGAATTCTCTTAGCTCTTGCTTGTCTGTAAAGCTTTTAATTTCTCCGTCAAATCTGAATAAGATCTTTCCTGGGTAGAGTAAACTTGATTGTAGATTTTTCTCCTTCATCGCTTTAAATATGTCCTGCCACTGCCTTCTGGCTTGCAGAGTTTCTGCTGAGAGATCAGGTGTTAACCTTATGGGGATTCCCTTATGTGTTATTTGTTGTTTTTCCCTTGCAGCTTTTAATATTGGTTCTTTGTATTTAATTTTTGATAGTTTGACTAATATGTGTCTTGGCATGTTTCTCCATGGATTTATCTTTTATGGGACTCTCTGTGCTTCCTGGACTTGGTTAACTATTTCCTTTCCCATGTTAAGGAAGTTTTCAACTATAATCTCTTCAAATATTTTCTCAGTCCCTTCCTTTTTCTCTTCTTCTTCTGGGAACCCTATAATTCAAATGTTGGTGCGTTTAATGTTATCCCAGCAGTCTCTGAGACTGTCCTCAATTCTTTTTATTCTTTTTTCTTTATTCTGCTCTGCAGTAGTTATTTCCACTATTTTATCTCCCAGTTCACTTATCCGTTCTTCTGCCTCAGTTATTCTGCTATTGATCCCTTCTAAAGAATTTTTAATTTCACTTAGTGTGTTGTTCATCACTGTTTGTTTGCACTTTAGTTATTCTAGGTCCTTGTTAAACACTTCTTGTATTTTCTCCATTCTATTTCCAAGATTTTGGATCATGTTTACTATCATTATTCTGAATTCTTTTTCAGGTAGACTGCCTATTTCTTCTTCATTTGTTAGGCCTGGTGGGTGTTTGCCTTGCTCCTTCATCTGCTGTGTGTTTTTGTGTCTTCTCATTTTGCTTAACTTACTGTGTTTGGGGACCCTTTTTCACAGGCTGCAGGTGCATAGTTTCCGTTATTTTTGTTGTCTGTCCCCAGCGGCTAGGGTTGGTTCAGTGGGTTGTGTAGGCTTCCTGGTGGAGGGGACTAGTGCCTGTGTTCCAGTGGATGAGGCTAGATCTTGTCTTTCTGGTGGGCAGGTCCACGTCTGGTGTTGTGATTTGGGGTGTCTGTGGCCTTATTGTGATTTTAGGCAGCCTCTGTGCTAATGGATGGTGTTGTGTTCCTGTCTTGCTAGTTGTTTGGCATAGGGTTCCTTCAATGTAGGTTGCTGGTCATTGAGTGGAGCTGTGTCTTGGCATTGAGATGGAGATCTCTGGGAGATTTTCACTGTTTCATATTACATGGACCTGGGAGGTCTCTTTTGGACCAGTGTCCTGAAGTTGGCTCTCGTACCTCAGTGTCACAGCCCTAATACCTGTCTGGACCACCAAGAGCCTCTCCTCCGCATGGCTCAGAATAAAAGAAAGAAAGAAGAAAATAAAATAAAATAAAAAAGTTATTAAAATAAAGAATAAAAAACAATTATTAAGAAAATAATGTTTTTAAACATCTTTATTGGAGTATAATTACTTTACACTAGTTAGTTTCTGGTTTATAACAAAGTGAATCAGTTATACATACACATATGTTCCCATATCTCTTCTCTATTGCATCTCCCTCTCTCCCACCCTCCCTATCCCACCCCTCTAGGTGGTCAAAAAGCACAAAGCTGATCTCCCTGTGCTATGTGGCTGCTTCCCACTAGCTATCTATTTTACATTTGGTAGTGTATATATGTCCATGCCACTCTCTCACTTTGTCACAGCTTACCCTTCCCCCTCCCCATATCCTCAAGTCCATTCTTTAGTTGGTCTGTATCTTTATTCTCATCTTGCCTCTAGGTTCTTCATAACCTTTTTTTCCCTTTAATTTTCTTCTTCTTAGATTCCATATATATGTGTTAGCATATTGTATTTGTTTTTCTCTTTCATTTTTTTTTTTTTTTGCGTGGTCTTCTCACTGTTGTAGCCTCTCTCACTGCAGAGGACAGGCTCCAGATGTGCAGGCTTAGCAGCCGTGGCCCATGGGCCCAGCCGCTCTGTGGCATGTGGGATCTTCATGGATCGGGGCATGAACCCACGTCCCCTGCATTGGCAGGCAGATTCCCAACCACTGCGCCACCAGGGAAGCCCTGTTTTTCTCTTTCTGACTTACTTCACTCCGTATGACAGACTGTAGGTCAATCCACCTCACTACAATATTTTTTAAGTAATAAAAAATAAAACAAAAAATGGACAGACAGAACCCTAGGATAAATGGTAAAAGCAAAGCTATACAGACAAAATCACACAGAAGCATACACATACACACTCACAAAAAGAGAAAAAGGAAAAAAAAAATATTGTTGCTCCCAAATTCTACCTACTCAATTTGGGATGATTCATTGTCTATTCAGGTATTCCAGAGATGCAGGGTACATCAAGTTGATTGTGGAGATTTAATCCGCTGCTCCTGAGGCTGCTGAGAGAGATTTCCCTTTCTCTTCTTTGTTCGCACAGCTTCTGGGGTTCAGCTTCAGATTCGGACCCGCCTCTGCTTGTAGGTCGCCTGAGGGCATCTGTTCTTCGCTCAGGCAGGACGAGATTAAAGGAGTCGCTGATTAGGGGGCTGTGGCTCACTCAGGCTGGGGGGAGGGAGGGGTATGGATGCGGGGTGAGCCTGTGGTGGCAGAGGCCACTGTGACGTTGCAATAGTCTGAGGCGTGCCGTGCGTTCTCCCGGGGAAGTTGTCCCTGGATCGCGGAACCCTGGCGGTGGCGGGCTGCACAGGCTCCCGGGATGGGAAGTGTGGAGAGTGACCTGTGCTTGCACACAGACTTTCTGGTGGCAGCAGCAGCAGCCTTAGCATCTCACGTCCGTCTTTGGGGTCCGCGCTGATAGCCACGGCTCGCGCCCGTCTCTGGAGCTCCTTTAAGCGGTGCTCTTAAGCCCTTCTCCTCGCGCACCAGGAAACAGAGAGGCAAGAAAAAGTCTGCCTCTTCGGCAGCTCCAAACTTTTTCCCGGACTCCCTCCCGGCTAGCCGTGGCGCACTAACCCACTTCAGGCTGTGTTCACGCCGCCAACCCCAGTCCTCTCCCTGCGATCCGACCGAAGCCCGAGCCTCAGCTCCCAGCCCCGCCTGCCCCGGCGGGTGAACAGACAAGCCTCTCGGGCTGGTGAGTGCTGGTCGGTACCGATCATCTGTCCAGGAATCTCTCTGCTTTGCCCTCCGCACCCCTGTTGCTGCATTCTCCTCCACAGCTCCGAAGCTCCCCCGCTCCGCCACCCACAGTCTCCACCCGCGAAGGGGCTTCCTAATGTGTGGAAACCTTTCCTCCTTCACAGCTCCCTCCCACTGGTGCAGGTCCCGTCCCTATTCTTTTGTCTCTGTTTTTGCTTTTTTCTTTTGCCCTACCCAGGTACGTGGGGAGTTTCTTGCCTTTTGGGAGGTCTGAGGTCTTCTGCCAGCGTTCAGTAGGTGTTCTGTATAAATTGTTCCACATGTAGATGTATTTCTGATGTATTTGTGGGGGGGAAGGTGATCTCCGCATCTTACTCTTCCACCATCTTGAAGCTCCTCCTTTCTTGCTATTTCATCAAGTAGGAGCCAAAGTGTCTGTATTTAGATCAAGGATAGAGATGCTGTCGCTGAATATGGGAGAAAATAGATCAGTAAGTAGAGGAAACTTTGATTACCCCTACAACAGGTGAAAAGTGGGGACATACTAAGAGGAATGCTTCTGATGGAGCCCAAGTTTTCTAGATTCTACCAGTTATTGAGTCTGATAAAGGGAGGTGGTGGCTTGGATTAATGAGAAAGTGTCACTGAGTTGACAGCAACATCTTTGGGGCTTAGTATAAATTAAGATTTTGGTGAAAAACTGAATGTGTTGCCCTGCAGGAACTGACAAAAGAGCCAGATGAAAGAGCCATTTTTCTCCTGGGCAAAGGGAATGAGTGAAAAAAAGCCAAAATATTCATTCTTATAAAAGTGGGGTGAGTGGGAACATGGGAGGAGGGTGTAGACACAGAGAAAGATGAGTTTTCGTGTTTCATTCTCTAGCTGTGAATTATTTAACTTAAGTCTCACTTTTATTATCTATATAATGGGGTTAATAGTAGTACCAACCTCTCAGAATTTTGGATTCACGTAAAGCATTTAACATCGCACTAAGCATTCAATAAATGTTAGCTGTGCTTTTCACTGAAAAATATAAGATAGTGAAGGAGATGGGGATTAAAGTGGTCTTTCCTCTCTCCTTATTGCCTCTGTTGAGAACCTTCTAACTACTGTAAGGATCTAGCCCCTAGGATTGATGTCACGGTGTAGAGGAAGGGAATAGAAGGGACTTGCTGCTTAGTGGTGCTAGATAGAGAATTAAACTCTCCATTATAAAAATAGGATAGACTGGGGTGAGCTCATGTGTTTAGAGAGAAGTCTGTTCTTGTCAGGTGATTGTCAGCTAGATTTCTTGAATAAGTTGGTGGAGGTCTTGGAAGAAGTAAGTAGTAATAATAACTAAAGTTTGTTGATGTACTTGGTAGGTACCAGGCACTATTCTAAGTACTTTGTACTTAGTGTGGGCTTGGGTGAATTAATACTAAAATTAATACCAAAAAAACCCATGATGAACTAAATGCCAAAATTTTAAGTAATGATAGCATCACTAAAAGTGCCATGCTGAGCCATGTTGGAGCCTGAGGTAAAAGGAAAATTTAGTAACACTGATCTGCTATTTATTTAAATTTTTATATTTTGTTAGTTAAGGATTTTTTACATTAATTGTGATTTTTTTTTTTTTTTTTTTTTTTTTTGTGATACGCGGGCCTCTCACTGCTGCTGCCTCTCCCGTTGTGGAGCACAGGCTCTGGACGCGCAGGCCCAGCGGCCATGGCTCACGGGCCCAGCCGCTCCGCGGCATGCGGGATCTTCCCAGACCGGGGCACGAACCTGCGTCCCCTGCATCAGCAGGCAGACTCTCAACCACTGCGCCACCAGGGAAGCCCTAATTGTGATTTTTAAAAATATAAGGTACCCAAATATTATTTATCTCAATTACCGAATTTTTGGCATCCCTGACAATTTTGTGTCTAAGGAGAGTGCCTTATTTTTTGCCCCCTCTTCCCGCCACTTCTGTGTATAAGAATTTGTTTAACCCCTCTTAAACCCACTGTGGCAGGTCCTTTGTTAGCCATGTTTTCACATGTTGAAAAACCTGAAGCATAGGGAAGGTACGTACTAGTTTCCAATGGTTGCTGTAACAAATTACCACAAACTTGGTGACTTAAAGCAACACACATTTATTCTATTACGGTTCTGGAGGTCAGAAGTCCAATATCAGTTTCACTAGACTAAAATCAAGGTGCTGGCAGGGTCAAGATACATCGGGAGCCTCTAAGGGAGAAGCCCTTTCTTTGCTTTTCTAGTTTCTAGAGCTGTATTCTTTGCATGCTTGGGCTCTGTACCCCTTCTTTCAGCTTCAAAGCCAAGGGCATAGCATCTTGCCTCAGTTGACACATGGTCTTCTTCTTCTGTTGTAGTCAAATCTCCCTCTTATGAGGACACTTGTGTTTACATTGAGGACTCACCCAGATAATCCAGGATAACTTCCAGCATCTCAAGGTCTGCCCCTTTAGTCACAACTGCAAAGTCCCTTTTGACATATAATGTGATGTTCACAGATTCTGATGATTAGGATGTGGACCTCTTTGAGGGACATTAATCAGCCTCCCATCAGCTGGATGGTAAGTGGCAATGTTCACATCAGACTGAGGCAGACTGGCTTCTGTGCCCTTTTGCTGGAGGCAGTGGATGTATCCTTCCTTAGGCCCAAGGGTTTGGTAAGGAGGCTGCAGGAAGTGTCCTACTTTATACTGTAGTCAGCATCAGGGACAAGATAGTGGGAGTCCTCTTCCTCCTTGTCCTACATACAGAATCCTACTTGGAAGACAGGTACAGTGTTTGGAGCCATATTTATTTGACTCTTCCAGGTTACAAGATCTTATTTTATTCCCTGAGCTAGAAAGGCAGGAGGCTCTAGTAACAAGAGAAAATGGATGCCCATCTTTCTTTCATATGTGTGTTTAACCTTCTTCCATTTGCCAGGAAATTTCTCTTTGGATATATCTGAAATACTTACTTCCTTGAGTCCATTTTCTTTAGTTCTTTTGTTGGGAAGATGGAAAATAATCACCTTCTACTATCTAAATGATAGCATTTATGATTTCAGTGACTAGAGAAATTTTGGCCAATTTTGCTTATTGTACACAAAGTAAAATGTAGTGAATATCTGGGGAAAACTCTGTGATTTATTGGCTATTGGATCTCAACATATATAGTGAGGATAATCTTTATTTTCTGCCAGCAACTCTTTGCATGGACATCTGAGGAGCCTACCATTTAGGGCTGGTTTAGGCAAACTTCTCTAAAGGGTAAGGTTGTGAATATCTTAGGCTTTGCAGGCCATGTAGTCCTGTTATGACTACTCAGCTCTGTTGTATCACAGAAGCAGTTATAAGCAATATGTAAATAAATAGATGTGTGGCTGTGTTCTAATAAAACTTTGTTTATGAACTTTGAACTTCATGTAATTTGTGACATGAAATATTTTTTTTTTTTTTTTTTTTTTTTTTTGCGGTATGCAGGCCTCTCACTGTTGTCACCTCTCCTGTTGTGGAGCACAGGCTCCAGACATGCAGGCTCAGCGGCCATGGCTCATGGGCCTAGCCGTTCTGCGGCATGTGGGATCTTCCCGGACCAGGGCATGAACCCGTGTCCCCTGCATCGGCAGGCGGACTCTCAACCACTGCACCACCAGGGAAGCCCTGAAATAGTCTCTTGATACTTCTGACATTTATAAACCATTCTTAACACATGGGCCATACAAAAACATGTGGTAGGCTGTAGTTTGCTGATCCCAGACGTGGCAACCCTAATATTCTGTAACTTATTCCTGGATTATATCTTGATGATAAGGTGAAATAGGCTGGTATGATATTATCATAATTGAAGGGCCAGGTGTGTGTAGTGTCTCACCCTCGATCTCGTCTAATCTCCTATCCTAAAATCCATCAATGACTCTAACATAAACTGTTGAGATTTTATTTTATTTATTATTTATTTATTTATTTTAAACATCTTTATTGGAGTATAATTGCTTTACAATGGTGTGTTAGTTTCTGTTTATAACAAAGTGAATCAGCTATATGTATACATATATCCTCTTATCTCCTCCCACTTTTGTCTCCCTCCCACCCTCCCTATCCCACACTTCCAGGTGGTCACAAAGCACTGAGCTGATCTCCCTGTGCTATGCGGCTGCTTCCCACTACCTATCTATTTTACATTTGGTAGTGTATATATGTCCATGCCACTCTCTCACTTCAGCCCAGCTTAGCCTTCCCTCTCACAGTGTCCTCAAGTCCATTCTCTACATCTGTGTCTTTATTCCTGTCCTGCCCCTAGGTTCTTCATAACCATTTTTTTTTAAGATCCCACATATATATGTTAGCATACGGTATTTTTTTTCTCTTTCTTACTTCACTATGTATGACAGACTCTAGGTCCATCCACTTCACTACAAATAACTCAATTTCGTTTCTGTTTTATTATTATTTTTTTTTTCGGTACGCGGGCCTCTCACTGTTGTGGCCTCTCCCATTGCGGAGCACAGGCTCCGGACGCGCAGGCTCAGCAGCCATGGCTCACAGACCCAGCCGCTCCGCGGCATGTGGGATCTTCCCGGACCGGGGCACGAACCAGCGTCCTCTACATTGGCAGGCGGACTCTCAACCACTGCACCACCAGGGAAGCCCTCGTTTCTTTTTATGGCTGACTAATATTCCATTGTATATATGTGTCACATCTTCTTTATCCATTCATCTGTCAATGGACACTTAGGTTTCTTCCATGTCCTGGCTATTGTAAATAGAGCTGCAATGAACATTGTGGTACATGACTCTTTTAGAATTATGATTTTCTCAGGGTATACGCCCAGTAGTGGGATTGCTGGGTTGTAAGGTAGTTCTAGTTTTAGTTTTTTAAGGAAACTCTATACTGTTCTCCATAGTAGCTGTAGCAATTTACATTCCCACCAACATTGCAACAGGGTTCCCTTTTCTCCACACTCTCTCCAACAACTATTGTTTGTAGATTTTTTAATGACGGCCATTCTGACCGGTGTGAGGTGATACCTCATTGTAGTTTTGATTTGTATTTCTCTATTGATTAGTAATGTTGAGCATTCTTTCATGTGTTTGTTGGCTATCTGTATATCTTCTTTGGAGAAATGTCTATTTAGGTCTTCTGTCCATTTTTGGATTCGATTTTTTGTTTTTTGATATTGAGCTGCATGGGCTGCTTGTAAATTTTGGAGATTAATCCTTTGTCAGTTGCTTCATTTGCAAATATTTTCTCCCATTCTGAGGGTTGTCTTTTCATCTTGTTTATAGTTTCCCTCACTGTGCAAAAGCTTTTAAGTTTCATTAGGTCAGATTTGTTTATTTTTGTTGTTATTTCCATTTCTCAAGGAGGTGAGTCAAAAAGGATCTTGCTGTGATATATGTCAAAGAGTGTTCTGCCTATGTTTTCTCTAAGAGTTTTCCAGTGTCTGGCCTTACATTTGGGTCTTTAATCCAATTTGAGTTTATTTTTGTGTATAGTGTTAGGGAGTTTTCTAATTTCATTCTTTTACATGTAGCTGTCCAGTTTTCCCAGCACCACTTATTGAAGAGGCTGTCTTTTCTCCATTGTATATTCTTGCCTCCTTTAACAAAAATAAGGTAACCATATGTGTGTGGGTTTATCTCTGGGCTTTCTATCCTGTTCCATTGATCTATCTTTCTGTTTTTGTGCCAGTACCATACTGTCTTGATTACTGTAGCTCGGTGGTATAGTTTGAAATCCTCAAGCCTGATTACTCCAGCTCCTTTTTTCTTTCTCAGGATTGATTTGGCTATTCGGGGCCTTTGGTGTTTCCATACAAATTGTGCAATTTTTTGTTCTAGTTCTGTGAAAAATGCCATTGGCAGTTTGATAGGGATTGCACTGAATCTGTAGATTGCCTTGGGTGGTATAGTCATTTTCACAGTGTTGATTCTTCCAATCCAAGACCATGGTATATCTCTCCATTTGCTGTATCATCTTTAATTTATTTCAGCAGTGTCTTTTTTTTTTTTTAACATCTTTATTGGGATATAATTGCTTTACAATGGTGTGTTAGTTTCTGCTTTATAAAAAAGTGAATCAGTTATACATATACATATGTTCCCATATCTGTTCCCCCTTGCATCTCCCTCCCTCCCACCCTCCCTATCCCACCCCTCCAGGCAGTCACAAAGCACCGAGCTGATCTCCCTGTGCTATGCGGCTGCTTCCCACTAGCTATCTACCTTACATTTGGTAGTGTATATATGTCCATGCCTCTCTCTCGCTTTGTCACAGCTCACCCTTCCCCCTCCCCATGTCCTCAAGTCCGTTCTCTAGTAGGTCTGTGTCTTTATTCCTGTCTTACCCCTAGGTTCTTCATGACATTTTTATTTTCTTAAATTCCATATATATATGTTAGCATATGGTATTTGTCTTTCTCTTTCTGACTTATCTCACTCTGTATGACAGACTCTAGATCTATCCACTTCATTACAAATAGCTCAATTTCGTTTCTTTCTTTGGCTGAGTAATATTCCATTGTATATATGTGCCACATCTTCTTTATCCATTCATCGATGATTGGCACTTAGGTTGTTTCCATCTCTGGGCTATTGTAAATAGAGCGGCAATGAACATTTTGGTACATGACTCTTTTTGAATTATGGTTTTCTCAGGGTATATGCCCAATAGTGGGATTGCTGGGTCATATGGTAGTTCTATTTGTAGTTTTTCAAGGCACCTCCATACTGTTCTCCATAGTGGCTGTACCAATTCACATTCCCGCCAGCAGTGCAACAGTGTTCCCTTTTCTCCGCACCCTCTCCAGCACTTATTGTTTCTAGATTTTTTGATGATGGCCATTTTCACTGGCGTGAGATGATATCTCATTGTAATTATGATTTGTATTTCTCTAATGATTAATGATGTTGAGCATTCTTTCATGTGTTTGTTGGCAGTCTTTATATCTCCCTTGGAAAAATGTTTATTTAGGTCTTCTGCCCATTTTTGGATTGGGTTTTTTGCTTTTTTGTTATTGAGCTGCATGAGCTTCTTGTAAATTTTGGAAATTAATCCTTTGACAGTGGCTTCATTTGCAAATATTTTCTCCCATTCTGACGGTTGTCTTTTAGTCTTGTTTATGGTTTCCTTTGCTGTGCAAAAGCTTTGAAGTTTCATTAGGTGCCATTTGTTTATTTTTGTTTTTATTTCCATTTCTCTAGGAGTTGGGTCAAAAAGGATCTTGCTGGGATTTATGTCATAGAGTGTTCTGCCTATGTTTTCCTCTAAGAGTTTGATGGTGTCTGGCCTTATATTTAGGTCTTTAATCCATTTAGAGCTTATTTTTGTGTATGGTGTGAGGGAGTGATCTAATCTCATACTTTTATATGTACCTGTCCAGGTTTCCCAGCACCAGTTAATGAAGAGGCTGTCCTTTCTCCAATGTACATTCCTGCCTCCTTTATCAAAGATAAGGTGACCATATGTGCGTTGGTTTATCTCTGGGCTTTCTATCCTGTTCCATTGATCTATCTTTCTGTTTTTGTACCAGTACCATACTATCTTGATTACTGTAGCTTTGTAGCATAGTCTGAAGTCAGGGAGCCTGATTCCTCCAGCTCCGTTTTTTGTTCTCAAGATTGCTTTGGCTATTCGGGGTCTTTTTGTTTCAATATAAATTGTGAAATTTTTTGTTCTAGTTCTGTGAAAATTGCCAGTGGTAGTTTGATAGAGATTGCATTGAATCTGTAGATTGCTTTGGGTAGTAGAGTCATTTTCACAATGTCGATTCTTCCAATCCAAGAACATGGTATATCTCTCCATCTATTTGTATCATCTTTAATTTATTTCATCAGTGTCTTATAATTTCTGCATACAGGTCTTTTGTCTCCTTAGGTAGGTTTATTCCTAGATATTTTGTTCTTTTTGTTGCAATGGTAAATGGGAGTGTTTTCTTAATTTCTCTTTGAGATTTTTCATGTTTAGTGTATAGGAATGCCAGAGATTTCTGTGCATTAATTTTGTATCCTGCAACTTTACCAGATTCATTGATTAGCTCTAGTAGTTTTCTGGAGTGTCTTTAGGATTCTCTATGTATACTATCATGTCATCTGCAAACAGTGACAGCTTTACTTCTTCTTTTCCGATTTGGATAAATTTTATTTCCTTTTCTTCTCTGATTCTTGTGGCTAAAACTTCCAAAGCTATGTTGAATAATAGTGCTGAGAGTGGGCAACCTTGTCTTTTTCCTGATCTTGGTGGAAATGCTTTCAGTTTTTCTCCATTGAGGATGATGTTGGCTGTGGGTTTTTCATATATGGCCTTTATTATGTTGAGGAAAGTTCCCTCTATGCCTACTTTCTGCAGGGTTTTTTATCATAAATGGGTGTTGAATTTTGTTGAAAGTTTTCTCTGCATCTATTGAGACGATCATATGGTTTTTCTCCTTAAATTTGTTAATATGGTTTATCACATTGATTGATTTTCGTATATTGAAGAATGCTTGCATTCCTGGAATAAATCCCACTTGATCATGGTGTATGATCCTTTTAATGTGCTGTTGGATTCTGTTTGCTAGTATTTTGTTGAGGATATTTGCATCTATGTTCATCAGTGATATTGGCCTGTAGTTTTCTTTCTTTGTGACATCCTTGTCTGGTTTTGGTATCAAGGTGATGGTGGCCTTGTAGAATGAATTTGGGAGTGTTTCTTCCTCTGCTATATTCTGGAAGAGTTTGAGAAGGATAGGTGTTAGCTCTTCTCTAAATGTTTGATAGAATTTGCCTGTGAAGCCATCTGGTCCTGGGCTTTTGTTTGTTGGAAGATTTTTAATCACAGTTTCAACTTCAGTGTTTGTGATTGTTCGGTTCATATTTTCTATTTCTTCCTGATTCAGTCTTGGCAGTTGTGCATTTCTAAGAATTTGTCCATTTCTTCCAGGTTGTTCATTTTATTGGCATAGAGTTGCTTGTAGTAATCTCTCGTGATCTTTTGTATTTCTGCAGTGTCATTTGTTACTTCTCCTTTTTCATTTCTAACTCTATTGATTTGAGTCTTCTCCCTTTTTTTCTTGATGAGTCTGGCTAATGGTTTATCTATCTTGTTTATCTTCTCAAATAACCAGCTTTTAGTTCTATTGATCTTTGCTATCATTTCCTTCATTTCTTTTTTATTTACTTCTGATCTGATTTTTATGATTTCTTTCCTTCTTCTAACTTTGTGGGTTTTCTTGTTCTTCTTTCTCTAATTGCTTTAGGTGCAAAGTTAGGTTGTTTATTCAAGATGTTTCCTGTTTCTTAAGGTGGGCTTGTATTGCTATAAACTTCCCTCTTAGAACTGCTTTTGCTGCATCCCATAGGTTTTGGGTCATCGTGCCTCCATTGTCATTTGTTTCTAGGTATGGTTTTTACTTCCTCTTTGATTTCTTCAGTGATCACTTCGTTATTAAGTAGCGTATTGTTTAGGCTCCATGTGTTTGTATTTTTTACAGATCTTTTTCTGTAATTGATATCTAGTCTCATAGCATGTGGTTGGAAAAGATACTTGATACAGTTTCAATTTTCTTAAATATACCAAGGCTTGATTTGTGACCCAAGATATGATCTTTCCTGGAGAATTTTCCATGAGCACTTGAAAAAATGTGTATTCTGTTGTTTTTGGATGGAATGTCCTATAAATTTCAATTAAGTCCATCTTGTTTAATGTATCATTTAAAGCTTGTGTTTCCTTATTTATTTTCATTTTGGATGATCTGTCCAATGGTGAAAGTGGGGTGTTAAAGTCCCCTACTATGAATGTGTTACTGTCGATTTCCCCTTTTATGGCTGTTAGCATTTGCCTTATGTATTGAGGTGCTCCTATGTTGGGTGCATAAATATTTACAATTGTTATATCTTCTTCTTGGATCAATCCCTTGTTCATTATGTAGTGTCCTTCTTTGTCTCTTCTAATAGTCTTTGTTTTAAAGTCTATTTTGTCTGATAGGAGAAGTGCTACTCCAGATTTCTTTTGGTTTCCATTTGCATGAAATATCTTTTTCCATGCCCTTATTTTCAGTTTGTATGTGTCTCTAGGTCTGAAGTGGGTCTTTTGTAGACAGCATATATATGGGTCTTGTTTTTGTATCCATTCAGCCAATCTGTGTCTTTTGGTGGGAGCATTTAGTCCATTTACATTTAAGGTAATTATCAATATGTATGTTCCTATTCCCATTTTCTAAATTATTTTGGGTTCGTTATTACAGGTCTTTTCCTTCTCTTGTGTTTCTTGCCTAAAGAAGTTCCCTTAGCATTTGTTGTAAAGCTGTTTCGGTGGTGCTGAACTCTCTCAGCTTTTGCTTGTCTGTAAAGGTTTTAATTTCTCCATCAAATCTGAATGAGATCCTTGCTGGGTAGAGTAATCCTGGTTGCAGGTTTTTCTCCTTCATCACTTTAAATATGTCCTGCCACTCCCTTCTGGCTTTCAGAGTTTCTGCTGAAAGATCAGCTGTTAACCTTATGGGGATTTCCTTGTGTGTTATTTGTTATTTTTCCCTTGCTGCTTTTAATATGCTTTCTTTGTATTTAATTTTTGACAGTTTGATTACTATGTGTCTTGGCATATTTCTCCTTGGATTTATCCTGTATGGGACTCTCTGTGCTTCCTGGACTTGATTAACTATTTCATTTCCCATATTAGGGAAGTTTTCAACTATAATCTCTTCAAATATTTTCTCAATTCCTTTTTTTTCCTCTTCTTCTTCTGGAACCCCTATAATTCGAATGTTGGTGCGATTAATGTTGTCCCAGAAGTCTCTGAGACTGTCCTCAGTTCTTTTCATTCTTTTTTCTTTATTCTGCTCTGCAGTAGTTATTTCCACTATTTTATCTTCCAGGTCACTTATCTGTTCTACTGCCTCAGTTATTCTGCTATTGATCCCATCTAGAGTATTTTTCATTTCATTTATTGCATTGTTCATCATTGTTTGTTTCATCTTTAGTTCTTCTAGTTCCTTGTTAAATGTTTCTTGCATTTTGTCTATTCTATTTCCAAGATTCTGGATCATCTTTACTATCATTATTCTGAATTCTTTTTCAGGTAGACTGCCTATTTCATCTTCATTGGTAGGTCTGGTGGGTTTTTATCTTGCTCCTTCATCTGCGGTGTGTTTTTCCGTCTTTGCATTTTGCTTATCTTACTGTGTTTGGGGTCTCCTTTTTGCAGGCTGCTGGTTTGTAGTTCCCGTTGTTTTTAGTGTCTGTCCCCAGTGGCTAAGGTTGGTTCTCTGGGTTGTGTAGGCTTCCTGGTGGAAGGGACTAGTGCCTGTGTTCTGGTGGATGAGGCTGGCTCTTGTCTCTCAGGTGGGCGGATCCACGTCTGGTGGTGTGTTTTGGGGTGCCTGTGGAATTATTATGAGTTTAGGCATCCTCTCTGCTAATGGGTGGGGTTGTGTTCGTGTTTTGCTAGTTGTTTGTCATAGGGTGTCCCGCACTGTAGGTTGCTGGTCGTTGAGTGAAGCTGGGTGCTAGCGTTGAGATGGAGATCTCTGGGAGATTTTTGCCATTTGATATTATGTGGAGCTGGGAGGTCTCTTGGTGACCAGTGTCCTGAAGTTGGCTCTCCCACCTTAGAGGCAAGGCACTGACTCCTGGCTGCAGCACCAAGAACCTTTCATCTACATGGCTCAGAATAAAAGGGAGACAATGTAGAGAGAAAGAATTAGTAGAAGTAGGAAGAAAGAAAGAAAGAAAGAAAGAAAGAAAGAAAGAAAGAAAGAAAGAAAGAAAGAAAGAAAGAAAGAAAGAAAGAAAGAAAAACGGGAGGAAGGAAGGAAGGCAGGAAGGAAGAAAGAAGAAAAGAAGAAAGGAAAGAAAGAAAGAAAGGAGGGAGGGAGGGAAGGAGGGAGGGGCGGTGGGAGGAAGGAACGAAGGAAGGAAGGAAAAAAGTTAGAAAGAAGGAAGATAAAGTAAAATAAAATAAAGTAAAATTTAATAAAGTTATTTAATTAAAAAATAATTATTAAGAAAAAATACAAAAAAAATGGATAGAACCCTAGGACAAATGGTGGAAGCAAAGCTATACAGACAAGATCTCACACAGAAGCATACACATACACACTCACAAAAAGAGGAAAAGGGGAAAAAATCATAAATCTTGCTCTCAAAGTCCACCTCCTCAATTTGGGATGATTCATTGTCTATTCAGGTATTCCACAGATGCAGGGTACATCAAGTTGATTGTGGGGCTTTAATCCGCTGCTTCTGAGGCTGCTGGGAGAGATTTCCCTTTCTCTTCTTTGTTCTCACAGCTCCCAGGGGCTCAGCTTTGGATTTGGCCCAGCCTCTGCGTGTAGGTCGCCGGAGGGCGTCTGTTTTTCACTCAGACAGGATGGGGTTAAAGGAGCCTCTGATTCGGGGGCTCTGGCTCACTCAGGCTGGGGGGAGGGAGGGACACGGAGTGCGGGGCGAGCCTGCGGCGGCAGAGGCCGTTGTGACGTTGCATCAGCCTGAGGCGCGCCGTGCGTTCTCCCGGGGAAGTTGTCCCTGGATCCCGGGAACCTGGCAGTGGCGGGCTGCACAGGCTCCCCGGAAGGGGGGTGTGGATAGTGACCTGTGCTCGTACACAGGCTTCTTGGTGGTGGCAGCAGCAGCCTTAGCGTCTCCCGCCTGTCTCTGGGGTCCACGCTTCTAGCCACGGCTTGCGCCCGTCTCTGTAGCTCCTTTAAAGCAGCGCTCTCAATCCCCTCTCTTCACGCACCAGGAAACTAAGAGGGAAGAAAAAGTCAATTGCCTCTTCGGCAGCTCCAGACCTTTTCCCGGACTCCCTCGGGCCATCCGTGGTGTACTAACCCCTTCAGGCTGTGTTCACGCTGCCAACCCCAGTACTCTCCCTGCGCTCCGACCAAAGCCCGAGCCTCAGCTCGCAGCCCCGCCCGCCCCAGCGGGTGAGCAGACAAGCCTCTCGGGCTGGTGAGTGCCGGTCGGCACTGATCCTCTGTGCGGGAATCTCCCTGCTTTGCCCTCTGCCCCCCTGTTGCTGTGCTGTCCTCTGCGGCCCCGCAGCTCCTCCCTCCGCCACCCGCAGTCTCCGCCCGTGAAGGGGCTTCTAGTGTGTGGAAACCTTTCCTCCTTCACAGCTCCTTCCCACTGGTGCAGGTCCCGTCCCTATTCTTTTTTTTTTTTCTTTTGCCCTACCCAGGTACGTGGGGAGTTTCTTGCCTTTTGGGAGGTCTTCTGCCAGCGTTCAGTAGGTGTTCTGTAGGAGTTGTTCCACGTGTAGATGTATTTCTGGTGTACCTGTGGGGAGGAAGGTGATATTTGCATCTTACTCTTCTGCCATCTTCCCCTCGTCCCTCTGCAGTGTCTTATATTTTTCTGCATACAGGTCTTTTGTGTCCTTAGGTAGGTTTATTCCTAGGTATTTTATTCATTTTGTTGCAATGGTAAATGGGAGTGTTTCCTTAATTTCTCTTTGAGATTTTTCATCATTAGTGTACAGGAATGCAGGAGATTTCTGTGTGTTAATTTTGTATCCTGCTACATTACCAAATTCATTGATTAGCTCTAGTAGTTTTCTGGTAGCGTCTTTAGGATTTTCTATGTATAGTATGATGTTATATGCAAACAGTGACAGCTTTATTTCTGTTGTTCTGATTTGGATTCCCTTTGTTTCTTTTCCTTCTCTGATTGCTGTGGTTAAGACTTCCAAAACTATGTTGAATAATAGTGGTGAGAGTGGGCGACCTTGTCTTTTTCCTGATCTTAGTGGAAGTGGTTTCAGTTTTTCACCATTGAGAATGATTTTGACTGTGGGTTTGTCATATATGGCCTTTATTATGTTGAGGAAAGTTCCCTCTATGCCTACTTTCTGCAGGGTTTTTATCATAAATCGGTGTTGAATTTTGTTGAAAGCTTTCTCTGCCTCTATTGAGATGATCATATGGTTTTTCTCCTTAAATTTGTTAATATGGTTTATGACATTGATTGATTTTCGTATATTGAAGAATCCTTGCATTCCTGGAATAAACCCCTCTTGATCATGGTGTATGATCCTCTTAATGTGCTGTTGGATTCTGTTTGCTAGTATTTTGCTGAGGATTTTTACATCTATGTTCATCAGTGATATTGGCCTGTAGTATTCTTTCTTTGTGACATCTTTGTCTGGTTTTGGTACCAGGGGTATGGTGGCCTTGTAGAATGAATTTGGGAGTGTTTCTTCCTCTGCTATATTTTGGAAGAGTTTGAGAAGGATAGGTGTAAGCTCTTCTCTAAATGTTTCATAGAATTCGCCTGTGAAGCCAACTGGTCATTGGCTTTTGTTCATTTGGAAGATTTTAAATCACAGTCAAAATTTCAGTGCTTTTGATTGGTTTGTTTATTTTTTCTATTTCTTCCTGGGTCTGTCTCAGAAGATTGTGCTTTTCTAAGAATGTGTCCATTTTTTCCAGGTTGTCCATTTTATTGGCATATAGTTGCTTGTAGTCATCTCTCATGATCCTTTATATTTCTGCAGTGTCAGTTGTTACTTCTTCTTCATTTCTAATTCTATTGATTTGAGTCTTCTCCCTTTTTTCTTGATGAGCCTGGCTAATGGTTTATCAATTTTGTTTGTCTTCTCAAAGAACAAGCTTTTAGTTTTATTGATCTTTGCTATCATTTCCTTCATTTCTTTTTCATTTATTTCTGATTTGATCATTATGCTTTCTTTCCTTCTGCCAAATTTGTGGGGTTTTTTTTGTTGTTGTTGTTGTTCTTTCTCTAATTGCTTTAGGTGTAAGGTTAAGTTGTTTATTTGAGATGTTTCTTGTTTCTTGAGGTAGGATTGTATGGCTATAAACTTCCTTCTTAGAACGGCTTTTGATGCATCCGATAGGTTTTGGGTCATTGTGTTTTCATTGTCATTTCTTTCTAGGTATTTTTTGATATCCTCTTTGATTTCTTCAGTGATTTCTTGGTTATTAAGTAGTGTATTGTTTAGCCTATATGTGTTTGTATTTTTACAGATTTTTTCCTGTAATTGTTATCTAGTCTCATAGCATTGTTGTCAGAAAAGATACTCAATACGATTTCAATTTTCTTAGATTTACCAAGGTTTGATTTGTGACCCAAGATACAATCTATGCTGCAGAATGTTCCATGAGCACTTGAGAAGAATGTGTATTTTGTTGTTTTTGGATGGAATGTCCTATAAATATCAATTAAGTCAATGTTGTTTAATGTGTCATTTAAAGCTTGTGTTTCCTTATTTATTTTCATTTTGGATGATCTGTTCATTGGTGAAAGTGTGGTATTAAATTCCCCTATTATGATTGTGTTACTGACGATTTCCCCTTTTATGGCTGTTAGCATTTGCCTTATGCATTGAGGTGCTTCTATGTTGGGTGCATAAATATTTACAATTGTTATATATTCTTCTTGGATCGATCCCTTGATCATTATGTAGTGTTCTTATTTGTCCCTTGTAATAGTCTTTATTTTAAAGTCTATTTCTTCTGATATGAGCATTGCTACTCTAGCTTTCTTTTGATTTCCATTTACATGGAATACCTTTTTCCATCCCCTCACTTTCAGTCTGTATGTGTCCCTAGGTCCGAAGTGGGCCCGTTGTAGACAGCATATGTAAGGGTCTCATTTTTGTTTCCATTCAGCCAGTCTATGTCTTTTGGTTGGAGCATTAATCCATTTACATTTAAGGTAATTATTGCTATGTATGTTCCTATTACTGTTTTCTTAATTGATTTGTGTTTGTTATTGTAGGTATTTTCCTTCTCTTGTGTTTCCTTCTTAGAGAAGTTCCTTTAGCATTTGTTGCAAAGGTGGTTTGTTGGTGATTAATTCTCTTAGCTTTTGCTTGTCTGTAAAGGTTTTAATTTTTCCTTTGAATCTGAATGAGATCCTTGCTGGTTAGAGTAATTTTAGTTGTAGGTTTTTCCCTTTCAGAACTTTAAATATGTCCTGCCATTCCCTTCTGGCTTGCCGAGTTTCTGCTGAAAGTTCAGCTGTTAACCTTATGGAGATTCCCTTGTATAATATTTGTTGTTTTTCCCTTGCTGCTTTTAATATATTTTGTATTTAATTTTTGATAGTTTGATTAATATGTGTCTTTGTGTGCTTCTCCTTGTAATTATCCTATATAGGACTCTCTGTACTTCCTGGACTTGATTAACTATTTTCTTTCTCATATTAAGGAAGTTTTCAAATATAATCTCTTCAAATATTTTCTCAATCCCTTTCTTTTTCTCTTTTTCTTCTGGGACCCCTATAATTCGAATGTTGGTGTGTTTAATGCTGTCCCAGAGGTCTCTGAGACTGTCCTCTATTCTTTTAATTCCCTTTTCTTTATTCTGCTCTGCAGTAGTTATCTCTACTGTTTTATCTTCCAGGTCACTTATCCTTTCTTCTGCCTCAGTTATTCTGCTATCGATTCCTTTTAGAGAATTTTTAATTTCATTTATTGTGTTTTTCATCATTGCTTGTTTGCACTTTAGTTCTTCTAGTTCCTTTTTCAAGATTTCTTTTATTTTCTCCATTCTTTTTCCAAAACTTTGGTTCAATTTTACTATCATTACTCTGAATTCTTTTTCAGGTAGACTGCCCATTTCCTCTTCATTTGTTTGGTCTCGTGGGTTTTTACCTTCCTCCTTCATCTGCTGTGTGTTTCTCTGTCTTCTCATTTTGGTTAACTTACTGTGCTTGGGGTCTCCTTTTTGCAGCCTGCAGGTTCTTAGTTCCCTTTGTTTTTGGTGTCTGCCCCCAGAGGCTAGAGTTGGTTCAGTGGGTTGTGGAGGCTTCCTGGTGGAGGGGACTGGTGCCTGTATTCTGGAGGAAGAGGCTGGAACTTGTCTTTCTGGTGGGCAGGGCCACGTCCGTTGGTGTGTTTTGGGGTGTCTGTGACCTTATTATGATTATTGGCAGCCTCTGCTGCCTAAAATCTCTGCTAATGGATGGGGTTATGTTCCTGTCTTGCTAGTTGTTTGGCATAGTGTGTCCAGCACTATAGCTTGCTGGACATTGAGTGGAGCTGGGTCTTTGCCCTAAGATCGAGATATCTGGAAGAGCTTTCACCATTTAATATTACGTGGAGCCAGGAGGTCTTTGGTGGACCAGTGCTCTTAATTTAGCTTTCCCACCTCAGAGACACAGGTCTGACACTCGGCCAGAGCGCCAAGACCTTGTCAGCCACATCACTCAGAATAAAAGGGAGAAAAAAGAAAGAAAGATAGAAGAAAATATAATAAAATAAGGTTATTAAAATAAAAACAAATTATTAAAAATAAAAACATTTAAAAGTAATAAAAAATGAAAGAAAGAAAGAAGAGAGCAGCCATACCAAAAAACAAATCCACCAATGATAACAATCACTAAAAACTATACTAAAAAAAATGAAAACAAACCAACAAAAAATGGACAGACAGAACCCTAGGATCAATGGTAAAAACATAGATATACAGACAAAATCACACAAAGAAGCATACACATACACACTGTCAAAGAGAGAAAAAGGAAATAAATATGTATATCGTTGCTCCCCAAATCCACTGCCTCAACTTTGGCATGATGCATTGTCTATTCAGGTATTCCACAGATTCAGGGTACATCAAATTCACTGTGGAGATTTAATCCACTGCTTCTGAGGTTGCTGGGAGAGATTCCCTTTCTCTTCTTTGTTCGCACAGCTCCCGGGGTTCAGCTTTGGATTTGGACCCGCCTCTGCGTGTAGGTCGCCTGAGGGCGTCTGTTCTTCGCTCAGAGAGGACAGGGTTAAAGGAGCAGCTGCGTCGGGGGCTCTGGCTCACTCAGGACGGGGGGAGGGAGGGGTGCGGATGCAGGACGAGCCTGCGGCGGCAGAGGCCGGCGTGACGTTGCACCAGCCTGAGGCGCGCCGTGCGTTCTCCCAGGGAAGTTGTCCCTGGATCCTGGGACCCTGGCAGTGGCGGGCTGCACAGGTTCCTGGGAGGGGAGGTGTGGAGAGTGACCTGTGCTTGCACACAGGCTGCTTGGTGGCTCCAGCAACAGTCTTAGCGTCTCATGCCCGTCTCTCATGTCTACACTGATAACCGTGGCTCCTGCCCATCTCTGGAGCTCATTTAGGCGGTGCTCTGAATCCCCTCTCCTCGCACAACCCGAAACAATGGTCTCTTGCCTCTTAGGCAGGTCCAGACATTTTTCCGGACTCCCTCCCTGCTAGCCGTGGTGCACTAACCCCTTCAGGCTGTGTTCACGCAGCAGCCCCAGTCCTCTCCCTGCATCCGACCAAAGCCCGAGCCTCAGCTCCCAGCCCCACCCCGCCCCGGAGGGGGAGCAGACAAGCCTCTCGGGCTGGTGAGTGCTGGTCGGCACCGATCCTCTGTGCGGGAACCTCTCCGCTTTGCCCTCCGCACCCCTGTGGCTGCGCTCTCCTCCGCGGCTCCCAAACTTCCCCCTCCTCCACCCGCAGTCTCCGCCCTAGAAGGGGCTTCTAGTGTGTGGAAACCTTTCGTCCTTCACAGCTTTCTCCCACTGGTGCAGGTCCTGTTCCTATTCTTTTGTCTCTGTTTTTTCTTTTTTCTTTTGCCCTACCAATTACATGGGGTGTTTCCTGCCTTTTGGGAGGTCTGAGGTCCTCTGCCAGTGTTCAGTAGGTGTTCTGTAGGAGTTGTTCCACATGTAGATGTACTTCTGATATGTTTGTGAGGAGGAAGGCGATCTCCACTTCTCACTCCTCTGCCATCTTGAAGGTCTCCCTGTTGAGATTTTAAAACAGCCCTTTTTCCATTTGGTTTATTCTTCTGCCTCCATATCATTGTTCAACTCTGACATCCAACCTGCTCCCGGGCTTCTCCCCACTTCTTCTCCTATATGCACCTATATTGTTTCTGTACATTTTTGCCTCTTTGCTCTCTCCCACTCGAATGTAAGGTCCTTGAAAAGTGAGAGCAAGGAATCAGTAATCTTTGCCCCTTGTGTGCACTTATCACAGTGATAGTTGGAGATCCATGAATGTTACCTACATATAAATTCTCCTCCAAAATGACATGTTGAAGTTGAGACCCAACAAAAATAAATAGAGATACTATTCCCTCTGTTTTGTTTTCATGTGTCACACACTTTTGACCCAATTCATAATAAAAAGCAAGAATGGGTATATCTGCACTTGAACATACTGCTTTCGGGAAACAAGACTTCATTCTCTCAGCCTTGAGTCATTCATCATACTGGCTCTACACTCTGCTAATCTGAAAAAAAAAAAAAAAAAAACCAGCTGGTCCTGAGACAAACCAGAGTATGAAAGAACACACAATCAGATGGTAAAGAAAGGGTGAAACACACTCAGGCTAATTCATACAGTGGTCAATTTATGGTGCCATTGCATTCTGATTACAAAGATCTACTTCCAGAGAAACTACTTTTTTTTTTTTTTTTTTTTTTGAGAAACTACTCTTGATGCTAAAAGATCTTCAGTCCACTGAAAAGAAAAAGACTTTTCCAAATACTTAAAATGACTTCCTTGTTATTTGGCAAATATTCTTCTGCAATGTCTGAGTCCTAGCATCAGCAAAGAAAGAATTTATTCAGAAGTATAAAAGGATTTAGAATTTCTTCAGTTCTCCTCTCATTCTGTTTAAGATGTGGGTCATGTCTTTGAAGAATTGTTATCTGTAAGTTGTCATGGGGTGGTTAACAGTATATAAGAGCAGTTGCTACCATAGTGAGGGGACCCATATGTCATAAAAATTTGGTTTGGATGGAGGTAGCAATAGCACATGTACACAAAATAGTTTGTTCATTTTAAGCCAAAGATATCAATGAACAATTAAAAAATTCAGCTGCTGTGCAAAGGGCAGTCACCTTGCTCTGTGAACAGTAGTGCATGAGGGCCAGGAAATTAAAAGGCTTAACCACACACCCAAAACTGTCCAAGCTACTTTATTGTTTAAGTGAAATGAAATGCAAACACAAATAGCCAGACGGGTAAAATTTAAATTAAGCTTCAAAATCATTTTGTGTTTTAACCATCTATGATGTTCTTAGCACTACAAATAAGTCTACTTTCTTTGGAAGCCTAGAAAAATAATCCAATACAAAAAGCTCCCCTGACTTCATCTTCTTCCTTTACGTGCTCTGCACATGTTCACTTTGAAATAAAAGTTTGACCAAGATCCAAAGGAACATGATGTAACTACCTAGGAAGAGTTTAGTTTCTAAGCCATGGTGACCATTGCCAATGATGGCCTTCTCCAAAATGAGATCTTGTTTGCAGAAAGATTTCAAGCCAAGATTGATGTGCTTTCACTTGTTAAGTGGCTGCATTGAGAACTATCTTGCAAAACAGACATCTGCAAGGGAATCATTAGGATTCCTCTTCACTGTTTTCTGGCTTTACGTGTTCAATAAACATTTCTGTAGACTGTTTTTCCTTGGCACAGTTGTGTAACTGATTTCCAGTCAGGGGATGGATGTGAATGGGCAGGATGTTTCTCTGAACAATTGAGCTTTTATCCATTGAGTCAGAGACCACCTGTAAAACTTCTCCTCTATGGAGGGAGGTTGGGACTTACATTGGCGAGAGGCTCATTGGTCTGGAAATTCCATGCTTTCTCTCCGAGGCCAAGAATCCTTCTGTCTTCTGAAAGTTTTAGGGTCATTCCCCAAAGGAAAATTCAATTTCCAAAAGTTTGAAATTAAGGGACTGAGCTAAATGTAAAACGCTGAATGGAATAAGTAAAAAGTCATGTTTTCTTGGGGGACATAACCGGGTCATAAATATTATGGGCTGTGAGGTAAAGGTCTCAAGTCTCTCTTCCCCCATAATCCACACAAAAATAAATACTTTCTTGTATAAAAATCCATCATGTGTGTTATATAGATGTTTCTTTAACAGAAACAACTGATAGCATTTAAGAAAGATATTCATACAGAATTCTATACACAGAATTAGTAAGAGGAAAAAACAGGAAAAGGTGAAAAAAAGGAAGTCTATTCGGCAGGTTTTATGAACAGATGCAGTTCTTTCAGGCAAATCTGGTGAAAGGGACCACAGCTGCTTCAGGGCCACCTGGGGAGCACTGGGGTCTCTAGGATGCCTTGCCCACATCAGGCAGCAGGGCTAAGTCACTCAGATAAATCGTCTCCTCAGGCCAACAGAAGTTTCTATGTTGAGCCTAGACTTTGCATTTTTGCTTTGAAAGAATTCTATGTGCTTATTTCTTTTGACTTGACAGTGCTTTCTCCTTAGGCTGAGGCAAAAAGAAAAAAAAATACTTCATAGTAGTCAGGAGAGACAGGAAGATGTTCCTCTGTGCCTTTGTGACTGAGTGGTTTTAAAAATCCACCTAGAATTGCTTTGATATTCTTCTTATCAGGAAGTGGAGTCTCTGTCTGAACCCTTGAACATCAGCAGAGCTTCATGACTGAATTGCTGAATAGAACAGAGTTATGCTGTGTGAATTCCAAGCCTAGGATAGTGCCATGTGGCTTTTGTGGTTTCTTTTTGGGACAGTTGCTCTGGGAGTCTTCAGCTATTTTGAGACAATGTGAAGAGACATTGCGTAGTAAAGGATTAACTCAGCAGGTCCAGTTTTCCAAACTCTGAACACTGGAAAGAAAAGTTGCCCTCTGCTTACCTCTTGGGAGGTAACCTCTAAGTCTTTGGGCTATCCTGCCTATAAAGATTATATTTGTTTACCTGGGTCTTGGGCTATGCCAGGTAGTTAATGCCAGTAATGTGATTTATGCTGGGGACCTTGGGCTGCAGTCTCGGCTCTGGAGAGCTAAGGTCATCCATGCAGATGGTCACTCATGCCAACATGACTGATCCTTAATAAAAATACCAGACACCAAGGCTTAGGTGAGCTCCCCAGGTTGGCAATACTTCATGAGTATTGCCAAACATTGCTGGAATTAAGTGTTGTCCACATGACTCCACTGGGAGAAGACAACTGGAAGCTTGTCCCTAGCACCTTCTGGATTCTTTCCTATACACCTTTTGTCCATTGCTGATTTTAATCTGTATCCTTCTGCTGTAATATACCATAATTATGGGTATAACAATTCTGCCAAGTTCTGTGACTCCTTCTAGTAGATACTTGAATTCTACAGAATGTAAAGTTTGGCTATGACCTGTGAAATTATTTGGTCCAAACATCTCCCAGGGAACAGCTTAAGCTCAATAATACATATGGTAGATGAGGAAACTGAAAGTTGAAGACATTAGGTGACAATTTCAAGCTCATACCAGTCACTGTCTCCTCATAGAACTATATTTGAACCTCTCCAGAAAGTCCTGCATGACACTATTCCAATGGGGCATTCATAAGTTTGTCATTGCATTTGACACTGTGTCCACTGTGATTTGGCTGATAGTGAAGTCAAATATATTTTCAAAATTTCAGTGTAGTTTCAAGGCCAAAATTTCCCCTTATTTTGTGGCTTGGGATGTCAGCAAGTACAACAGTGATATGCTTTAACTTTTCATCCTGCCCCCATGGTCAGGTGTGCCATTCACTTATTCATACATTTATTTATTAACTTGTGTTTGTGACAAAGAACACTGCAAAATATATTTTTTAAAAGTACAAAAGACTATGTGTGTCCCATCCTGGACATTACAGTTACTCGTTTCCTCTATGTTTCTGTCTCTGCTGCTGACCCATCAAAGGGTCTGCCCCACTGGGGATGACTGTGATGTTTCTGACAGTTCTTGAAGGGCAGTTTTGACTCCATAAGCAATATTTCACATTTTATTTAAGAGGTTTAGAACTACTTTGCGTAGTAAGTGCCTCTGTTTGTCAGAGAAGGGGAAAGGTTTGTTATTGGAAGAAAAAAGGCACAAGGAGAAATTTCAGAGGCTGACAACTTCCTTCAGCTCCCTTTTCCCCTTTATATAAAGTATATAGCCTCCCATATAAATTAGGAATCTAATCAGAATGGTATGCTCCATTTAACTGGGACAGGTTTAATTGGGAAATCCGCTTAATCAGGACATCTCCCAGGGAACTGATTTAGGCCCGATGATACATAATGGCTATGATTGCAGCTTAAAGGAGGCAGTAATTCTCTTTAATTGAGACACTTTCAGGTAATTTAGTGCTGCTTGAGACTATGTGTATGTGAGTGTATATGTGCCTATGGCTTTTCTGATGCAGTTTGTTTGTTTTTCTATAGTAAGGTGTGCAGGACTCAGACAACAGCATACATCAGTTCAGCACTGTCCCAGGTACTCATCCCTATTCAAAAAACAAAAGAGATTAGACTTTTTGCAAAGAACTGCCATGCTCCTTTCAACAATTGGAACTGGTATTTCGGCCCATTTCTGGGTGCTATTATGGACTAATTAGCATTTCCTTTGTAACTAGTTTCAAGGGTTTTTTCAGGCATTAGACGAGATTTCCTTTCCACTCTTTGAGTCTTGTTCCTCCTTTGCTTCTGAGTGGCCTTCCTGCTGTGACATTATACAAAATTCTGTAGGTTGATCTAACTTTTGTGGGGTTGAGCAGAATTTGAGAATAATTTTTACCAGATGCTATGGATTGAATTATGTCCCCCAAAATTCATATATTGAAGACTTAACCCTTAATGTGATAGTATTTGGAGATGCAGCCTTTAGGAGGTTATTAGGTTTAGATAAGGTCATGAGGGTAGAGTCCTCATGATGGAAGTAGTGTCCTTTATAAGGGACATCAGGAGTGACATCATCACTCGTCTTTGATGTCAAGAAGACATCACTCATTTTTGTCTTCCCCAAAACAACAGTAATTCAGCATCTATCAATAGACAATAGTGCCTCTGTGAGAACTGTGAGATCAGAACTATATAGCAAGGGATCCAGGAGGAATCTCATCCTCCTATGTAGCTGGTAATAGGCATACAGATCTTGATCCCTGTTGAGGATCCCTCATTGGCCCTTGATCTGGCTCTAGCCCCTCTTGGCTGTGGTCCAGGAGACCCTGGAAAACACTCTTTTAGACAATCACACATGAATGAGGGACACTTGGTGGAAACCCAGGTTTCCAGAGAAGTTTCAGCACACTGTTGGAGCAAAAATTTACAAGTTTAGACACATTGGAGAGGGCACATAGTAAAGACTAGAAGAGGTAACTGCTATTTCAAATGTGAAGACAACAATGCAAAACTTCAAGGAACATGAAAAATCGAGGATACATGTTACCACCAAATGATCACAGTAATCTTTCTGTAACTGATGAGAAAGGCGTGGAGAGCTTTGATTTATTTGATAAAGAATTCAAAGTAGCTGTTTTAAGGAAACTCAATAAGCTATAACACAGAAAGACAATTCAGCAAAATCAGGAAAACAATATGGAAACAAAATAGAAGTCATAAAAAAGAACCAAATGGAAATTTTGGAGCTGAAGAATACAATAAATGAAATAAATAAAAATGTAATGTAGAACATCTACAGAAGAACGGATAAAGCAGATGAAAAATTTGTGAATTAGAAGGTAAGACTTTTGAAATTATCCATTAAGAAGAGAAAAAGGGAAAAAAGAATAAAAGAGTGAAGAAAGACTCCACGATCTATAGAACACCATAAAAGAACCAATTTGCAAGTTATTTGAGTTCCAGAAAGAGAAAAAAAGGGAGAAAGGGGCAGAAAGCTTATTTAAAGAAATAATGGCTGAGAAATTTCCAAATCTGGAATGAAATTGGGATATCCAAGTTCATAAAGGTCACCAAACAAAATCAATTTAAAGAGATTCTCTCTACATTATAGTAAAACTGTCAAAAGTCAAAGATGATGAGAAAATCTTAAAAACAGCAAGAGAAAAGAAACTTGTAACTTACAAGGGAACCCCTCACAAGGCTATCAGTGGATTTCTCAGCAGAAAACTTACAGGCCAGGAAAGAATGAGATGATGTATTTAAAGAGTTGAAAGACAAAAGAAAAGAAAGAACTGCCAACCAAGAACAATCTACTTGGTAAAATTATCCTTCAGAAATGAAGGCAAGATAAAGACTATACCAGAAAAACAAAAGCTGAGGGAATTCATCACCGCTAGGTCAGCCTTACAAGAAATGCTAAGAGGAGTTCTTCAAGATGAAATAAAAGGAAGGTAATTAATAACATGAAAATATATAAAAATATACAACACCACTGTTAAAAGTGACTACATAGTCAGATTCAGAATACTCTAATACTGCAATATGGTGGTGTGTTAACCACTTAACTCTAGTATAAAGGTTAAAGGACAAGAGCATTAAAAATAATTATAGCTACAATAATGTGTGATTGAATACACAATATCAAAAGAGGTAAATTGTAACATCAAAAACCTAAAAGGGGGAGCAAAAGGATAGAATTTTTCATGTGATCGAAGTTAAGTTGTTGTCAGCATAAAATAGACCATGATATCTATAAGATGTTTTATGTAAGCTTCATGGTAACCACAAAGGAAAAACCTATAGTAGATCTACAAAAGATAAAGAGAAGGGAATCAAAGATTCCACAAGGGAAAATCATCAGTTCATAAAAGAAGGCAATAAGAGAGAAAGAAAGGAAAAAGGGAACTGTAAAACAGCCAGAAAACAATAGATGGCATTATAAGTCCTTACCTATCAATAATTACTCTAAATGATAAAATGGTAAGACCCAGCTACATTCTGTCTACAAGAGACTCACTTCAGCTTTAAAGACATACATAGGCCAAAAGTGATGGGATGAAAAAAGGATATTTCCTGCAAGTGGAAACCAAAAGAGAGCAAGAGTAGCTATATTTATATTAGGCAAAATAGACTTTAAGCACAAAATGGTAACAGGAGACAAAGAATGTTGTTATTTAATGATGAAGAGGATATAGCAATCATAAATACATATGTACCCAATGTTGGAGCACCTAAGTATCCCTGATGAATATGAATGTAAAAATTCTTGATAAATACTAGCAAACCAAATTCAACAGCACATTAAAAGGATCATACACCATGATCAAGAGGAATATATCTTTGGGCTGCAAAGATGTTTCACCATACATCAATAAATGTGCTATACCACATTAATAGAATGAGAGATAAAATTATATTATCATCCTGATATATGCAAAACAATCATTTGACAAAATATAACATCCTTTCATGATAAAAACTCAACAAGTTGGCTATAGAAATAACATAACTCAACACAATATAGACCACATGTGACAAACCCACAGCCAACATCATACTCAATGGTGAAAGGTTGAAAGCTTTTCCTCTAAGATCAGAAACACAACAAGGGTCCCACTTTCATGACTCTTTTTCAACATAGCACTGGAAGTCCTAGCCAGAAAAATCAGGCAAGGAAAAGAAATAAAACGCATACAAGTCAGAAAGGAAGAAGTTAAATTTTCTTTGTTTGCAGATGATATAATTTTATATGTAGAAAATCTTAAAGACTCCCCTCAAAAAAAATCTGTTAAAACTAATTAGCAAATTCAGTAAAGTTGCAGGATACAAAATCAATATATAGAGAAAAATGTTTCATTTCTATACAGTAACTATGAAGTATATGAAAAAGAGGTAAAGAAAATAATCCCATTCACAATAGCATCAAAAAACAATAAAATACTTAGGAATTAATTTAACCAAGAATGTGAAAGATCTGTACTCTGAAAATTATAAAACTTTGAAGAAAGAAATTGAAGAAAACACAAATAAATGAAAAGATGTCTCATGTTCATGGATCAGAAGAATTAATATTATTAAAGCGTCCATACTACCCAGAACCATCTATAGACTCAATGCAATTCCTATCAAAATTTCAATGGCATTTTTCATGGAAATAGAAAGAATAATCCTGAAATTTGTATGGAACCATGAAAGAATCCAATAGCCAAAGCAACCCTGAGAAAAAAAGAACAAAGCTGGAGCATCACATTTCCTGATTTCAAGCAATACTATAAAGCTATAGTAATCAAAATGGTATTGTACTATCATAAAATAAAGCACATAGTCTAAAGGAACAGAATCTAGAGTCCAGAAATAAACCCTGAATATAGGATGAACTAATATTTGACAAAAGAGCCAAGAATACTCAAGGGAAAAGGATAGTTGCTTCAGTAAATGGTAGTGGAAAAACTAAATAACCATAGGCAGAAGAATGAAATTGGTCCTCTATCTTATACTACTCACACAAATGAACTCAAAATGAATTAACTTAAACGTAAAACCTGAAATCAATAAACTAGGAGAAAACAGGGGGAATGCATCTTCATATTGGCCTTGGCAATGATCTTTTGGATATGACATGAAAGGCAAAAGGAAAAATCAACAAGTGGGGCTACATCAAATTAACAAGCTTCTGCACAGAAAAAGAAACAATCAACAAAATGAAAAGGCAACCTATGGAATGGGAGAAATTGGGCTTAATATTAAAAATATATAAAGAACACATGCAACTCAATAGCCAAAAAACCAAATAATCTGATTTTAAAATGAGCAGAGGTACCGAATAGATGTTTTTTCAGAGAAGACATACAAATGGCCAACAAGCACGTGAAAAAGTGTTCAGCACTACTAACCATCAGGGAAATGCAAATCAAAACCACAATGAGATGCCATCTCATACCTTTTGGAATGGCTATTATCAACAAGACAAGTGATTAGTGTAGGTGAGAATGTGGAGAAAAGGGAACCTTAGGTACTTTTGTGGAAATATAAATTGGTATAGCCACTGTGGAAAATGGTGTGGAGTTTCCTCAAAAAATTAAAAATAGAGCTATCATATGATAGCAATTCCACTTCTGGGTAATTTTCCAAAGGAAATGAAATCAGGAGCTCAAACAGATAGCTGTACTTCCATCTTCATTACAGCATTATTCTCAATAGCCAATATATGGAAAAAACCCATGCCTGTATACAGATGAATAGATAAAGAAGATATGGTATGTATACAATGGAATATCACTCCATCATGAGAAAGAAGGAAATCCTGCCATTTGTAACAATGTGGATGTACCTTGAGAGCACTATGCTAAGTGAACTCAGTCAGACAGAGAAAGATAAATACTGCATGGTATCACTTATATGTGGAATCTAAAAAGACCAAACTCACAGAAACAGAGAGTAGAATGGGGGTTCCTGGGGTCTGGGAGGAAGAAATGGGGAGATGTTTGTCAAAGGGTACAAATTTTCAGTTATAAGATGAATACATTTTGAGAATCTAATGTACAGCAAGGTGATTATAGTTAACAATACAGTTTTATATACTTGAAAGTTGCTATGAGAGTAGATCTTAAATGTACTCATCACAGAAAAGAAATGGAAATTATGTGATGTGATGGAGATGCTAGCTAATGCTACCACAGTAATCATTTCCCAATATTTAAGTGTATTAAACCACAAGTTGTACACCTTAAACGTACACAATGTTATATGTCGATTATAGCTCAATAAAGCTGGGGATAAAAAAAGAAACAGCAGAAAGCTTGCTCTCTCTCTCTCCCCCCGCCTGACCATCTGAGATCACAGTGAGAAAGTAGCCATCTACAAGCAAGGAACAGAGCCCTCATTAGAACCCAGCAACGCTGGACCCTGATCTAGACTTCCAACCCCCAGAACTATAAGAAATAAATATCTGTTGGTACATGTTACAATTATCACTATTAGCCTATGCATGAAACTCTCTAAATTTATTAATTTACTTATTCAGTCACATATTTATCTATTTCCTTTTACCCCATACACAGTCTCATTCTTCTGCTCGTTCTTCCTCTACAGCCTCACATTATAAAATGTTTAATGTTTAAGGCACGTGGTTCATAGACAGCCATCTTCTTGTTGTGTCCTCATACAATGGAAGAGATGAGGAAGCTCACTGAGATCTCTTTTCCATGGTCACTAATCCCATTCAGGAGGGGTTTGCCCTCATGACCTAATTACCTCCCTAAAGCCGCTCCTTTAAATACTATCCCATTGGGGATTAGGTTTCACACATGAATTTTGGGGAGACACATGCATTTAGTCTATTGCATACTCAGTGGTGTGCATCTATCACATTTTATCTATTATATTAGTTAAGGTAACACTACTCATGTAACCAGTAAACTCTTCCCATTTCAGGGGCTTAACAAAATATCAGATTAGTTAATGAAGTTGAAACTGAATTAATAGTCCAAAGTTGGTGCTCTTAGTCATGTGGTTTTTCTCCAAGGGGTGATTCAGGGACCTAGGCTCCTTCCATCTTGTAGCTCCGCAATATTCAACACATGGATCCCATCCTGCTCTAGGGATTTTCCTCATTCCAGCCAGCTGGCTGGAGGAAGGAGCAGGAAAGGTTGCACTGAGGAGGTTTTTATGGCTGGGTCTGAAAGTGGTCTATTAAATTCTGGCCAAACATTCCTTTTTCTGGAATTCAGCCATGGGTTTACACCTAATCTCAAGGGGATGCTAAGAAATGTGCTTCTTTTCTACTGGAAGATGAAGAAAAAGGCTTGGTGATAAGCCAGCAGTTTCTTATACATGTATCTCCTTTCTAAAGGATTGACAGCCAATTGCCTCCAAAAATAATGCTGCAGTTAACATCCCCTTTCTTATACTCTGTGTGAAAATATTTTTAATTCATAAACCCAGGGATGGAATGGCTAGGTCATTGGACATGTCTATGCTCCTTTTGACCAAGAAGTGTCATTTTGTACTCTGGACAATCAACACCAGTCTGCTCTCACCAGCAGTGAATAAGGATGACTCTATCCCCACATCTCCGTCAATATTTTTTGTTTCAGCTTTCCTTTTTGGTAGACTAATATGTATACAGAAATATATCATTGTAATTTAAATTTTTCCAATGTCTAATGATTTTGGACATCTCTTCATATGCTTGTTAACCCTTGGGTTTCTACCTCTGTAAATTGCCTAGCTGTATTCTTTGCTTATTTTTTTTTCCATTGTGGTTCTTGTCCCTTTTATGGCTTGAAAAATATTTTTGATTTAAATTTGTTTATTTATTCTCTCTCTCTCTTTTTTATTTTGGCCACACTATATGGCATGCTGGATCTTAGTTCCCCAATCAGGGATTGAACCCGTGCCCCTGAAGTGGGAGCATAGAGTCTTAGCCACTGGACCACCAGGGAAGTCCCTATTCCTTTTTAAAAAACTGCTATTAAGGAGTCTTTCTTCTCTTCAAGATCACACTTTTAACATTTAGAGTCCACCCTCCAAGTGTTGGTGTGCAGAGATTCACTTTTATTTTCTCCACATAGTGAATAATTTTTGACATCATCTATGGAACAATCTTTCCTTTATCCTTACCCATCAATTTATGGTTCCAGCCTTATCATATATTAACTTCTCATATAAATGTGCATCTTTCTCTTTTCCTGCTTTATTTTTGTTTTGTTTTGTTCTGTTTTGCCAATATCATCCCGATTTTTCTAACTGTGACTTTCAGGTATGTCGCCATCAGGTACATTGAGTTTCCTCTTTCCTCTTCTTTTTAAAGTTTGACTTAGCTACATGTGGGCTTTTATCCTCCCACATAAATAGGCATATGTCTATTCAATTCTTCAAAGAAATCTAATTTTGGATGGGATGCTATTATATTTGTAGATTAAATTGTAGACCATTAACAGCTTTATAATATTAAGTCTTCCTACTTAGGAGCCTGAACTCTCTCTCTATAGAACTTACCTTCTATGTCCTTTATTAGCATTTAAAAATTTTATCTATTTTCTTGTGAAATTTTGGTTAACTTAGTTTCAAGATAGTTTATAATTTTATTGTTATTATGAATAAATCTTATCTGTATTACATGTTCTAAGTAATTATTGTTGGTGTAGAACAATACTACTGATTTTTGTAGTTTGCCCACATATCTGGCAGTCATGATAAATTCACTCTAATTACTTTAATAGTTTGTCTATTGAGATTGATGGTTTTCCTAGGTAGATGATTACAGTATTTACAAATAACATTTTATTTCTTTCCATAACACTTATAAGCACTTTATCTCTCTCTCACTTTTTCTATATTTTTTGCTGTTTAATACTAGATTAAATAGTAATTCTATTAGTGAATAGCCTTGTTTGTTCTCATTCTTATAGGAAATACGTAAAGTTTCTCATTAAGCATAATGTTTGACATCTGTAGTCTTGGCATTTAATGTTTATTAAACATAGAGTTTCTTCCTATTTTTCTCATATAAGAGGCTTTTAAAAATATACTAAAATAGAATCTTATTCATTGCTTTTATTTTGCATTACTTGGGTTGTTAATATATCTATTTTTTCACTAATCTATTAATATGGTAAGTTATATTGATTTATTTTATATTTGAAAACCCCTTGTATTCCTTAGATAAACCCAGCTTGTTCATGATATATTATGAACTTCAAAGATAAAACAAGTGGTATTGCTGCTGGATGCAGGACTACTGAAAATCAAGCCTATAAAAAGAAGGCCTCAGTTTATCCAATCTTTTGTTTTATCCTCCATCTTTCTCTGCATACAAAGTTATGTTTTTTTGCCATTAAGAAACTTTTTAAAACACTAAGTCTCAGTTAAGAAGATTATTTTTTTAAAAAAAATCTATTTTATAAAACATTTTATTTTATATTGGAGTATAGCTAATTAACAATGTTGTGATAGTTTCAGGTGTACAGCAAAGTGATTCAGTTATACATATACATGTATCTATTCTTTTGCAAATTCATTTCCCATTTAGATTGTTACATAATATTGAACTGTGTTCCATGTGCTATACAATAAGCCCTTGTTGGTTATCCATTTTAAATATAGCAGTGTGTACATGTCAGTATTAAATCTCTAACTATCCCTTTCCCCCACCCTTCCCCCTGGTAACCATAAGTTCATTCACTAAGTCTATGAGTCTGTTTCTGTTTTGTAAATAAGTTCATTTGTATCATTTCTTTTTAGATTCCACATATAAGAGATATCATACTATATTTCTCTTTCTCTGTCTGATTTACTTCACTTAGTATGACAATCCCTAGGTCAATCCATGTTGCTGCAAATGACATTATTCCATTCTTTTTAATGGCTGGGAAATATTCCATTTTATAAACGTACCACATCTTCTTTATCCATTTCTCTGTTGATGAACATTTAGGTTGCTTCCATGTCTTGACTATATTAAACAGTGCTGCAATGAGCATTGGGTGCATGTATCCTTTTGGACCATGCTTTCCTCTGGATATATGCCCAGGAGTGGGATTGCAGGATCATATGGTAGCTCTATTTTTAGTTTTTTTTTTTCTTTTTTTTTTTTTTTTGCAGTACACGGGCCTCTCACTGTTGTGGCCTCTCCCGTTGCGGAGCACAGGCTCTGGACGCACAGGCTCAGCGGCCATGGCTAACGGGCTCAGCCGCTCTGTGGCATGTGGGATCTTCCCGGACCGGGGCACGAACCTGTGTTCCCTGCATCGGCAGGCGGACTCTCAACCACTGCGCCACCAGGGAAGCCCTATTTTTAGTTTTTTTTGTTTTGTTTTGTTTTTTGCGGTACACGGGCCTCTCACTGTTGTAGCCTCTCCTGTTGCGGAGCACAGGCTCCAGACGTGCAGGCTTAGTGGCCATGGCCCATGGGCCCAGACGCTCCACGGCATGTGGGATCCTCCTGGACCGGGGCATGAACCCGCGTCCCCTGTATTGGCAGGTGGACTCTCAACACTGTGCCACCAGGGAAGCCCTATTTTTAGTTTTTTAAGGACCATCCATACTGTTCCCCATAGTGGCTTTAAAAAATTTTAAAATTTGTATGGAGACACAAAAGACCCTGAATAGCCAAAGCAATCTTGAGAAAGAAAAACAGAGCTGGAGGAATCAGGCTCCCTGACTTCAGACTATACTACAAAGTTATAGTCATCAAAACAGTATTGTACTGGCACAAAAATAGAAATATAGGTCAATGGAATAGGATAGAAGGCCCAGAAATAAACCCACACACCTATGGTCAATTAATCTTGACAAAGGAGCAAGACTATACAATGGGGGAAAGACAATCTCTTCAATGCTACATGTAAAAATATAAAATTAGAACATTCTTTTACATCATACTTAAAAATAAGCTCAAAATGGATTAAAGACCTAAATGTGAGACTAGACCCTATAAAACTCTTAGAGGAAAACATAGGCAGAACACTTTCTGACATAAAAAAAATTATTGAATATCAGAGATTTTGGAAAATATAGAGAAGTAGGAAGAGAAACAATCACTTAAACCACTGTTGTCTAGAGATAACCTCTCCTAACATTTGAGCTCAGGTTGCTACAGCATGAAATGCCTTTCCAGAAGAACTATATCCATACAGAAGGATGACTAAATATGGAAAACCTGCCAGACTCCAACACTCACCGCATCTATGAGCACTTCAGGTAAGGGGCCGTTTGCTGAAATCCTGCAGAAGCTGTGGGTATTACCTTTGTGATGATACAAGCAGAGAACAATCCTTCTAGTTATGGTGCCAAGTAGCCAGAGAGGGTTTAGGCTCAACTTCAAGTCACATATCTCTCAAGTACTCTAGTAGAGAATAAAAGAGACATAGACCAGCTGGTGAGGCCTGCAGTGAGCTGGGGCTCTGGAATGGGCATTGAAGCTAGGCCCCGAATATTTTTAAATATCTTCTAAAAAGGCAGAATATTATGAAGTGTTTCTGTTGCTTGGCTGTGTGCTTCAACCAGCTCTGTTAAAACGTGTTGGGTAGCTTTCATTTCCTTGTGTTCTCTCAAGAACTGGCAATAATTCTCTGGTCTGAATATGGAATCCATCTTTTCTTAAGGATAATTTTACATCTGGTCTTAGTTTTAATTTGAATTCACAAAACTTGTGCTGGTTATTCTCTGTCATCCCTGCAGATCTATTCTGTACACTTCTCTGCCCTGCTCTGTGTACTGGAAGGAGGCTGACCTCTCAGAGTGTATCACTCATCAGGTTCCCTGGCCATGTGGCTTCTAGTTGGGCTTGTCCAATGGGAGGTCATGTTGCACCATATCCCATAATACCCTCACTCCTCCACTCACAGTGGCTTATGGTGTCAACGGAGGCTGTGTTCTTTTACCTACAGCCACAGCTCCAATTAGGTGGTTCCTCTCCTATGGCTAAAGCTGAGTTCTAATAACTTATTCATTCCCAATGACCTTTCTGGCTTAAGGGTGACAATGTCAGTCCTTATTGGCTTTTCTCCTTCTTGCCCTCACTTCTATAAACAGTCCCTTCCATAATTCCTCTTTTATTAATTCCTTGAGTGTGACATTTTAAAAATATTTGGACCCTGACTGAGACACTTGTAGAAAGGCCTAGTCATGTCTCACAGACTAGTATATCTTGGAGTTTGGGGGATACTATAAGCTTAGGACAAAACCTTCCTGTCTTTTGGAGCCAAGTTACAGCCTGTTTGGCTTTGATGTGCCCCAGAAATGAATGTTGCAATTTAAAGATGACAATGTTAAATGTCCATCAACAGAGGAATGGATAAAGAAGATGTGGTACATATATACAATGGAATATTACTCAGCCATAAAAAGGAACGAAATTGGGTCATTTGTAGAGACATGGATGGACCTAGAGAGTGTCATACAGAGTGAAGTAAGTCATAAAGAGAAAAACAAATATTGTATATTAATGCATATATGTGGAATCTAGAAAAATGGTATAGATTTGCAAAGCAGAAATAGAGACACAGACATAGAGAACAAATGTATGATGCAAAGCAGAAAAGGGGTGGGCTGGGAGGAATTGGGAGATTGGGACTGACACACATACACTATTGATACTAAGTATAAAATAGACAACTGAGGAGAACATACTGTATAGCACAGGGAACTCTACTCAATGCACTGTGTTGTTCTAAATGGGAAGGAAATACAAAAGGGAGGGGATATATGTATATGTATGGCTGATTCATTTTGCTGTGCAGTAGAAGCTAACACAACAGTGTAAACCAGAAGCACCACTTTATGATTCTGAAGGTGTGCAGGTCCTTTGGCCAGTGAATACCACAATTTAACTTATAGCTGCACATGGAACCCATGGCTGCCCATGTGTTTCCCCATGATTTTGTTTTGAAACCACGTAATGACTCCCTAGTAGAGTTTCAGTCTCTCCATCTTAACTTCAGACTTTAATAATAATAATAACACCAATAATAATAATATTTTTGGTCAAGCATTATGTACATACTCTTAAGAGTCACACTGTTGATATTAGGAAAACTGAGGTCTAGAGAGAAGTGAAGTAATTTACTCAAGTTTACACATGTAGTAAGTGGCCCAGGAGAGACTCACCCCAGGTCAGTCTAACTCCAATTCTGCACCTTGAATATGGTTGCCTCCTTCGCCTTCTAGAATTCCCTATACTGATCTTATTCCACTCTTTTTTTCTCTCCCAGAAGCAACTTATAATATCAGGTGTCTTCATGAGTTAAAGTATATTTCAGGAGACCTTGGATTTCACTTTGAAATGCCTAATAATCCTCTAGCTTTGAAAGGTAATTATTACTTATTGATCCATATAAATCTTAATATAGAAGAAAAATATTGTGCTGGGAAGTCTCTCTTGGCACCTCCACGCCCATTTTTCAGTTTGCTCCCTAGTTTAGGAAGTGACCTTTGGAGTCAGAATCAGTGGACTCTCATGACTCATGGATCAAACGTGGGATCTGGCTGGATTGAGCCAATATGAGGCCATCAGAAAATCAGAATCTTGAAAAAGTGTAATCGTGGTTCCACTGGCTCCACTCCATCTGGACCTCAGGTTTACAATGAAAGCATTTCTACCCTGAAGGCCACAGCTCTTGTTGGATGACCTTTTAAGGGGGTCTACAGATTCTGGTAACTGGTCCTTTAGACTTGGGGGTGGTAACAGCTCCCCGTTGTTGCCACCTCTAGCTCTGCCCACTACTCAGGAAATAGGTCCTCATGAAACTGCCTTCATTGCCCCAATGGACAGTGCCAGGGTGTTCCTGCCTTGACCCTTAGGTGAGAAAAGTCTATGATTTACCCAAAGGTAAACAATGAGTAAATGAAAGAATAAAACCAAGATTCAAGAATCATCTTGGGTCCTTGAAAGGAAACTGGAGGGATCTAGCCAAACTTAAAGTAAAAATTCTGTTGGGAGGAATAAAGGCAAAAATCCCACCTAAGCACCAAAAGCCCTTATGTGGTTCACCAACCAGCTTCTGAATCGTCTTCTATCCAGTTCCTCTAAAGATGCTCAGAGAACCACCAATAAACCTGAGCTGATGATCTTGGACCTCTTTTAGATAGTCACCCATAAAACTGACACCAAATCTTACCTGTAGAAAAGCAGAGTTTTAATATTCTGATCATAAATTGATTCCACCTTTCCCCCTGTTATCACTAAAACTCTCCAATGTCCTAAATATACTGTCAGTATAAAGAAATCCTTTTATTTCGACTTAACATCACCATCTTTTCATGATTCATAGCTAAATAAATAATTTTAAACTACAAAAGCAATGTGATTTGGAATGAAAATTTTAGGACATAGCTCAAGAAAGCCCAACCCATTGTCTTAGGGCCATATTCTAGACCCTGGAACAAATGTGAGGTAGAAAATGCCACTGTGGATTCTATTGATGCTGTGATTAAAGGTAACAAAGTATCCTTTGAAAGATCTGAAGTGAAGTATAATATTGTCTTAAAAATTATAGTTTGAGAGAAAATACTCATGACGAGGACCAGCTCTTTCTCTGATTCAGCTGTTCATTCTGTGTAAATCAAAAAACTGCTCTGGTGTGTCCCCATACTAAAGAGTAGCAAGTTCAAAGGCCATTTCCTCTGTAATCTTCTACTTCATCTGTTCAGATGGGCACAAGGTCATCTGAGGAAGTCACCTGCAGAAGTATTTGGTGAGGGGGTGAAATGCCTGTCTTTATGCGGTTGGTGATGGGAGCACACCTCTCCCTCATAAGGAAAAAGTAGGATAATCTGAAAAGTCTCTCACACTTTACCCTTTGTAGACCTCTGTTTTCATAGGTTGAAGAGTAGGAAAGGTCAGTGAGAGCATGATTGGAGTGATTGTTAATGAGGCCTGAACTGTGTACCTGGTTGCATGTTCTGTGGCATTGGTTAGAAGTTTTCAGCACTCATTGCTAATTCAGGGGTAAAAAGAACAATCACATTTGATAAAATTTAAATGGCTTTTAATGCCACATAGAGCAATAAAACTGGCTAGGTGTTTGGTCCATCTTATAGCCCATCTTTCTACTTTAAATAAGCACAATATCAACTATCTCAGACAAATTAGAACCCCTGTAATCCTTTGATAATTGATGCTAGCATTTTACTATTACTGTCAGGAGTGTCCAACTCAGTTACAACCTACCTCTCTTAGGTTATAGCATAAGGCCCTCTTTCCTACTTCCTCTGTAGAGGAATAGAACCTCCCATCTCCACATCCCCAGTCTAGTATTCTTATAAATGCGAACGTAGTTGCTGTTTAGCTGAACCCTGGAACCCTTCCTCCTCCCATCCCTTCCTTCTTCCCTTCCTTCCTTTTAGTCTATTAGTCCTAAATTTTTGAATTAATACATTTTGTGGGTGTATAATCTTCTTTGCTAGCATGTTATATTTTTTTAGGGTCTGGGTTACACTTGTGTCTTTTAAATTACAAATGACTTCTGAGATTGCCAAGGCAAATGCAAACATTTATATCCAGGAAGAATCTCTTCAATATGGACACTTGTTTGAAAGATCTGATGTACTTTGTGAGTTTCTGGGAACTTGCAATATTTTGTTATATCTTTGGGGAGAAAAATAAGATCTGGAGAACAGAAAGGGGGAGGTAAGGAGGGAAAGTATTAATCCAAGTTCTTTCCAAGAAAGTTTAAGAATGGAGGAGATGAGTAAAGTTTTATATTTTGGGGGTAATTTCATGGCCTTGGTTGGATTCATTTACACATTTAATAGGGCTAACATCCTAAACTGTGTGAGCCAGTCCTTGGGAGCAGTGGTGGAGAGGCTGATAATAAGGGGAAAATAAAATGCTGCACAAGTTACGAACATGGACGAAATAATTTTAAGGTCAAAGTGATTGAGTGCAGATAAAGGTCACTGGAGAGAGACAGAAAGAAATTAGGGAAAGTTTCAAGTACAGAATTAGTCCGGCCCTCTGTATATGTGGGTTTTGCATCTGGAAATTTCACTCTGTGGTTGGTTGAATCTGCGATTGTGAAACCAATGGATATGGAGGGTCAACTCTGTTCATTGTACTTTGCCATTTTGCAGAAGGGACTTGAGCATCTGTGGATTTTGGTACCTGCTGCAGCTCCTGGAAACAATCTCTTGGCGATACCAAAGAACTGCTGTAACCAGTGGCATCTGACTTGAGTCTTTAAGTCAGGTTTGGATTTGGAGAGACGGAAGTGGTGAGAGAGAGGAGGAAATAAAAAGTTTCCACATAAACAGGAAGACATGATCCACAAGCAAGTTGTAGATGTTGGTTGGTTCTGGGTCGATGAAATTAACCTGGTGTGTGTCTCCTAATAGCATTATTTTCCAGAGGAAGTCAGAAGGAAATCATCCCGGAAATCTATGATGAGATCATTAAACATTTCAGGGAAAGATACCCTTGCAATTTATTTCATTTGCAACCTGCATGCTTATGAATCACTCTATTTGTTGGAATGTTGTGAAAAGGTCAAAACTAATTATATATATATTATGATGAGCTTAAAATTCTAGCTGTCATTTGTTACCTTGTTTCCCTTGAGACAATGTAGACTCAATTCCATCACTACATTGGAGTTCAGAGTGTCATTTTTTAAAGCTTTAATGAAAATGTTTCTTTCATCACTATAATTTGGCTTATTATGCTTCATGCCACTAAATTACTTTCAAATCTTGGCATGGCTTTATTAAAAATGGTCTCATTTAAATTTGCTGCTCTAGGTACAGAATTCATCATGAAGACAAGAAAAAGCAGCCTGCAACTTCAGAGACAGTCTGGAAGTAGCTTAATGACAGATATAAAAGTACTGAAGACATTATCGACACATTTAAAATTCTCTCTTATGTTGGTTACTTGTGTGTGTGTGTGTTTTCTGAGATTGTTATATTTTTTGGTCTCTTACTGAAGAAGTTGCCAGAATGTGCTCCTTGTGGGTAGATAGGAATTCAAATCCTAGAAAACTCAATGGCATTTGCAATCATAGTCTTTAAAAATCAAGTGTCCCAACAAAATTTCACCTCTGAAATTTGACGTATTCAATTCCAATATTCTCAAAGGCAAGGACTATATCTTCCTCAAAACTTGCTCCAAAGATTGTCATTCATTTTTCAGGAAGACTTTGTTTATTACTTGCTATATGCAAGAGGCTAAAAATCCTCTATAGAGTGATTGATATTTCAAAGAAATATGCTCATTCATTCTAGAAGTTTACAATCAGCTGGGAATTTACAATCTAATGGTGTCCTTTGAGATTACTGGAAACATGATGAGCCTTGAGATACAGTAATTATCATATCATGCCATTCACATGTTTTTACTATGATTTGAATGACTTGCCTTATGAATGAGAAGTGTTCAAAGAGTAATTTTAAATCTGTAATACAACTAATTCACAGATTCGGTGGAGAGTTCATTTTGTTATGTATTAAGGGTTAGAATGCTTAAATATTGCTTCTAGGAAACAACAATAGCAAACATCGATAAGTAGAGGAAATTCTTTATCTGCTCTATTAAATGATGGTTCTTTAAAAATTGCTCCATGGATAGTTCTTTAAAAATTCAGTCAAGGTTTGCATTAAAACAAAAAGACAAGATTGTATAGTGCCGTGGTTAAGAGCCTCTGGACTCTGAGAGATTGAAGTTAGAATCTTAGTTCTTTAAACAGCAGGCAGTCTGAGTTTGGGGAGCTACTTAACATTTTTTCTTACAGTTTCCTTTTTTTGTGATGGGAGAGTACTAACTTTGTAAGGCTGTTGAGAGGATGCTATGAGATCATGTACGCTTGGGACAAAGCCTGAATTTGGTCAATGGTACTTAGCCTCCAAAAGTTAGGAAAGAACCACTGTTGTGATGATGGAGCAGGGTTTTGCTGCACCGTTTGCCACTTCATGGTTAAGTGACTTTGGGCAAGATATTTAACCTCTCTTAATTTCTGTTTTTAACTTGGTAAAAAATATTTCCTTTAGGGTTTACTATGACTATTACATGAGCAAATATTGTGAAGTACATACAATGTACCTGGATTTAGCTCGTCCTTGTTAAATAATAGTTGCCTATAACAATCATTAACATCTGATGACATGACCTTGACATTTACTGAGAGCATAGCCCAGGTCAGACTAAAACAATGGGATCTATCTATCTATCTTTATCTATCTATCTATCTATCTAATCTATCTACCTATCTATCTATCATCTATCTATGTATTTATGTATCTATCATCTATCACCATCTATCTATATCTATATTGCCATATATCTATATGTGTAAAATTTTTCTCATAATATCCAAATGAAATGTCAAAGTCAATCTGACTCCCTCCATGTCATCCTGGATTACTTTGATGGAGGGTAGTGGTCCCTTGCCTTCTGTTGGCTCCTTTGGATGAGGCTCCTTTTTAACATCAGTAGAGGTTTCAGCTTTGTTAGTGAAACTGTGTGGCTGTCAAGAAGAGGAAGCTTGAGACCAATGGGCAAAATGTCCTAGGACTTATTGTCCAAATTAAGATACGCATGTGAAGGGCGGGGGGAGCCTAAACTACAGGACTTCACAATTTCAGGCTTAATGCAGAACCATTCAGGGCAAACTAGGATGTCTAGGCACTCTATTAATGAAGAAAAAGGGATAGGAAATGAGGAGTGAAAGGAAGGAAGAAGGATATGAATGTAAATAAACAAACAAACCAGACAATACATGTCCACGAATCCATTTTGGAGTCTCAGTTAACCTACTAGGCTGTGTAAAAATGGAGTAACTTCTTTAATTGGGTATCTTATGGACAAAGCTTAAAAGCAAGTCTCTCTGGTGAGCCTGTGACTCACTATGAGGACACTCAGCTGCAAAGCCAGCCTGTTTCTGGATTTCTAAACATCAGCACGTCAAGATGGTCATTTCACTCCCAAGGCTTATGGGACTTTGAGTTACTACTTGTAAATGTAGTATATATGTCTCCACTCTGGAGGATTTACTGTTCCTATTTTGTCCTGCTTCTTCCTTCTACATGGTCATTATTTTAAAAAATATGACTGGAAAAAAGTTTCCCTCCATATACAGGACTAGACCTGAACAAACCTGAGACTGAGGGTGCCTTTGAAGTCCCAGCCTCACCTTTTATCACCTCTTCCCCACCCCAGTAGGCACCTTCTCTAAGCACTCCATTACCTTAGGTGGAATGGCTTACTCGCCCTAACCCTGTGCACTTCTGACAGTGAATGCCTGTCCTCTCCTTCATCAGTGAATGCCTGTCCTCTCCTTGCTGTAAGCTGAAGGATCCAAATAATAAATGACTTGAGCAAGTAGACTATAATTTGAGCCAGTTTGTTACTTGATGCATTGGATACTGTGATGTTCGAGAGACTCTGGTGGGCTTTACATTTTGGAACTGATAGACTTTATGTTTCTGTAAAAATCACACTGCATATATAGCTCTTAGGGATACCTTTCTCAGAATAGACACTCTTAATTGTATTCCTCCTTTAAAACAACAATCGCAGGAGCTTCCTAATTAAGAAACTATTTAGTCCTTTTAGGTCAGGCAAAGAGGTAAACTAAAGCAGTAACTGCTGAGATAGAGAAAAGAATGCTGGTCAAATATAGTTTATCTTCACCTAGCTTTCTTTAACCTACTTCCTTCTTATTTCTGTCTCTCTCCAGCATCTTCTAGACTAAGAATGGAAAACTCTGAGCCCCATATGTATCAGCAACCCCATGGGGCCAATGCAAGTAGTTAATAGTTTCTCTTCCATTTTCTCTACACTGAAGGCAAGAAAGGCTCAGATTTGAGGCTTGAAAGGAAAATAAATCTTAACTGTGAACATCGTATTTCAATCAACACTGACTTCCCTTTCTTTTCTTAATATTTCACCTGAGCCATCTTTTCCTATTAACATCAAGAAATTGCTGAAGGAAGAAATGTTAGATCTAGTTTTTAATTAACTTTGCCATTGATTTCTACATAACTGTGTATGAGTCACTGTTCTTCAGAGGAAGGGATGAAAATCTCAAAGATTAATAGTTGATCTCAGGGAATTTTTTCTGGACCAGGTTCCAGATATTCTGTAGTTTCTTCTTATTCTCTCCTCTGAACTCATTAGCTTACTCTGTTCTTCACCCCACCACACACAGACACACACAGAAACATATGCCCATGTGTACACATCAAATGAGTTTTCAGAATAAAAATATTGGGGGGAAAGGAAGGTGATTATATATTACATTTAGTAGTTAATATAAAAAAGCCCTGTTCTGCAGGTTTGCCTAGTTCAATATATTATGCATTGAATAAAAATTCAGTTACTGATAAGTGAAGAGGAATATGGTTAACGGGCTTTAAAATACCTAGAAGCCAGATTGACACACACACTTTACATATTAGAAGTTGATATACTTTTTTTCCCACAAGTTACTATAACTGTATGTGAAAGGATACAGCACTGTAATATTTTCTGAAATGAGAGAAAATATTGTACTGTTAAATTAGAAAATGTAAAATAGAATTCCTTTGGTATAATTTTTAATGAACTAAATAAACTGCATATTTGCCCTGTCATATTTTCATATTATTCTAGTTCATTTTCAGCTAGTTGGATTCATCATATTTCTATTTGTAATTTTTAAATATAAGCATCTTAATGCAGTTTTATGAGCTACATTGTCTTCTATTTGTTGTTAATAAAACTCGAATTGATCCGAAATCTGAGTGTTGATTACAATCACTGAAAAATATCTGTCCAGTATCTGTTATTGCTATTTTAAAGGTCTTTTTTTTTTTTTCCTTTTTAGGTCTGGAACTCTTTTTGTACTTAAACTCTAGAGAGACTAGATTAAAAGTTTCTTTTAGTTGTAAAATAATCCTACAGAAACCAATGGGATTTAATTATATGAAATATTGATCCAATGCCTGCTCCTTTCCCATTGTTTTTTCCCAATACCTCAGCTCCCCAGCTAAGCATCCCTTCCTCCACACCCACTCCTCCACACCCAAATCCTGGTGTTTTCCTTGAACCCCCTCTTCTTTCCCTCATGACCACTTTCTGAATCTCTGGCTGTGTGACTTGTGCCTCTAAGTTACCTCTGTCATGTAACGGTCTCTCTGGTACTCCACTGGGCCAGGCTATAATATCCTTCCTCTGGGTTACTGAGCAAGGGAACCTCTCTCTTCTCCTCCTCTCAGTCTTCTTTCTCTCAGTTCTTTATTCTCATCCAGAGTGGTTGTTACTGCTTAGCCCCATTGTACCTCCATGCATTTTAGCTACCAAACTCCTTTTTCCTCCATCATTCTGGCCCTATTTCTCTCTTATTGCAGTGCTTGCTTTCTCAACTGGAATGCTTGCTTTCTCCATCTGATGTCTCTCTCTGTACTAGATTAACTCACCTTCCTTCAGATCTTAGCTGTACCTTCCTCCAGGAAGACTTCCTTTTCCCATCCCAGGTTCAATACTACTACATGTTCCCGCAGCTTCTGACCTCCATTGAGGAAGTGCTTAATCCTCCTTTGGGTAATAGAATTTTTTTTTTCATTTTATTATAATATATGCGAGGGCAGGGACCACATCCCTCTTCCTTACTGTGGTATCCCCAGAACCTAGAATGGTGCCTCAAATGTGGTGGACACTTTTATTTTTTTGAATGAATTTTCCCTCTTTAGTATCCTTTTATATTCACAGATGTTCCAAGTACAAATTAAACTATTTATAAAATTAGATTTTAAAACACAAAAATGAATGGTTTCATTTTACTATAATCACTAGGTATTTGGTATAAACTAAAAGAATTTTTTGAACTCAGTCAGAAATTGTTCTATCAGGCTGAAAATGTAAGAGGATTCATCAAAATAGCAAAGTAGACAGCTGATGACACTTGGAAACCAAACATTGTGAATAAGAGCAAGTAATGGGGAACAAACCAACACTCAAAATTATTCTGGAAAAAAAACCCTGTTGTTTTATTATTATTTAGAAAGAACACACAGCAATTTATTGGGATGAAAGAGAAAAGGTGAAATAAGTGAACATACAAATTAATTTCAAAAGAATCCGTGCTGCTTCCCAAGTAATCTCGGTCTATGTGAGCTTTTGAAACTTTTGTATTTCTTATATCTGTATGCATAATCGAGTTATGTATATAGATATACGGAAACACATAGCACAGGTGTCAGAAATCCTTTCTCCAAAAACCTGTAGTGAGCATGTGTTTTTCTTCCTGCAAGCTTCCTACAGGTGTTTTCCTGGCTCAAGCCACACTCTCTTTTCTCTGAGTTCGTCTTTGATGACAAGTGAGGATACTTGTGAAGGAAGACTTCCCCTTAGTTCTTGACTTTTTCTTTAGCTTTTTCTGATTTTTGAGTGAGATTCCCAGTTCTTCCATGATGGCATTGAAAGAGAGACACTAGAGAACATGAAATAATAGAGCATCAGTTTAACCCACTATCTCCGTGGTTCGTTGATCTGTCTCTTGCCTAAGTTTTTATGATTATGAGATATTGGTCTACGACAACTGTGCCACAGGTAAATCCCCAGCCGGTTCCCACACCACCTCCTCCACCCACTGCCCCCCACCCCCACCTTTTCTACTTGTGGAAACTGATTCGACAAGTGAGCTGGGCAAACTTTGGGGTTTTATTCACAAATGAAGTAGCATAAAACTACCCAGGTAGGCTCTCAAAATAGACAACTTACCTTTGTGGAGACACCAAAATAGAGTTAAATTAAGTCATTTCCCCCAGTGAGATGATCCAAACATTGATAGGATTATCAAGGCATACGGACACTTCAGTAATGCTATAGAAAATGAACAAACCTTCTCTACACCAAGGCTTTGTTTTTTTCTCCCATGAAACCTTACTTTGTTCCTAAAATAAAATCTAATTCTTGATGACTTTCCTTTCTGATAAAAAAAAAGAAAAAAAAAACAATTTTAAATTGTATATTTTCTCCAAAAAAACAGAGAGATCTGGCAGCAGCAATGATGCAGCTGTGGTTGAAATGAAAATAATATGGTACTGAACTGCACAGCAAAGATGATGGCATAATACAAAACAAAAATGGAATTATGATTATAAAATGTTATGCATATGCAGATGGCATATATATGCATACATATCTATTACAATTACACTATGTCTGTTCACATGCACAATATATAAATGGTGTAATAAGACATAATTTGCTGTCATTTCTTCCAGCCAAGATAAGATCTTTGAGTGACAAATTTCTGCTTGTATAGAGATTTCTACAAAGTAGTGTTGTTTTTGATGAGATTGCTCCTAAAACTTTCTGTAAAAACCCAAAGGCTTTGGTAAAGTTTATGGAAGTGCAAGCATTATTCCTTTACCATTAACTCACAAAATAGACATGGTTGAAAGCCAAATGATAACATGTCACCAGGTGATTTCTTTAGGATGTGAGTGCCTGATAGGAAGAAATTGGTGCTCCATGTGTGCAGAGTATGGAATGTCTTCTGTGGTCCTTGGGTATCAATATGCAACATTCTTTTTTGAAAATTTACACTCCATTTTGTTCTATAAAAGAGCTGATGTATTTGATATAAGTAGTAGTTTTAATTTATCTACTTGATTTGAAAACCAGACTTACAAATTTAGATTCTAGGTATAAATTATCCACTTACCAGACATACACCTCTAAAAAAAACCTAGCTGTTTGCATATGAGTTCTTGTCTCTTTTGCACCTAACTGTTTATAGGATTTGAATTTAATTTCCACTTTCCTATGGTATGAAAAAATGAAAATTCAGGTCACACATGTTAATTTTCTTTCAAATGGTAAGTTGTAGCTTCAGTGAATTGAGAGGGTGTCAGACCACGCAAAGGAAAATTCAGAAATGTTTTCCATGAATTATACTTCAAAAAATGCTACAGCAAGTATGTCACGAATGAGATATAATTTTTGTAACATTATGTGATGTGAAATTTGTGTTGTTGCTAAGATGGAATGGATATTTTATAGTGTCACTGTGGTAGACAGTGTTGTATTGGGGTTTTGCAAACTTTGTTCAGAAATTTATCTGAATGGAAGAAAATGTTTTTGCACAGGACATTTCTCATTTCAGAAAGTTCATTAAAGTGGAAGGAGAGGAGAGAGGGAAGGAAGGAGTGTCAAGGATTTTACATACGCTGTTACACATGAACTTCACAACAGCCTTATAAAGAAAGAGTTATTATGCCCATTATATAGATAGGGAAATTTACTATTAGAGATTTAGGTAACTTGCCTAAGAAATATGGCTCATAAGATAAAGAGCTTGCATTTGAACTCAGCCTGTCTGACTCCCCAGACTTAATTGCTTTCACTTGAAATCTGCTACACCATCATTAATTCTTTTTATTAAATTATTATAAAGTGCTTTCTGTGGATTCTTTCCCCATAAAATATGTTAAGAAATTATAATCTTTTTGTTTTATTTGAACTCTCAAATGTTTGATTTTAGACTCTTCACTTTGTTTTGCACTGAAATGACAAAAATGGGTCTCTAGATGTGACTCATGTGGAAGACACAACCAGTTTTACAACACAACTTGAAATCCTTCCTTAACCTCTTTTGGGTAAAGGGGCAGTCATAGATCTTATCTTGACAATATGTATTGTTTTTTTCTTTAAAAACAAAATCCTCCTCCAAATGTTTTATTGCCTTAAAATACAACAAACTTCTTCTTCTTTTCTTTCTTTTTTTTGATTAACCCTGGGTATTTATTTCTTGCTGCCTGTGTGAGAGTGAATATAAATATAGTTTTATCAGTGGTCTGGTTTCTCTGTCTTTGGTCACAAACTGTGATTTCTTTTTGATTCTTGCTTTGTCTCCAACTGTCAAAAAGAAAATGGCAAGATATGGGGGCTGACCTTTCTGCTTCCAAGTTTTTGCTGTAGTCACAAAGAAAGATGACCTTTAAGGCCCCTACAAGCCATGAACTTGAGCAAGTAACACACTCTCATATCCACAGGAAATGAAACTGTGAAGGTCATCTTTCAGCACAGAGTGGCATGGGAAGGGCTCATATTCATTAATCAATTTGCCTATTATAATCTAAGAACTAAAACTACATATAACATATAAAGATAGAGCTTCTGAACTAGGATCAAAATTATAGTTGCTTTCCACAATTTTCACTTCTGGACTTGGTTTTCATGAACCCCTTCATGTTCATACAGCCACAGAAAAGCTATATTTAAAGCATGAAGGTTTAAATTTCTAAACTCCTTCATTAGAGAGTATCAAGCATAATGATGTCGACCTAGCTGCTTTGCTCTAGAGGCAGGGAAACTAGGGGTAGGATACTGCAGCAGTATCCTCCAGTGCTTTGCAAACTCTAAAGTCCCCTGGTAGCTTGGATCCTAGGTCCTCCCATTTTTCTCTGGTGGATGGAATTCATATTTTTAGTGGATCTACATATATAACCATGAATTATAGTTATGAGTTGGCTCCTGGTGTCAGAATGGTGGAGTTGAAGTTTCAGCTATGCTGCTTAGTAGCTGTGTTACACTGAACAAGGTGTTTATTTTCTCTTTGACTCAAGTTTTCTTATCTGTAAAATGGAAACAATAGTAGAGTCCTTTTCGTAGAGCTATTATGAGAATCATCAAGTTGACATACATAAAACACTTAGCATAATATCTGGCACATAGTAAGTACTCTCTTTCTTTAAAATAGAATGTTATACATCACTAGAAATATTTTAAGTCTACAGCACTCGCTGATCTATCATCTATCTATCTATCATCTATCTATTTATCTGTCATTATCTATTTTTTTTTAGTGAAGTGGAAAAACAGTGACAATTTGATGCTTCTTTAATTTTAACCTTTGCATGCCCTTCTCTGCACCAATTCCTTTGAACTTTTTATACCAGTGTTTTAGTTCAAGTAGGCGCTATACATGTTTAAAGCATAGAATTTTCAGTGTCTATTATTATTTGTTATACACAGCCCATAACATGTTTTGGTGTTTATGTAATAATAGGCTTTATGACAGCTTGTATCTTGCGCATGATAGGTGGTCATCTATAAGAAGAGAATGGAAACTAACTGCAGTACCTTGCCATTTAAAAGTATTATCATCTTTGTGCATAAGGACCCATTTACAGTGAATCCCCATGATGATAAGTTTGATAGGAAAATTCACTTATAAATGAATTTACAGTAGTAAACAATGTGACTGCCAGTTTTGCTCTTCCTGGCACGATCCAAAGATAAAGTGAGGGGTGTGTGTGTGTGTGTGTGTGTGTGTGTGTGTGTGTGTGTGTGTGACTTCTCTCAAAGAAGAAAGGAAACTGAGAAATAGAAGTTAGTCTGTTAGAGACTGTGGCTGAAACTTCCACTAACACTGTAGCTCTCTTGGCTTTAAAAGGAGAAGGACCTGCTTCTTTATTCTGCAGAATGTCATCCCTCTTCTCCACTTCTTCAGTGCCTGTGGTGTGTCCCTCACGAGGCCCCCTTTCTTTCCTTTCTCCTGCCTTGTTTTACATCCCTCTTTGGCTTGTTTATCTTTATAATTGCTGACTGCATGACATCTCCTTTGGATTAACCCCCCAAATATTTGATTTCTTGGTACTAGAGTGAACCTGAACATAAATTATTCTCCTCTCCTGACACCTTCATCCTTTTATTGCAAATACTGCCCTGGAAATGTTGGGGGGAGCTAATCAAGTTCTTCTTGTTTTAAAATAAGCTGCCTTAGGGAAAAAAAAGTCTAGGGTGGAGAATGCTTTTTTTATGTTGTAGGAAAAGTTGTGTGCTAGAATTTGGTTGTAGTTTACAATATTGAAAGAACCGAGGCTAAGCTTTCATACTGGTTGCAAACTTGGCATCAAGATGTGAGTATCAGATTGATTCTCGTTGTATATTTAACATTTATGCATTCAGAGCTTTCATTCACTGGTAAATTTAGGAGAACTACTTTGAATACGTAATTTTAAGGGTTTTGCTGACAAATTATTTTTTAGAAGGTCTGGCCTAGCCAAGAATATAATACAGATTTTACAGTTTTCTCCCTTTAATTTATTAGACTCCCTATCCAAAGACATTTGAAGTGATCTGTGACATTGTCTAGTAAATTTTCACCTTATGCTTAGAAGAAAAGAAGGATATAGATAACATTAATGTCATTTTATAGGTATAAAAATCTTTCATTTTATGTATAGATCTGCTTTAACTTAAAGGCAGGCTGTGATTTAAAGTCTTTGTAAAGACCATTCTCAGTAAAATATAGAATATCAGTAAATACAGAGGGGTTAGGTTGCTGAGAAATAACGTGATTATTACTACTATTACTATTATTTCCTTGGTTTTGTCAAATTATTGCCGTAGCTGTGTGGAGACAGTGTCTCAATGAAGAATCCTACTCGTATGTTTGCTACCTGAAGGCTTTGGACAGTCTGGTCACCTATCTGCACAAGTGTTTTACTTCTTCACAGGATAATTGATAATCTAAGAACAGAGATCAGACTTTAATCATCCTGCATTAATTACAGGAAGGAATAAGGAAGGGGAGTCTTGGAGTAACTATACAGGCACCATCTTTGTGTGCAGTTCTCGTGTTCCAGAACTCAGAATTTAGGCATCATTTACTCTGGTTTTACCAACTTTCTGGGTTTATTCAGAATCCCTGGTCATCTTTCATGTAACCATCCTTAGGATTTTTAAAAAATGGATCTGAGACAGAGAGAGTTAGTCACCATATTAGCTTTCAGAATAGTGGTTATGATGAATTGTACCCAGTAGCTAATGAGGAAGCTGATTCTCATCTCCTAAGTCTGTGCTAAAAATCTCAGGTGGAGGAAATTTCAACACTGAACAAAAATGTCAAAGTGTGTTTCCCACGCTTATCCTCACCTGTGACCCAGACCCAATGGTCTTCCTTTCACAGACCATTTCCCTGCTGATGCTTTAAACTGGCTCTTCATTGGTAACCACTCCCTACAGCCCTGTCTTGCCTTCCTTTGGCTATAGCACATAGACATCCCTAACTGATTTTTCCTGGCTCCTTTTAATGCTGTGTTTTCACCATCTTTATGTCCTTTCACCTCTTTTCTTCCCTATTTCATTTTTGTTCCCACACCTAAGGCTTGATGCTGACATTTTAGCTCTCTCAGATTCTATATTTAAGCTTCTAATTCTTTGCATGAAGGCATGCCCTAGAATTCTTTGTTTTCCTATCTGAGGTCTTTAAACCAAAAAATATATCTATGGGGGGCACAAGTTTACTTGATGGGGCCAGATACACAAGGATCATCTTTCTTGGGTTCATTTTTATTTAAAGATTTTATTTAGAAAACTTTTTCTTCCATTAAATTAAATGTAACTATAATGTTGAATGTTATTCTCTCTCTCTCTCTTTCTCTCTCTCTCTCTCTCTCTCTCTCTCTCTCTCTATATATATATATATATATATATACACATATTTTTTAAAGAATTCTTACATTTTTCACTTGGGGTGGCTGTCCAGCACTATACCCCCAAGCTCTTAGGGTATAGGAAAATTTATTCTCTTCTAACATTAGTGATAATTTCATAGAAAACTTTGAAATGTGAAGTTAACACTGAGGCAGAACATTTTGATATTGATCTATGTACTTTTTCCAATTGTTCTGAATCTCAACTCTTTTTTCTATTTTTACAGTTGCAACAGGAGCTTTTATATGCATTGCCCACAGGGTAGGATGACACAGAGAAAAAAAAAAGAGGTAAATTTGCAGCTTTGAGTTTTTAAATAAACCTGTATAGACCTATGGAAGCTATTGCCATCTTTGAAGCAATTAATTACAACAGCCAGGTGTTTGAAAGAAGAAAAAAGATAGTGCTTTGAATTGTAAATTTGCCTTAGCTCCTTCAGGATCCAGCATATAGGACTGTGCATAGTGGTGAAGATAGGACTGTTCAGTGTCTGCTTTCAAGGAGAAATGTCCAACCAGGTGATGACACATCCTAGGCGCTGAGGAATACCTGAGAAGGGCTCCCTCACTTGCCACTTCTGGGGTTAATCTTCCCTCACTTGCCACTTCTGGGGTTAAACTCCCAAAAGGTGGGACAAGGAAAATAGCCCGGTAGGTGAGGGGACCTAAGAACACAGGGAAATTGTGCCCACACTCTGTTCTAGACTCTCAGAGGAAGCAGTCACTTGAGTGGAGAACTGTCCTCTGTCTCCCATGGCCTTTGAATTGTCTCAAGAGCAGCTGCCCCAGAAAGGGCACAGAAGTGGCAGACGGGGATCCCATTCAAGCCTGATGGCCAAAGAACAGACAGTTGTTTCTGCAGTGAGGATAAACTTCAGGTGGGCTCACATACCCAAGGGGAAGCAACTCTCTTTGCCTAAAAGTGGCAGAAATGTTGGTCTGCATGCCAAACCAAAATGCCCACAGTGTCTTCTCCTCTCTGGAGTCATAGCCAGAGGCCAATGTAACTTTCTTCTCCAGCCCTCTAGCTTTTCTTTGTCTTCCTTACATCTCCAAAGCCTGCATCAGCCCCTCTTGAAGCTAGGAGCCTGCATGCTTCCTCTGGATTTGGTCTCATATGAACATGACCAGGCTCTGTTCTGATAGCCTGAGTTAGTACCATGGGGACTGGCATTCCCTCACTTCACAGAGGAGAGGGCCTTGTCCTTCTGGCAACTCAGAGGCTGAGTTAGGGCCATAAAAATAAAATTCCAATAAATTCTTTGCATGCCTCGTTTCATGCAGAGAATGGCCCTGCCTTTGAGGTAAATTGACTCTGAGGTAGGTTTTCAGATCCCCATAGTACCTGTGGACATAGCACAGGGAGTCCTTGGGGTACCAGCTTATACCCACGTGTAGTGGATACACTTTTTTCTCAAGCTACAAACCCAGGTATACAGAAAACAAAAAAACTGCGATGCCGTTAAAAAAATAACAGAATTCACCGTAGCTTATTGGTCCCCATCTGCTAGTGGATCTTGTCAACTCAAGGTAACTCACTTTTGGTTTAAAACTAAGTTTTCATTTGGTTAATGGCTCAGTTAATACATGCCTCTTCTCATCTCTCTTCTCCTTTTTTCTTTTCCAGGGGTGTCTGGGCTTAGGAGAAGTTGATAGAGGGTCTTGGCATTGGTGATAGTGGGAGCAGCTTGTCCATGGCCACCCTCTATCCTTTTGATTCCCCCTGGGGTGTGACATCCTGCCAGGCCATGGATGCTGCTATCTCTGCTGCATCCTCTGTGATGCCTGTGGTCTCACCATGGCCTCCATGTCAGGTCTACACTTTGAATCATTTCCCTTCCAGCCTCAAGTCTTCCAATCCACTGGTTCTCTCAGCCCTTCCACAAAGCTCTTTGTTGGGAAAGGCCATGAATTTTTAGATGCTTTCCCTGGAATGCTCTGGAGTTAAGCAAGACTCTATGAAGCTGTTCAAAGGATCACTGCCTAGACATTGGTATTCTACCATTCAGGAGACAGTTGGATGTATGATATCTCTACAAGTCTTGCCATCTCCTGGGTTACAAACTGTGAACACAACAATGGCACTTTCTGTTCAGGATCCACCCTGAAATTTTCTGAGGTTTCTATTTTCCTGTCCCTCTAAGTTAGGACTTGGCTCAGGGATGGTCTTTAGGCCTTCTCAGGGATTCGGCTAGCATTTAAGCTTAATGATTTCCCTTTAATATTTTCTTTCTTTCCTAGTGGTCAAAAATGGGTCAGGGATTGGAAAAAGAGGTAGGAGAACATTATTATGTATATTTCCTCAACCTTGACCCTCTGGGTTTTAGCTTTTGCTAATTAGAGATAAACTTTTTGAATGAAAACAACTAACTTATTTAACGAAGCACTTAGCTGTTGAGATTGAAAGCCATGGTTTTTAAGATTTTTGTCTGTGCTACAAGTTTGTAAAATCCACTTAAAACTGAAAAGCTAGGAGTTTGAGTCATCTCTAGCTTGGAAGCAATGCATATAAAAATCTTGATGCTTGATGGTGGAGGAAGGTAGGGGTAAAATCAATGGAGAATAAAAGCACATCATCCTTTTCCTTTGTTTCCCTTTGTCTCTCTTTAGCAGAATTATTTAAGTTCCACTTACAGAATAGTTTCCAGAGCACTCCAGCCCCGTTGATCTCCCTCGTTCTGGAATTGTGATTAATTGGTTTCATAGCTTCGACTAGCTCCTAAGTTTATCCCCCCACTTTTTTATACCTAGTCTATAGGCTCACCAAAGTCAAAAATTATTCTACTTCAGAAATCTTCACTGTGTTTGTAATGATTTGGTTATGATTTATTGGATGGGAGCCCTCTCAGTCTTTGATGCCATGATAGCTATTTTTTTCTATATCCAGAGCCAGGCATTCTATCCTAAGTATTGGCAGGGCAAGGTAATTCTGTTTATTACCATAAGAATTTAATGTGTTCAACATAACCACACAATCTTAATAAATAAATATATATATAATATATATACACAAATATGTTAATGTATATACATATATGCTTAAGTGTGTGTGTGTGTGTGTGTGTGTGTGTGTGTGTATATATATATATATATATATATATAAATACACATAAATTCTCCAAGTTTTTTTTTCACTGCTTCTACATTTTAACTTTGTTCCCACTTTCTACTAGAATTAAAAAATACCGTGGTTGGAAAAGAATTTTAACTGCAACCCCCTCTTTCCACAGATGACAGAACTGAGGATGAGGGAAGTACAATGACTTGCCTAAAGACACATAGCCATTTGGCAGCAGTACAGAGACTTGGATTCTTGGCTTGTGATTCCCAAGTCACCTTTCCATTGGGCCACAAACATCTTTCAGAGTTTGGTTTACATGGTGGTGCCAACTTGAACATTTGAAAAGTTATTTCTAAATGGATGTTAATTGCTTTCTGGCCTCTCTGTTAATTAATGAATGTTTGGGTTTCCAGGCAAAGAAAAGCCTCTTTGCACAATTACAGAAATAACCTGATTAGAGAGACTTTTCCAAATCATTTGCTAAATAAGTTAATCAGACTACAGAAGAAATAAAGCCAAGGACACTTGGATATTTGATAATGTGCCAAGTGACCGTGAGGAAAGATAAATACTAAATGAGAGCAGGCTATCTATAGACAGTAGTTTTTTAGTTCTTATGGTTGGTAAAGTCTAAGTGATCAAGAGAACATTCGTTTTTGAAGTTGGAAAATTGGAATATTTTAATATTTTAAGTCAGAACCCTCCAGTTGAAAAAAGACAAAAAATTCTGGCTAAGCTAAATTAAAATTTTTAATCACTAAGGAGAACCACAGTAACTTCTTTACATCACTCTGGTTTTACTCATTATTTTTGTGTGTATTTGGATGTATACATTGTAATGTGGAAAATCATTGCTGTGCAGTACGGCCAATTAGCCATGTTTGGGCTGACAACTATGAAGCTTAGATTCTGCAGGGTGCTGAAACCACATAAAACATTTGTAATGTTGGTTTTCTATCACAAGAATGCCTTTCTCTTTGCAAAGAAAATTTCTTTGAAAATTTAAATGAGAATCCCATTTTCCATGATACCAGTCTCTGTGGAAAGGATTTTGAAAGCAAAAATGATTTTAATATGCTTGTGCATCTGGACATAAAATTCCATAACTGTGAGAAGCATAATGAGATGGTTCCTAAAGGCAAGTTAAAACTGCAGCATCGAGCAGAATTTTTTCATTATCAATAAGAATTAATTAATAATGCCACTTGGTACAGTGAGATGAGCAGAAAATAGTGTAGGAAGTAAGAATGCTTTGCTTTCCTTTTGCTTTTCAAGGCTGTTCAGGCTACTTTTAAATTGCTTACTAGGAAGTAGACCTTAGGGTATAAGGGTCATGGGCTTTGAAACTAATTGGGATCCATTATTTTTCTGCTTTGCCACAGATGGCTCATATAGAACATAATATAGTGCTAGGCAAATGCAGTGAGGTATTTAGAAATAATTTTCCTTGGATTGGTTTATAATCATATAATCCAGTTGATTTTCCTAAGGGCACAATCTCTATCCAACATGTATTCTTTAGGTAGTTCTAATTTTGCTGGAAAAACTTTAAAATAATTCAATTTATAATTTTAGTCTAAAACAAAATAAGCTATAGTTTTTCCCTTACTACATTAGGTTATACAGCATTGTTAAGAAACAAATTAGACATTACATGCTCCATAGTTGTTGATGTATTTTTCAATCTTTTCATACCTCTCTGCTCTCTTCCTAAATTTAAACAACATTTCTCAGAGTATAATCCACAGATAATCTGCCAGTGTTAATAAAAACTCACACTTACCACCTAATTTGAAGTCACACTGCTGTATTCAAGTTAATTTTAATAAAAACTCATGTTTACCAACTACTTTTCAGTAAAACAATGGTATTTAGGATTGTTGGGAGAAAACTCATGTAAGAAAAACTATTTTAAAAAAATCCTGTATTGAAGATAATTTTAATGAAAAGTCATGTACATGACCTAATTTTAGAAAAAAAACCTGCTATATTTAAGCTAATTTTTATGCAAATCAATGTGCACAACTAGTTTTAAGCATTCATTTTCAGGTTTAGTTAAAAATTCCAATTCCTGGACTACACTTACTGAGGAGGGACCTCTGGAGTTACAGCCAATAATCTGTATTTTAAATAATTTCCCCAGGTAATTCAGATGTACACTGAAGTCCAAAAACCAGTGACATAAAAAAATAGAGTTTGAAAAGTTTTCTTTTATGTTCAAGACGCTTTTTTTTCCTAAATTCACTTAAAGTGCAATGGCTCCTTTTGGGGTCACTGTGGTCTTAGTGGTCATTTACTTGATGGCAAGAATTGGTTGTCTGAGAGCATATATTATATAAAAGGAGAAAGAGGAAAGTATAAGAAACTCAGGGTCTGAAATGAATGGCGGATTTCTCAAGGGAGGAAGAAAGCACAGAGAGAGAGAGCAGAAAACCACCTACTTGAGTATCTTGAGTAGGCCTACCACTTATGGCTGAACAGGAAGATTATCAATTGAATATAATGACATTTCCATCTCAAAGATGTTCACAGATTCTTCTTGAATTCTCCTTAGAGAGGGTTTATTAAATATTTGATGCTAAATATATGCTGTATATCTTGCTTGAAATTAATGATCCTGTCTCTAGAATCACTCAGTAAATAGCAACAACTTATTGAGTGCCAATTATACACAGAAGAGTATGCTTTAGGTCATTACTACCCACTAGAATCAACAGAGTACCTTAAAAACTGCTATTGTTCTGCCCCCACTCCAGATGAATGAAATTAAAATTTCTAGAGTTGAGGTTCATACCTTCCACTGTATGTCTTCATAGATTGCCATTTTGGATCCTTCTCTTGGGTGCAATGAACTTGCCATTGATTTTTAATGCTTGTGAGAGGGAAAGTGGTCTTAGACATAGTTTGAACCTCTAAATTGAAAAACCTGTTTTCCAAACCAACTCTCTTTTAAGGTATGTGATAAATTGTATTTATTGCTCATGTTACCAGAGAGCAATACTTAATTTCTCTATAAGGAACTAACGTCTGTTAACCAATATTTATTAACAGGCCTCTTATAAATGATTTAATTTTCTATGCCATTATTTTATTTAATTATCAAAGCAAATGTAAGTCAGTACATTACCTTCATTTTTCAAATGAGGAAATTGAGGTTCAGAGAAGTTTCAGAAAAAAAAATCCCCGATAATAAATGTTATTGTTTATTGAATGGCAACTCTGTGCTAGGCATGGTATTAGGTGTTTTGTTCATTATCACTGGATAAGATACACATTATCATACAAGTGTTCCCTGTAGAAAATTGGTCTGTCAATATGCTTTGAGGAAAAAAGATTCTGTGATCTAACAGGTTTGGGAAGTACTGGATACTTTTCCTTCTTGTTGAAAATTCTCAATGTATTGTAACATATTAAACATACTGAAATGTCATGCAGTAAAGGGGCGTTTGTCCTGGTGCTCCATGGGTTACTCGACCATGAAAATCTTATTTTATTTTATTTTATTTTTTTTGCGGTACACGGGCCTCTCACTGCTGTGGCCTCTCCCGCTGCACAGCACAGGCTCCGGACGCACAGGCTCAGCGGCCATGGCTCACAGGCCCAGCCGCTCAGCGGCATGTGGGATCCTCCCAGACGTGGGCACAAACCCGTGTCCACTGCATCGGCAGGCGGACTCTCAACAACTGCGCCACCAGGGAAGCCCAAAATCTTATTTGAGTAACACTTGCCAATGAAAACCAGTTTGAAAAATACTCCTTCAACACAACCTTATGACCTAGAAACTATATCCCCCTATAACATATTAAAAAACTAAGGCTCTGAGAAATTCAGTTATTTGTCTACAGACATTCAGCAAGTGACTCCACTAGAACTTGAACCTAAATTTGGCTGATTTAGAAAATTCTCTTTTGATTCTAAGTCTAGGACTCTGGGTCATTGACTCTGATATCTATTTTGGAGTCACCTGTTAGTAAGGCTGAAATAAAATTGTGGAAAGGATTAAATGTAATACAGTAAGTCCCCTACATACAAAGGAGTTCCTTCCGAGATCGTGTTCATAAGTCCAATTTGTTCATAAGTCCAAAAAAGTTAGCCTATGTATCCAATCGGCTATATAGTACTGTACTGTAATAGGTTTACTTTTCACACAAATAATACATAAAAAAACAAACAAACACAGAAAATAAACGTCTTTAATCTTACAGTACAGTACCTTGAAAAGTACAGTAGTACCAACTACATCACCGCTGCTTTTATGCTTGCTTCTGGACATCCTGGGCTTGAAATAAAGACACTATACTACTGTACTCTATACAGTACTGTACAGCAAAGTCCACAAAAGCAGAACCACTTGTAGAGAATGTACGCACGTGACAATGTACACCGGATACGGGAGTTAACTTACATGACTGGACATGAGAACACACGTTTGCATCTTTGAAAGTTCTCAAATTGAAGGTTCGTATGTAGGGGACTTACTGTACTGTATGTTAAAACACTTTGAAACCATAAAATAATATGTAACTATCAGAATTAGGTAGTATACAGTTTAAAGTAGTCCATAAATATTAATTTTATCCAAACCTCTGAATGACACTTTTAAAGGATACTCTCTATAGAAAGACAAGTTTTTTTACCATTAACCCTGATCATCTATACCTCATCAATCACCATTGAACTTTTTGGGTAGCATTTTTGATTTATTAAAGAGTCCTTGGGAATATAAATTTATGTAATTTGTGTTTTCTATATATAGAATCAATGAATTATGTAATATTTATTTCAACATCTGATGGGGTTTTTTTTGTTTTTTTTTGTTTTTTTGTTTTTTTTTGTGGTACATGGGCCTCTCGTTGTGGCCTCTCCCGTTGCGGGGCACAGGCTCCAGACGCGCAGGCTCAGTGGCCAAGGCTCATGGGCCCAGCCGCTCCGCGGTATGTAATATCTTCACGGACCGGGGCACGAACCCGTGTCCCCTGCATCGTCAGGCGGACTCTCAACCACTGTGCCACCAGGGAAGCCCCATCTGATGTTTTTGATTATGAGGATGTGAACTCTGATCTAGGGCAAACAGTATGTTGCTTTTACCCCAATAACAGCTAATAAATGTCAGTGTAATTTATAGACATTTCCTTAAAAGTATATTTATTTAAAGAAGAAACCAAGACTGAGAAACAATCAGGGCAAGAGTCAACTCTCCTGAACATGTTTTACTGGAGAAATCTAGAGTTGATTGAAGAGACTCGTGATTCAGAAATTGGAACCCATTTAAAGCTAAGCAAAGAGAAGGCAAAATGCTACATGATTGCACAGATGGCCTATCTCTACTTCTGAGAAATATATTTTTGGGGATCACTTCACATGTCAAAAGGTAACCCCATTAAGGAGAACAAAGATCAACTTATCCCATATTGAGGGAAGATGAAGGGCATCTTCAATTCCCCTATTCACTGTGAAGAGGGAAAGAGCTCAGAGGGACAGCAGACATCCTGTCACAACAAATTAAGTATGTAGTTGGCTTTCTATGTCACAAACTCAGTTAGAGTGAAAATTATTTACAGCATTTTGAATGCAGGTGGGAAATAAATCTACAAAGATCCGTAACTAATGTGTGTGGAAATTCTTTCATCTATTTACTTTTTCCTCCTTGTCCTTCTCCCCAGTATACTTGGAATGAATTGAAAATGGCAAAGGATCCAGAGGAATGAGTGTGAAAGTGTCGAGGCTCAGAAAAGATTGCTACAAAAACAACCACTCTCTTAGGACAGGAATGAAATAACATCTTGTGAAAAGATGTTCTTCAGTGCAAAGAATGAGGGCAAGTGAGTGGAAAATAGAAGATGCTAGGCATTAATTTCTACCTTAGGACTGTGCTTGGAGCTTGCAAAATATAATCTATAACTTGAAAAAAAAATCACAGTTCCTTAAAGATTCTGAGCATACTACCTATCTGAACCTACAGAAGATTGTTAAGCTCTACAAGTAAATGTTACTTGAGAGCTTGATGGTAATGAATTTCTCTGCAGGGATCATTTTTGACTCTGTTGTGTCTTCCTGAGTGATGTTCACCTTAGCTAATGCTCTTCTTCCATGACACCAGAGGTTTCAAGTTTAGTTTTCATTTTCTGGGTCACTTTTTTGAATCTTTAAAATCTAAGACTTCTTGGAATCTCAGTGTAAATAGTACATTTCAAATAGTAGACTCAATTTGAATGAAAAATTAACATTGTTAAGGAGTTATTATAAAAAGATGGGGCTTTGGGTACTTGGAAAGTGTGGATCTACAGAGTGTATGTACAGGGAGAAGAAAAGAGGAGAAAAAAAGGTTCACAAAGATGAAAAGAATTCCTCCAAATATCGTTTTGTTTTCATGCTTTGCACTGTTGAAAGTCTGAATCTACTTTTGCATGAGGCAAGAGGTGCTTATTTTTAATACATGAAAATACAACTAAGATAACCATTCTCTTGATGGTATAGACAATTCCTGTAAACACACATATCTTGGAATCTGTATACGCCTAATATGCTGCTGTTTCAATATAAAATGCACATGTGTCTCCAGTGCATTGAATTCAATGTTCAGAGTACATGAGTTTTGCTATCTTAAAACAAGGATAGGGATTATGGCTATTTATGCTTAGTAGATACAGACATCATCAACACCACCAATTAGCAGAAGCAGTTTCTACTTGGCACAACTTATTTTTTTTTTAATGATTACACAGTGTGAATTGAGGACTGTGTCCGAATCCCTCTCTCCTCTCGAATTAATTTGCCACATTCTAAATCCGTAGATAAAGTGGTTCCAGAAGTGGAGCTGGTTGGATGGGTTTGCTTACACTGCAGTCCATAAAAGAAACAAAAAGGCTTGCATGCAAAAGAAATGAGAAAAATATAGAAAAAATGAATAAATCAGAAGCAAAAATGGGCGTTTAAATGAAAATTTAAATCAAATGAAGCTGGCAATTATGAGAAGCGCATTAAAGCATAACATATACAAGCTTTTAGTTTTCAAATTATTTGCATAAAACAAGACACCTCAAGAGCAAATCGAAAGTTAAAGCAGATCAGTCCATTCTCCCTTTTACTTAGACAGTTTTCTCTAACAAGTCTCTGGAAATGGTGCTTAATGTTCTTACAACTGCCTTGTAATTTTGGGAAAAATTTCAGGATGAAGCCAGGTTATAATCAATCATCCCCATCTCTGGGAACTTAAGGAGAGTTTCGACTTAAAGGAAGTGGGACTCGTATGAGATTATTAATGAAAACTGACTACATTATTTGTGGGGTCCAGAACAAAATGGAAATGTAGAGCCCCTTTTTCTAAAATTATTAAGAATTTTAAGACATTGAAAGCTGAGCATTAAAGTAGGCCTGTTATTAATAGTTCATAGTTTCAAAATTCTAACAATACTTTTAAATTGTTTGGGTAACCAAATACTCTATAATGGGCATGAGCTTTGTGTTTTGTTTATTCTCATATGCCTATGAAGGAATTATCTTTAATCACCGTCATCTTATTCAGAATAGTGTAAGCTCTTGATGTGATTTTCATCAAAACTAAAAGTAACAGGCAAAAAATGGTTGACTGTTGAAATCAACGATAATCCTAAAATTTGGAAAAATAGATTCTTTAATATATTTTATCATCATTCTGTACTGTTCATCATTTTTCTGGCAAATATTTTTGTGAATTATTCTTTTACAAAATGTACTTTGATAGAGGTAAATGCTCAGTTTCAAAATATTACATTTATATCTTTATCTAAATTGCTTTGCATTAGTACATGTGCTTAGTACCTACACTTAGGAGATGTAACATTTCTCTCAAAGATCTTTTTATATATTTTCCAATTTTGGATTTACTTCTTCCTTGCTCTACCTAGGGTTTCTATCTTAAGGGTAAATAACTGTTAAAGAAATTAACTGAGTTTGGAATTTTTGCACTGTCATTCCAAATAGTGATAATTGAATTTAGTGTATAAGGTGCTTCCTTCTTCTCATTAATAAATGATGCGGCTACAGTACCAGCAGCACCTGGCAGGGATTCAATAGCTCTTAGCTCTAACTCAAAAATGGCCACTCTCGGCATCTAGTTCAATAGACTGTTACAAAAAAAGGGTAAGCATCCTTTAAACTCCCAAACTTAAGACAGATAATACAAACCAAAAACCACCCGGTCCTAGAAAGAGATGACTCACCTGCTCAATATCGTTGTTTTTCCGTGATTTGTATATAAATTCTCCAATGGCTACAAATACAGAAAGGACCAGTCCAGCAGCCAGAACAATGAAGATACCCCCAATATTTTCTACTCCCAGAGCACTGGCCTCTTTGTTATCTTCCTCAGGGCAGCCATTTCCCCGCCACCATTTCTCTTTCATCATATGCAGTTTCCCCTCTTCTTGTAATTGAAGAATAGCAATAGTAATTTTATCCCGGTAAGGAGAGCCTGTAAGTGAGGTAATTTGGATATTGGTCACCCAAAGGCTGAAGAAGATGTGAAGAAGGATTACTGTCTTAGGGGTAACTACTTTATGGCTGTTGGAAAACCCCAATCCATAATTTGACTGGCAAAGGGCAATCCTATATTTTGAAGGATCTAAATAATTGGACAGCAAAAGGCTGACATGTTGAGATTAACTCTTAGTCACACTGTCTGTTCCTTTTAAACAAGGGAAAGCTGAGCTGGGAATTCCATGACATCCCGCTGCTTCTGGTGAGTTTTTTATGAATCTTTTCCCACATTAGGGAATTTCATTGTTTAGATTCCACTTTTTCTAGGTTTTTGGATGTCTAATATTTTGACAGCCTGGCTAAATGATCACCAGTACCATTTCCTCTTCTTCCTATGGGAGTAGCTAGACATTTCCTAGTCTCCTTTACAATTCATTGTGGTGATTGACCGACTGCTAGCCATTGGGAGCTAAAGTGATGTATGACTATTTCCAGTCCTGTCTCATAAATCCTCCCAACATGATCCTCTACTCTTTCCCTCTCTTTCCTCAAATACTCAGCATGGGGGAAAGGATTTTAAGTCACTAGGAATACTGGAACCACCAGTTAGAAAGGGATTGGGTCCAAGGATGACTGCATGAAGCAGAATCTCTGTTTCAACCCACTGTTGGACCATGACCAGTTCAAGAAATAAATATGTATTGTGTTGGCCACTAAAAATTTGCAGATGTTGGTTATAGTAATTTGTCTATACTGACTAATACACCTATTAAGATACTCTTATGAGTAGGTTTTGAATAATTTAAACAACATTCAGCTAGGTTTAGAAAATTTGCAAGCACTTTAATGATATTATTTATACTCTATTTTCTAGTAATGCCTTTGAACTTTTAATTATGTTAGGACTAGAGAGCATCAACATGGTCCTGCAGCCACAGCTTGTCCAATACTGGATTCCTATGTTAATTAAAGCAACGGAAGAAATTAAAAAAAAAAGATGGTAAGATTTCTTTCCCTAATTTCTCCTTGGACACTAAGGATTTTTGTAAGTGTTTCTTCTACTCAGTAGGAAAGCAATACATTCTAGCTCTTTCTGTTTGTAAACTTTAACGTTCTTCTTGGTGGAAATAGAAAAATGCAAAAAAAGTAGCAAATAGAAAAATGTGGCATCTTAGAACCAGAAGAGATCTTAGGAACCATATAGTCCCAGTCTACTTATTTTTAGAATTGAAGAAATTGAGGATGTGAAGATATGGGTGAAAGTAATAGTTGCTGGTAGAGCCAAGAATTTAACTCAATTCTCCTAACTTCTCTCTTAGTGTTATTTTCATTAAAGTTTCTCCCTTCACCCCCATGTCATCTCCCCCCTCCCCCATATACCTTATGTTCTAGGGCATGGTTAGAAAAGCAGAAGATTAATATTGTGACATGTGTCATTTTCCCCATTCCTCCCAAGACTTCCTAAAGTCATTGTCAGTCCCTCAAGATCAAGTGTAAAAGAAGAGCAAAATGTTTTGGCGTTAGATTGTGGCTTATCAATTAAAAGTATGGATTTTTGGTGAGAAAATGGCTCTTGACAGCCAAATTAAAAGATATTGGCTGCTTGCTTAAACAACTTCAGAATAATGCTTAGTGTCAAAATTAGCACCATTAACAATAATATGTGAACAATTAAGTGAATCAAGAGAGCTTTGCTTTAATGTACGAGAAAGTGCTTTGAAGAGTGTGAGAATGATCCATAGGGTAACAATTGCAGCAATAATCATAGCAGTATACACAGTGGGTACTCAGTAAATGCTGACTGATGCTTTCCTTTTGCCTTCAGGCTGTACAATACCTAAAATATTTCAGGCAGATGGGGATTGTTTCTCTGTTTAAGGTGGGTCTCTAAGGAAGGTAATTTCCAGCCTCCTGGTAACCTGTTTAAGCCTTAACTGCTCTTGTTCTCTTCAAGTTTTATTTTAAGTCCCTCAGAAGGCACATTTCCAGAGCTTCTGTCCTGAGAGTCTCTAAGAAATAAAGTCTTCGATTTTGTGTTGTGACTGAGCAACTTTGCCAATCTTTGACTGTGAGAAGGAATTTTAAGCCTTAAGGGAGTCAGGGCAAGACCAGAAGTATGAGGAGAATTGTTTATATTTGAATATATTTTAGCTTCAATTTTTTTTGTTGTTGTTGCTTAAATGGACTGAATGACATTGGAAGTGATTTATTACAAGTCACTTGAAAAAAATACATATGTATATCACGGATCTTCCTGAATAGCAGCTGATCTTTCTTAAAGAGTCAATTCATCATAGAAGAAACATCTCACAAATTTATCCAACAGCTGTATTCCCAATGGATGTATTCTCTCTGAGGTCTGCCATCTGTTCCAATTATTCCTTCATTGTTTTAGTTTTAAAAGGATGACAGGTTTATAACCACTATGAAAAATTCCTGGAGTGTATTTCTTTTCATCTAGGGAGGGGGAAAAACTCTTCAACTTTGGAATTTGTATGTCAGAGAATGCATGACGTTGGCAAAATGTAGACTGAACTGGAATATTCAAATCTCTTAATATCATATTATATAAAATATAGTGATACTCATCACAGGGTCAGCCTCACTCACATGGAGTCAGAGTCATTTTTAAAGTGCTGCATTAATTTAGGAGTGTTTCTGAAAGGACCCCTTGATGCTTCCCCATTCCTCACCAATATTCCAATATTTTAACTTTAGAGTTGTATTTCATTCAGTAGAAGAAATGCCTATTAAAAGTCTCATATTATAGTGTAAATATTCTCAGAAGAAGTGGTACACATTGTAATTTTCTATCGTTACTACCAGACTGGAAATTTGGTGGGCAAAGAGGGGAATTAAAAGGTGGTGGAGATGGAGCTGAGGATGGAATGGTAAAAGTACAGTTTTCAACTTTATAATTTAATCTAAAGATGGTTTCATTAAGAAACTATAGTTGTTTTTTCTAAGACACAAAATATATTACAATCAATCATAAGGTCTTGATTTGGAAAAGATTCAGGAAAAGGCACCCAATCCTGGTGTTCTTGTCTGACTCATGGTTCATTTAACTAAAATCAGCAGTGATGGGATATTAAAAAATAACATGTCTAGCTTCTTTCTCCAGTCTTAAAAAAAAAAAAAAGGAGAAGGGTTGTTGCTTGTGAGCTATTGTGAAGTGGTGGAAGGAGGGTTATAAAAAAAAATAAAAAAATAAAATGAGGTGATAAAGCCTGGTTAGGGAGATAGGACATTGTTTCTCAAATCAAAAAGAAGCATAGTAACCTTTTAGTTAGTGTATAACAATCACACTGAGTTCTCTGCAGAGCACACCGACTTAGTTTTAGGAGAGCTTACCACTTGAGAAAAAAATGTACACTTCATTTGCAATACTGGCATTTTCATCAGGAAAAATTATTGGAAATAAAGGGGCAAGAAGGTAGTTACAGGTTGCCTAGCCCAATCATTCTGAAGATTTATTTAGAGGACATACATAACAACTTATTTAGAGGAAAAGGAGATTTTACCCAATTGATATAAGTTAATTTCTTTATAGCATATATTTCTAGCATCAGATAGATTACATGGAGTGAAATTAGTTATGTATTCATGTTCAAAGGTGGAGAGAGTTGACCTTCTTTACCTGGTTAATCAAATTAGTATTGATCAAAAGTTGAATATGGGCTACATATTCTTTTTTAAAAAGTAAATTTATTGCCAAATTAAGCCATCAGGCGTATTCATGTAAAATATGATTTTTTTTTCATGAAAAATAGAAGATCTGATAATGTTGGGCTCTAATTCCCACAGCTACTGACCTGAAAGGCATTTGCCCCCTTTAGATGAGTATGTTGTCTCTAATTCTCCATACTTGCTACCATTCCCTACTGCTTCTTCAAACAAACAAGCTTTATTCAATTATACCTGCTTGGCTTCTGTAAGCATTTGAGTTTGCGATCCCTGTCTAGTGTTGAGGGAACTGGATAATCCCTTTCAACAGGTGAAAATAATAATATACCTTGGGTCCTTAATTATCTGATTTAACTGTAACTATGATTTCTTACTGGACTAACCCAGTGGTCTAAGATGGCCTCCAATTCCTCCCCTTGGGAATGCTTATCAGAAAATTACTGATGACTCACTTGAGAAGAGCAGATTGCTACCATATCAGAACCTTATACAATACAGTTTCTGTAGTGAGGGAAATAGAGAGTTTTCTATAGGGAGGTCATTGTCCCTTGAATACAGAATATAGTTCTATATCCCAGACATGCAAGAAGAACTAGCTGTGTGGGTCTGTATGCCTACAAGGTAATAATATCCTTAGATTGAGCAGTGGTACAAAATCAAGGACTAGGAATATTTGGAGATTTTATTAATGATTGAATCTGACATATTGCCTGAGCAAATTATAATTTAATCTTAATCCTTTTTCTTCTGACAGATATAGTTTTGCTTTTCTATCTATTTACATAGAACACTAGCTCTTTAACTTTGTCATCTATATGTATAGTTAATTTTGTTGTATTCTAATATAATTTAAGATAGAAAAAACTATACAGGCATATATAGGAACTGAAGAAAATAATGAGAAGAGTGTTAATTAGGAAGATATTCTTTTAACAATATTTGGGGTAAAATAAAATCTATGTACTCAAATGTATATGCAATGGTAGAACTTGAAAGAAACAATGAGTTAAAAGTTTATTAGGTTAAATATCTTGGAATCTTCAATTCAGAGCATGCCTATGATCTGTACTGTCATTTCCCTTATTTATTAGTCCACTGAAGACATTGTAGACTTTCTCAGAATGTAGAGTAGATATCTCTGAGCCCATTCCTTTCTATACTTTGTAACTGACATTGCCCATCTCAGTCTTTGCTACTGCCTTGCCTCTCTTACCTATAGGTGTTCCCACTCCATAACCTTTGGAGTCAATGAGGCCCCCGATCTGAGTGAGGTTACAGTTTCTCTGCGTCACATACTCAATGTTGGTGGACTCCATCAGCAAGGCATAGTCAGTGGTGAGCACACGTTGGATGCCCTCATCACTGTTTTTGACCAGGGCAGTCTGCTGCCTGCTACTCATGAAAGCCCACATCTTCTCGTAGGTGGATATCTTCGATTTCTGCAGGGAAAGAAAGCACACCCACCAGCAGAGAGTGCTGAGAAAATATGTCCTAAAGCTATTCAAAACTCCTGGGGTTCAAATAGCATAGGGAGGATTCTTTCTCTTTAGGTAGGAAACCGGTATTGATGATCCTGGGACTTCAGTTTGGTAGTTGAAAGGAGCCCAATTCACTATAGGAAAACCTTTGGAGGCACTGAGGCAGCTGTAGAGGAAAAAGAGATCTTACCCAACTGATGTAAGACATTGCCTCAAGATCCTTTGGCTGATTTCAGTAGGGAAGAAAGAAGATTAGTATCAATGACAACATTTGCCTAAGGAACTCTGGCCACTTAAGAACAAGTCCTCAAGACCCACTAGGCCAAGGGGTGACTAGATCACCCTAAGACTCTACTCATTTTTTCCATTGCCTTCAACGACTTAACTTCAGTAGACATTGTTTTGCTTTTATCTTGTATGTAAGTTTTAATACCTGATCCAACATTCCTTTGCAGGGGACAGCCTTGGGATAAATCACATACCTTCTCTGCTTTATTTATGAAAGAACTGCCAATTACTCTTATCTTTTCTAGAAAACTTAGAGTGCAAATGCTCTTTTCATATTAAATTCAGATCAGAAAACTCTTCCTACTATATTTTTATAAGCCTTTTTATATATACATTCAATTTTAAATTGCAATTATATTTTAGATAATGAGGACTGAATTTTCATTTGAAAGTGTTCATGATTTTGTCTTTTCCTTTATTCTTCAGCTTCTTGATTCAGTAATAAGCCATATATATGGTATATATTACATATGCATCTATACCTTCCACTATCTCATTATCTTACTTTCTTTGTTAAAATATACTGCCTAAGTTTTCATATTGCTTAGGTATAAATTTTCTATTCTTTTGAATAGTGATCTGTAAATAGTTTACATTTAATTCTGTAATTTCCATATTGTTCTAATTTTTTTCTGTATTTGTCTTCATTTGCATCAACACTCCCCTCCATTTATTTGGAAGATGGAAGAGATTATGAGAATTACTGATAATTCCAAGCTACTCCAGCTCTTGCGTTGTATATGGTACACACGTGCACGCACACACACACACACACACACACACACACACACACACGAGCTTCCTTGGAAGGCACAGAGCTTATCATCTCAGGAGTGCAAGGAAGTTTAAAACATGATTTGGGGCCACAGCAATAAATGGAATACCTGTGGAATAAACTATAGTGTGGTTATTCATGGTCAAGTGTTCCTGAAGGCTCATTCAGTTCCGAACTCTATTTAAGACCTGGGTTAACGCTGTAGGCTTTATGAGTTAAGGGAGGGCAGATAGCTTTATTTTGGATTGTTAGGTATTTGAAGAACCCCTTGAGAAAGGTCTTGTGAGACAAATAGCAATTCAATATACAGTACCTTATAGATACTGGTATTTTATGGAAACCATTTTGTCATGATTAGGCCCCTGTGAATTACTCCTCATCCCCACAGATATCTGAAAGTTGAGGTTCATGTCTCCATTGAAAAGGTATGTTTTGAGGTAGGGTTCAATGCCTCATTTGTTGGGTAATTTTAGCCTGGAAGAGTCTGTTAATGCTAAATTTATAATAAAGAGCTACTTGTACAAGTGCACGGAGGTCAGTCTGTCTTTTGGCAGTAAACGCACTGCTGGGAAAATTATTCTTCTACCAGGAAACTACCTTAAGGGAAAATAATTTTCTTAGAATTATGAAATTTTATGGTTGATGGAAACTTTAGAAATTGGCTCATTCATGCTGTTTACACAGAGGGGGAAATTTTGGTACAGAAGATTTGGAGAGTTCATGAAAATCACAAAACTCGTTAGTATCAGAGCTAATACTGGACCTCTGGACCCCTAACATCTAATTCAATGTTCTTTCCACTGTACTATGCTGATTTTGGGTAGTGCTACCAAGTGGGATTAGTATGCACTCATACCAGACGTGGCTCACCATGTTGGCACTTGACAGCCCTCAAAGTGGTCTACATTCTTGGAACCGTATCCATTAATCATGTTCTTTTTCTTTTTAATTTTTTTTATTATTTTATTTTTGGCTGTGTTGGGCCTTTGTTGCTGCGCATGGGCTTTCTCTAGTTGTGGCGAAGCACGGGTTTCTCATTGCAGTGGCTTCTCTTGTTGTGGAGCACAGGCTCTAGGCACGTGGGCTTCAGTAGCTGCAGCACTTGGGCTCTGTAGTTGTGGCATGTGGGCCCTAGAGCATGAGGGCTTCAGTAGTTGTGGCTCACAGGGTCTAGAGCACAGGCTCAGTAGTTGTGGCACACGGGCTTAGTTGCTCTGCAGCATGTGGGGTCTTCCAGGGCCAGGGATTAAACCCATGTCCCCTGCATTGGCAGGCGGATTCTTAACCATTGCGCCACCAGGAAAGTCCCTCATTAATCATGTTCTTGGTGCCACCACAATATCCAAGAGCTACAGAACTTCTAAAGTCTTACTCTCAATTTCTTTTATCTCATCACAGCTTAGTAACACAATGTTCCCTGAGTCAACACGTTTGTGTTGACCACCACACGTTAACTAGCACTGCTCTGTGGAGCTGAAGGTCATGGATTTAATTCAACCACACTTACTTCTTCCTTTTTGGAGTAGAAGGTTGTTCTTGGCTTGAACTGCCTGAGGTACTGGAAGAGAAATCTAGCAGGCATGGAATTTGAACCATTGAACAGCAGAACTTTTTCTAAGAAAATGATCACTTGGAGGACTTGCTCAAGTTGAAGGTATAGGGAACATTCTAAATTTCTTCGACACCCTCCTATTATTTTTGCTCCAGTCTAATAATGGTAAACATAATGGGACAGAGAATAGCACCCTTCTGCTTTTATTTAAAGTTCTCTTTCATCATTTAGAAAGTTTGCTGTTGTGGGGATCCATTGTATTCTACATTTGAAATTATAGACTGTTTGACAAGCTGGGGAGCTTAGATAAATAGGAAGACCCAGAATGTGGCTAAGGAATAACCTTTTTAACAGTTAAAAATATCTGTAGATGGCTTAGGATATGGTGAGTTTTCTACTACTGGAAACGTACAAGAAGAATTTCATGGATGGATGAGTTTCACTTAAGGATCCTTCAACCCACAGGTTCTACTCACTAGACCAACCTTTTCATATTACTTATGCAGGTCCTGACTTCAAGGACAGTTAAGTGCCACCCAGGGGTCATATTGGTTAGTGAAAGAACCAATACAGAGTCATGGCCTCTTTCCTCCTTATTCTTGAGTTCCATCCACTGTCAAACCATGTTCTGTAATGTTTATTTTTTGTTTGGTCAAAAAGTACTATTCTAAGAGTAGTTAAATTAGATTTATTTCTTTTTAATAGACTTTTTAAGACAGATTTTAATAATTCTTAAAAATAGAAGCATACTTCATGGGACATTATCATAAATATTAAAAGACTTAGCAAACCATTTGAATGACAGTGTGGATGTTTCTGCACTTGTAAATCTTCTATAGTCTCAGCCTGCTAAATTGCTCTAAATGATATATATTTAAAAAGAAGAAACAGTGATTGCAACTTATTTCACTGAATATGTCAAACGTGAATTAGAATATTTGTAAAGTACTCTGAGCTTCTTATCAAAAGTCACAAAAACTGAAAAGTCCTCATTTATTAAATCTGAAATCATCCAGGTTTTTTTTTTTTTAATCCTAGAGGAGAGTCAAGGTTAAATGCATTTACTTTGTCTGGTTAAACCTGATTATGTGGCTATTCTGATGCTGATGAAATGTTGGCAAAGAATAAACATTCTTTTCATCTAAAATCTGTTATAAGGGAGTATTACTGTATCACCATCTGATGACTGTTGTTTATTTCTCTTTTTTCTCCCATAATGCATGCAAGTTAAACACTCAATGGGAAATAATTTACAACGGGTCTCTGTGCAGTTAAAAACTATTTATTGAAAATAGTAATAATAACCAGCATGTGCAGTGTTTACTGTGTGCCCAAAACTATTCTAAGCACTTTGCATGTATTAATCTATTTAATCTTCACAGTGTTCATATGAGAAAGATACCATTATTATTTCTCTTTTACAGATGAAGAAACAGAATGCCACATAAAGAAATGATGAAGCCAGGATTTGATCCCAGCAATCTGGCTCCAGGGTTTATGTTCTTAACTAATAGGGAATCAACTGTTTGTTTTAATACACAGAACATCAAACTTATGACTCGGCTAATGTTTTAACATCACTGACACATTTTCTTAAGAAATAATTTCAGTAAATAGCTGTGGCATCTTTTCTATTATAACTAGAGCTGCTGAAAATCTTGTAGTCATGACACAATGCATGGAAACAATTTATATGAATTTAGACAGCTTATATTTGTTTAGACAAAAAAATTAGACAGTGTTTTAGGAAGTGCAACAGTTGGAACCTGGAAGGAAATGTAGATATTGTTTATATTTTTCCTTATTTTGTATTTCATATAGTTCCATTGTTTTCAGTTTCAGGGTTTCTGCTATAACAGGAAAAGTATGTGTAAATTCTGGAGTGTAATACAATCTTAAGACTGATAGAACCTGCATTTTATAGACATATCCCTCTAATATTTCATTTTTACTGAAATAAACATTATTTAACACATTATTTCTTCAACCAGGTTATAGGGCTTCTACAGTAAAGATGTATAATCCTATTATTCAGTAGAATGAACAACTGTGCAATTCTGCTTCAGACCAACATGCTTAAAGATTTTATATAGATACCTGTTTATATGTTTATTTTTACATATATCCATACCCCACACATATACACTGAAGATAGATTATTGATATTTGATTTTTGTTATCTTGTCAAAAATGATCATATAAATATGGTAAATATATGCTATTGAACAAATAAAACATCAAATATAATTACATTTTAAAATCTGATCTCCAATTCACTTTACATAAATGCCGATTTTAAAAAAAAACACAACACCTTAAAAATCAGTCAAAGACATGGAAATCAGCCATGTAGAAATCCAGACGTGTAAAGCAGATATATCAGAGGTGAATAGTTGCCTTAAAAGCAACCATTTCCTCTAACACAAGATTAGATCTATCATTTCATGAAATAATAAATTCTCATGGACATTTAGGTTGTTTCCATGTCCTGGCTATTGTAAATAGTGTCCATGAGAATTTATTATTTCATGAAATGATAGATCTAATCTTGTGTTAGAGGAAATGGTTGCTTTTAAGGCAACTATTCACCTCTGATATATCTGCTTTACACGTCTGGATTTCTACATGCCAGGACATGGAAATAACCTAAGTGTCCATTGACAGATGAATGGATAAAGATGTGGCACATATATACAATAAAATATTACTCAGCCATAAAAATAAATGAAATTGAGTTATCTGTAGTGAGGTGGATGGACCTAGAGTCTGTCATACAGAGTCAAGTAATTCAGAAAGAGAAAAACAAATACTGTATGCTAACACATATATATGGAACCTAAAAAAAAAAAAAGGCTCTGAAGAACCTAAGGGCAGGACAGGAACAAAGACACAGACATAGAGAATGGACTTGAGGACTTGGGGAGAGGGGAGGGTAAGCTGGGACGAAGTGAGAGAGTGACATTGACATATATACACTACCAAATGTAAAATAGCTAGTGGGAAGCAGCCACATAGCATAGGGAGATCAGCTCTGTGCTTTGTGACCACCGAGAGGGGTGGGATAAGGAGGGTGGGAGGGAGATGAAAGAGGGAGGGGATATGGGGATATATGTATATGTATAAATGATTCACCTTGTTACACAGCAGAAACTAACACACCATTGTAAAGCAATTATACTCCAATAAAGATGTTAAAAAAAATTCTCATGGATTTAAAAAATATGATTTAATTTTTAAAAATCACTTTGAAGGAAGACTCTCAGATGAAAGCATTTATACTATATTGAGGGGCCTGTGTCTTTCAAATGTATATAATATGATCATTGCAGCTGATTTTGCTCTTATCTTGAATTGATAGAAAGTTATGACATCTGCAGAATTTCCTAGGCTATAAATTCATGTGTTCCCTTTTAAAAAAATTCCCTCAGTGGGATTTAAACACCTTGCTAAAACATTTTTCATGTTTTTATCCTGTCTAAAGATTGGTCCATTACAGGCAATATAACAGGCTTTGAAAAAGGTTAACTTTAATTGACCTCATGGATTTCTCCCTAAACAAATACATTTTTAAACTATAGGGACTTAACATTTTGGACACTGAAGGTAAAATTAGCTAGATCTTTCAAACATCAGCTAATAGCTCTTATGTGAAGCGTGCCTTCCTATACAGAGAAGTTTGTGAAATGTCTTTCATTTTGTGCTTCACTATATGACTATTTTTGTCTGAAACTTGTCTCCCCATAATGGCTTATTGCTTCACATCCACTGGTGCAGTGCTCAGTAACTTTCTTGAAATGTCTTTTGGGTTAATGATAGCACCTAACCACTCTCTGGAAGGAGGTTATAAAGGTTAGAGAGTCCATTCCCACAGCTGGTCCAAAGTCCCCAGACCATGAAAGCCAGTAATGACAAGTCTGTTACGATTTTTTTAAACCTATTTTATTCAAGTCATTTTAGACTGAATCATGATCTAATCTGTGTAATCCTCTGACTTGGGTCTGAGAGGATAGTGATTTTTTACAAGGCAAGCTTCTACTGAGAAGCATTTCTTACATGAGTATTTCCTACCATTCTGGCTCACGGGGACTTCTGATGTTCACACCACTTCTTGTCTGCACAAGGCATGCTACTTAACCACATGTTGCATTGTGTTTAACAGGTCTGTGTGCATCTTGTTTCTTTATTGCTATTCAGGTCTTCAAGCCTTGAAAAAGTTTATATCTCCCCCTTCCTATCTCTTACAGTGACAACCTCAAAAACTGGTCAAATTGGAGATCCTGGAAAAAATATAAATTAAACTGAACTGAGTTGAACTGCCTTATTCTGCTTCTCAGCTGAATTCTGAGGGCAGCCTCACCATCTGTTGCTTATCTACCATCTGGAAGTAGTTCTTCTGCTAATTCCTATATGTGCTCAGCAAAGCTTCCAAGGACTGAGGTCTTTGTCTGACTTGGCCTCTGAAAGTCTTTGAGATTTGGGGCACTGGCACTCTCTCTGGACTTTTCTGTCCAGTAGCAGAAGGCACACCTCCCAGGATCAGTAAGGAAGCTGAACAAAGACCAAACTAGAGTTTTTTTTTTTTCTTAATTCAGAAAGTTGAAAAAAGTAGGACTAATAGCTAAGAGTAAGGGTTGGATGTTAATGGTGATGATGTTTTTGGTGAGAATTATAATAATATTTAACATTTTTCCCTTTTTTATTTAACATTTTTATTGTTGCAATTTGCCATATAGTATTATAAACACACTACCTCTATTAAGTTATTTATTTCTTAAAATAATATTTTGAGCTAGATATTATCCTCAATTTACAGACAGGAGAATTGAGGTACAAAGGGTTTAAATAACTTACCAAGGTCTACATAGCTAATAAGCAGTAGTGTCAGAATTTGAACCCAGGTTCTAGAACAAAACTTTACTGTAAGTTTTAATTTATATCACAGCATTTTATTATAGTCATAACTCCTGAGAAGACTGGCTGGTATCCCTAATCTCTGAACAATGAACCAAAACCATTATTTCACTTGGATGATGGTTTGCAAGAGACATTGAGAAATCTCTTTTTTCAGGCCTCAAATGGTTCTTAAGCTTTTACATGATAATCCTTTCTTCAGCTGGGAAAAAAAAATGAGTTGATAAACTATCACTGTGAAATCAAAGTTTGGGCTATTCCATTTATCCATAAGTGTAATTAATAGAATTACAAAGAGAAAAAACAATTTTTGCACATGTCCTACTTTTTATGAGACGTGGAGAAAATCAGTGCCTTAGTGCTCCATATTAAAAGCAAAAGTTGTAGTTGGATGCCGTTGCTGTCAATGTTCTTGGGTATAAAAGAGGAAATGGCCTTAGGAAATCTGTCCCCAAGTTGTGTCCACAGAACTTGACTGTGACCTGACTATTCTTTGTATCTCTTAAGATGCTGAGGGTGGTCTCAGACAGTGCGGAGGGCAGGAAAAGCCTTTATCATTTAAGATTTTGAAACAATTGAAAGGACCAAGCAATTCAGCAGCAGAGAGATGAAAAACCAATATAATTAATATCATATTATTAATTACTATTATCCTGAGTAGAAAATCAAAGGTAGTTTGTTAAAAATTCTCTTAAATGAAGTCTCTTGAAGTTCTGAATTATTGGTATACTGATTTATAAAAATATTCTATTTAAAATTATTAGCCAAGGACAAATAAATGGTCCCCTGATATTTGGAGGATCTCCTAAAATATCTTCAACAGTCCTTGGACAGTTGATGAAACACTCCGCCTCTCTTTAACTTTGACCCAGTAATTGGTCTACTGGTGAATGACACCCTTTCACCAAATAGACGTTATCATCCGTAGGGTGCAGATGACCTTGAGGAAGTGTAATGTTTAATAAGCATCATTGACTAAGTGCCCTTAGCCACAAAACTTAAAATTGTTCTTTTCTTCATGGGCATCAGCCAGGATCTTGAGGTGTCCATCTGTAAAACTTTGTGAATGTATGTGTAATTGAATTTACGATTTAATCTCAGTTCTTTGCGTAAATACAGTCCCTGGTGATCACTGTGTTGTTCTACATACAAATGACTCAATGAAGGAAAACTGTTTCAGCTTCCCTTGTCTCAGACATGTAGTACCTTGACCCAGCAGTTGCTTAATAAATGTCAGTTTATTCCCTCAGCCTTGCCTGAATTCAGATGATGGATAGTGAAACCTCAACTGAGCTATTTAAAAAACAACAACAACAACTTTTTTTATGTTGAAAATCAAATATCCAAATCTGAAATCTAAGGTCTTGTTCTCTGCAAGAATGACGAAGTCTAGAAAAAAAAAGTCAATGGCTTTGGATGGAAATTTTAGTGAGCAACTTCTGGTCACACTTTTCAAGCAGAGCTTTCACTAAAAACATCCCTCAATTGTGACCAAGAGACCACATATGAGGAGTTAGTGTATTTTGTTTGTTTATGGATTTTGGTAACTTCCATAGTCCTTTCCTCCTTGCGAATGCCTATTCTTCAGCTGTAAAACAACTTAGAGTCATCTTGAAAGCAAAGAGACAGGTTCACCATTTGGATGTGCCAAAGGGATATTTTTGGGGTACTGGGGGGACAAAAGCACTTTAGTTACACTGTGTGTTGGAAAAGTGCTTCTTATTAGAAGTTCCCTTGTGATTGAATGCAGCTGGGACCCATGTGAGCAAGGCTTATGCCCCAATAGTAGATCAGAATGTGCTAGGTTAGACCAGGCAAAGGCAGCTTTCCTTATTGATTCAACAGCGTAAGAGAGGATACTGTCTTTGATTAAGAGAGAAAGGGAGGGAGGGAAGCCTCAATGGCAGTGATACATTAATGTAGAGCCAGGTCAAAACTGAGTCCTTGTGACCTTAACTGCTGTCACTCAGTGACAGGGTAGAACTACCCTGAGAGGTAAAAGGCTGGAACATTTCTTTCCCTTGCAGAATAATCCAGCTTAAAAATGCTGAGTGCGTATCCCTCTGAAGCTTTCTGACAGCTTGCCTCCCTCAAGGGGAAAATTAAATCGGATTTAGTCCTTGTTCTCTTTTTGCAAATAAATTCCTTCTTGTTGCTAGGCTACAAGATAACTTTTAAATCGAGGAACATAGGACAGTGTCTCTTCCTCTGTGGATCTCTATGTATCGTTCCTGCTATGGTCTGAATGTGTCCCCCCAGATTCATATGTTGAAATCCTGATCCTCAAAAATGATGGTATGAAGAGATGAGGCATTGGGGAGGTGTTTAAGTCATGAGAATGGAGCCCTTATGAATGGGATTAGTGCCCTTATAAAAGAAGGTCCTGTGAGACCCATGCCCCTTCCACCATGTGAGGACACAGCATAAAATCTGTGACCTAGAAGAGAGCCCTCATTCAACCATGATCTTGACTTCCAGCCTCCAGAACTGTCAGAAATAAATTTCTGTTATTTATAAAGTACCCAGTCTGTGGTGTTTCGTTATAGCAGCCTGAACAAAGATACCTCCTCACCTCCCTTCTTTCCTCCTTCTCTCTTTTTCTCCTCTGATAGAACCCATCTCTCTTAGATTTCAGTAGTGTATTTGTTCATTTATTAAAAACATGTTTTCTGAGTGCCTACTATCTCTACTATGTACCTACTATGTGCCAGGTACTGTTTTAGGTTCTGAGGATATAATGACAGACAAAAGAGACCAATTGTCTACCCTCAAGGAGGGTAGAACTTCTAGAACTCCCTGAAGTTTGTCTGAACACTGACTCTTTCATCAGTAGCTTTATAAATTTGTGGCAAGTTATTTAACTGAGCTATACCTCATTTTCCTCATCATACAATGGGGATAATCTTAGCTCTTAACTCAGTTGGCTTTGATAAGGATAAAATGAAATACTGTATGTAAAGCATTTAGGAACAGAGTGTGCAGTTATGAGCTAGTACAGTTGCGAGATTAGCATAGAATTATTTCAGGGAAATGCAATATCCAAGTACACCCAAGTCACTCTAGGGTCCTGCCAGGAAATGTGGGAACCAGCACTCTTTATATTCAAAGGTATGTGAACAGAGACAAATTAAAATGAGATTAAAGGATACTTTGTGAATACACTGATTGTTTTCACAGTGGCGAAGTCAGATCTATGGCTTTTTCAAAGGGTAGCCTCTCCCTCTTTTATATTTATAATGTGCATCTTAGTAGTAGTAGAATCTTCTCTACCTCTACTCGCCCATTTCCCAATACTTTAAAACTTTTTGATACTGGTGAAAGAGGTAAATCATTTCAGATATGTTTTTCAGACATACTCAGTTCTCTTTGGCAGTGTCTCTCTGTCCTATATGCCTTGCAGGTAATTTTCCTAGTTTTTGACAAGTGTTGTGATGAATTACTAGCTGTGGGTAACGTGTTTCTTTACAGTACTGATTTTAGGAAAATTCAAGCTTTCAGAAAGTTGGAAAGCCATACGTTTAATGTAATTTGTCCTGAAAACAACACTTGTCCAAAGAAGAAAGAATCACCACACTTTATACCTTCATTAAATCAATGTCATATTTCTTAAAATTAAAAAAAAGTTTAAAATCATCTTTTTTTTAACATAGAGGAAGAGAAAAATCCTAACTTTTTACATTACTCTTTTTTATAAAACTCTGGGTATAGTTTACTCCTAAAACAAGTAAGTTTTTATTTGTTTATTTATTATTATTTTAATGTTAAACTGCATTTACTGCATAAGTAATACATATTTTGGTGAAATAATACTGTTATACAAAGAAGTGTTCCCTTTTCTTTTACCCTTAGTTTTTTGTCTCTAAATAAATACTCTTCACAAGTCAAAGTAGTCCTCTCAAACCTTGGGTGACAACTTCATTTTCAGTAATCTGGATGTGAAACGTTGACAAAGGTGTTGTTAGAGTTTATTTTGGTTACAGTTGCTGTTTTCCTTTTTTTCACATGCACAAGTACCTCTTACAAGAAGGTTCTAGCCTGGCTGTGTCATAAACCAAGTGTGTGATTTTGAGCAAATAATTTAGCTTCTGTGGGTTTTGTTCTCTTCATGAGTAAGGTGAAGGGCTGAACTTTCTGATCTCTAAGGTTTTTTGTCATCTCTAAAGGTCCCTGGATCTATTAAAATCCATTTCCCCCCCATGGGAGATATAGTATCTGAGATTTGATAATAAAAGTATTGCAGCTTATTCCGTAAGCAAGGTGGAAATCAGTTTCATTACTCTGGGTAAGTAATTAAAAAGACTTGAACAACAAAATGCACTTGACACTAAAACCATATTGATTCTAACTTAACTCTCCTTTGGTACCTCGGGAGACACTCCAGGCTATCGGAAGGCTTCAGGCTACTCTGGGAGCACTGTCCCCATTGGTGCAAATGCAATATTAGACTGGAGTCCCCTGGGATACTTTTGGTTTTAATTTTCCAAATAAATACCAGTATCAACGCATTTACTTATCATCTGCTCCTGCCTCATCCAGTACAGAACAGGAAGAGCAAAACAAAGATATTCAAGCATTCTGATTGTCATAATTTCAGGTTAAGTAATCTTTACTTTTGTGGCTTCTATACATGAGTGATTAATTAATGGGTATAAAGACAAGAAAAGATATTGAAGATACTGACCTGTGGATCTGAGTGTACTCAATTGGGGATAGAGGGAATGATACCTAGATGGGCACTGAAGAAATTGTTTTATGTGACAGCTGAGGGTACCTAGGTCCCTTGCAATCAGATTTTGCCATTAGACATTTTATTTTATAAAAAAGTTGCCTAACATTTTTTTGGTTTTTTTTGGACAGACTCTCATTCCACAACCTCCTCCCCTCAGTATGAGATAACCGCTGAGAATATATTGTCAGTTCCTTACCTTGAAGAAGGTCATTGTTGATCCATCTCTGACTGCCCCATATTCTATCTTGGTTTGTTTTGCCAGGTCATCTGCTGAATCAATGGGGGATTCCATTCGCTCTACTGTCAAGAAGGCAGCCAGATTGGCAGTGTAGGATGAAATGATGATTAGTGTGAAAAACCACCATATCCCTCCAACTATTCTTGTTGATAGAGCTTTGGGCATCAACTCTGATCCTGTGATGGTATCGCCAGAGTAAGAGAGTTAAACAGTTAGGAGAGAAGGGAAGACCCATGATTTGACACTAACCTAGAGAGATAATGCATTTTTGTGACACAAAACTATAAATCTATCAAGGTTTTACTCTCTTGCGTGTAGGTGAATAGATGCATTTTTTTAGAAAATGAAGCAAAATCTAAGTGATCTTTTATCATTTATCAATGCTGCTGTTTAAAATGTGATTTATTGACATTTGAAGGCATTAAATGATTTTAACCCTAAGTTATTCTATGTTTAAAATTTATAGATAGTTTAGTTGCTTAGATTTGAGTTTGTTTGCTTGTTTCTGCTGAAAAGTCAATCCCAGACTTCTGGACTTTTCTTACTGTCTGATATGCATCTTATTGTTTGAAATAAAATGTTCTAGGTTGTACAACTGTGAAAGCTTTGAAATGCTAACTTACTTTTATTTAATCTTAAAGAATGAGAGAGACTTTCAAAAGATTAACATATCATGTCATTATCACATGTACTTTAATAAAACACTGGAGTTTCACAAATCAAATGAAATTGGATGCAGCCATATTTGACAGTAGATGAATCATTTTTTATTGCTTTATGTTACTTTTGAAGTCAAAATTATTTTTTTAAAGTAGATTCTTATTTAACTGAAAATAATATATTCACTGAAGAGGCAAATTTTGTCCTCAAATAAAGTACTATTTTTTAATTATACTTCAAAGACTGGCTGTTTTGCAGGTGGAAAGGGGCCTTTTCTGCTAAGAACATACATTTTAGATGTTATCAGATGATTCCTGATTATTTGTAAAAAGGTAATATAGAGGCATTTAATGTATTTACCAAAAAAACCTTTCTCTCTTAAAGAAAGGGTACATGTGTGAAGTTTACCTACACAAAGGACAAACATCTGTGAAAACTCTCTAGCTCAAAACTTTTGATCAAACTTATGGAAGGCCATAAATCCAACAGTAGAATCAAAAGGGACAGAAGGGTATATGCAGCACTTACCCCAATTTGATCAATTCATGGATGGATTTTTGGTTAATCTGCTTGCTTGAAATTCACCATTGGTTCTGTACTTAGCATTTCCTCCATGAAGTCAGAGGAATGTTAGAGTTTATGGGACCAGTTAAAAAGTGAAAGGGAAAAACCCTAAGTTAAAAAATCCAAAGTATGAAGTTCAGCAGGTGAATTACCTGGTTTAAAGGAGTCTTTCACTTTTCTGATTGGGTGTTTTGAAGTTTTGTAGTTAATGGCTTAAGATAGAAAGGGACATTGGAGTTTACGAATCTACAAATACATGAGTTTATGCTCAAGTTTAATCTATAAACAGATACAAATATTGCTCATGAAATCAAAGCCAGCTCATGGTAAGCAGATAAAGGTCGGCAGAGTTTCTTGGCCTTGAATTAGATGTATTCTTCTAAAGCTATTAGGTATCTTTGTGCTTTATTGTCTTTTAATGAGGTTAATGGCTTCACTGTGGTTTTTATTTCCTTCTTTTGTTTGTTTGTTTGAATTTGGGTGTGTAATAATACTCAGATTTATAACAGTTTTCATTAAATTGCCTCTAAGAATTTAGTAGAATAGTTTGTTGCTCTCTTGTTTTAATCTTTCAGTTTAATGGGATTTATATGTCTGTGGGTGTATGTGTGTGTTTAATGCCCAAGTTTGTTTCATATCTTTGTACTTCATTGATCTAGCAGCCTTGTGGTAGTGTGATATTATTTTAGATTTTTCGTTGGCTGTCATTAAAATACAATTTATTTCATAAAATAGCAGTGGGAAATAGGTAATATAGTTAGTAGATATATTTTCTTAGCTTATAGGTATAGATTTTCTGCTGTAAATTTATCCTTATTTTATTTGGCTGTATTTGTGAAAAGATCAGATTTTAATTTATTATTTGTATAATTATGTATTATATGGCAGTAAAACTGGACAGACGGATAAGCAGCTGTTGACATGTAATGATAAATTCACATCTATCACACTTTAAACTAATACATATTTATACTTTTGGATGAAGTGGTCTTGGAACTTAAAAATAATTTGTAGAAACCTACTCAGGTTACATTTCAAACCCCTGGTAGACGGTATGAATTATATTTCTCAACATTTCATCTTTTTAAAAAATTTCACACAATTTTGCGACTTTCATGACTCTCAACATTAATTTACATACTTAGAAATGACTTCGCTCAAGTAGAGATGATTTTTCTAAGTTCAGAATTCTAGAGTATGAAGTTATGAAAGTAATAAAAGTAGAATAAAACATCATTAGAAAATATTTAGGATGAGAGACAATACTTGCTGAAGTCTCTTTACTGCCATTTATGGCAGACATGACAGCCAATCCTGATCCAGACTTTGCTCACGCTCTGTAGAAAAGAGAAAGCCTGATCATCACATTAAAAAAGAAATTAAACAAAATGATTTCCAAGTGAGTACAGTGATAAGCTTCTGCTAACAAGAGCACAACAGTCAATACATAAGTTAGCTACCTGGTCCAATGCCACATGCTAAGGACAAATGCACTAACAGTCACCAGTACTGCAAATTTTTACATTTCAATATATGTTTCACCTGACAAATATTTAAAACTTCTTGAAAAACAAGCAGAGTCTGGTTGGGGTTGACTGTCACGTACCCAAGGTAGTGGTAACTAGCAGACACTGCATCCCACGGTTTGCTGTGGATGATGGGAAACTCCAAACAGGTAGAATATAAAAAAGAAATTTTAGGGGCGGGAACACTCATATGACAGAAGGCAGTCACAGTCATACGTACATGCACAGACTTGCCGTGTGCTCTATGAAACCCAAGTCTATATTTTTCTATTCTAATGGCACAGGAAGGCAAGCTGTAGGGAAGGAGGGGAGTCTCTCACTCTTTGAAAGTAATTGTTCACAAGATAAATTCCTTAAAAAGTAAATGCAGTGGTAAAGCAGTATATGTCATCTAATGAGTTTTCCTGCAGGATTTATAGTTCTGTGCTATGCTCTAAACTCATGCAAGTGATTTCTAGTAAATCAGGTGCTGTGTCTACACCTATTTGGCAGTGCCTGAATAAACTACACTTAATTGCATGATGAGAGGTTTTACTCACTCTCTTCAATTATTTTGTATTTCCACACTAGAAACCCTTGCTCTCTCTCCCTGGAATTTTTAGAGACAGACTATATACATTTCGAGTAGATGATAACAACTCCCTCATGAAAAGCCTTAGGGTTCACACCTAAGTAACAAACATCTTTAATATATATCCTAGTTGAAATTTCCTTTGCCAATTTATTTTGCAACTTGTTGTCAAATGAGCAGATATTCCAAACACAACAGCATCTGTGACTTATGATTTTCTTAAATAAATGCACTTATCTTGAGAATGGTTTTCTATACCATACATCTGGAATCAAAGCTGAGGAATATCCACAAAAGAGTTGGATTTCTTCCAAAGGTTAAAACAACTCACTCCTCCCTCCCCACCAAAATCAAAATCTTCCAAATCATAGAAAATGTATAAAATATATTACATTCCTATGGTTTGAATTTCATTTCCCCCAACTTCTCCAGTTTACTGTTGCTATGGTTACCAACTGATGGAGATCGTAAAAGGTTACTGGGAAGCTAAGATGAATCCCTGTAGGGTCTGTCAGAGTGGTAATTAGTTGACAGTTTTAAGTACTGTGAGCTATTGGAAGAATGTAAGTCAACCTAATTTTCAAAGGATTCAAACTTTAATCCTTTTCAACCTCTAACTTGTGAAGTTAGGAAAAGACTGATATCTCCATCTATGCCAATTTGTAAACAGTTTCTAAGATAATTTATCCCTTCCTTCTCTCTAGGAAAATTTGTGTTCATTGCTTGATAGTAAGTCTTATTTTAGATATATAGCAAAGGAGTTTCACTTCTGTCATATTTTTTTTTTATTTTTAGAACTGTCTAGGAAGCCGGGATCTATCTTTTTGATTCCTGAGATAGTTTTTAGCCTACCCTCTATCTTCTTGGTGGAATTTACCAGCATGAAAACCTGTCAGCAGACTGTGGGATGTGTGTGACAAAGATGCGCAACCTTGTACCTTGTTGCATGAGAGCTCCAACTCCAAACCAGAAACTGTTTAGTAAAGTAAAATTGTTTTCCACCACGTCTGAGTCAGGATTGCATGGGTGGGGGTTATACCACTCGTAGGGTGTAAACCTGTGGTAGTTAACAGAAACAGTCTGTAAACATGAGATAAATATATGTGGCACCAGTGAAAACCCACTGAACAATGCAGAACACCCAACAGCTAATGATGGACGCATCAAACCAAACAGTAGGCCATATTCATAAACTTACAGCTTTGGTGGGCAAAGTGCAAAGGAGACTTTAGACATTATATTTATCAGACTTCTGAGTTGTAGTCAAAGCCCGTTGGTTGTCTGGAACTGTACTCCACAGATCTATGTCTACTAAATTGTTCTGAGTTTTCACTCATTTCCATTTTACTGAACAACTAGATGGACTGTTAAAGAGAGGTTCACTCATCCCGAGTATTTACGCCACAAAGTAGCAATGACAGTGACACACACACTGTTGCATACCAGCTACAGTATCAAGATACTGTGTTGCTAGGTGCTGTGGAAGGCACAAAAACAGAGGGGTGACTGGACTTCAAGAGGTATCTATGGATAGAAGTTTAAAGGAGTCTGTGTGGTCTAGTGATTTCATAATGAATCAAAGGAGCTGCAAGTTTGAAACAATTAATAAACAAAAAGAATGTCTGGATTGGGATGTATTAATGCTTTTATGATTGTATATGGAGATAAAAATCACAATCCTTAAATGAAGAGATAAAGTTCAAACTTAGAAGTATCCTGGCCCAGGCACAGGGGTTCATTAGTGTTAAGGACACAGCATGTCTCAATGGAGAGTTTTAGATTCAGACACTCTAGATTCATTTTGAATTGTTTCTAGAACTATGAATTGTGGTCACCTGATCACCAACCCTCGTTAGTTAGGAAGTCAACCTTGAATAAGTAACTTAAGCTCACTGGCTTCAGTTTCCTTATTTTTAAAAAAGAGGGAATCCAGATATCTCTAGGGTGTGTTAAAATAAAAATTTGAGGAACTGAAGAGTTTTGGTTCTTCCTCTGTTTTCTAAACATCTGTCTGATCTCTACAGCCCAAGGAGCTCCCTGCTCTGTGGTTATATTTTAGGACTATCTTTCCAAGGGGCACTTATTTTTCCAAAAAGACATTAGCAGGTGCTCTGTAAAGTGATCTGGAAATGATTAAATGCAGTAGTCCTTAGCACTGGAAGCTTTGCCGTTTGCCATTGGGTCTTTTAATGCAAGCAGGAGTAATGTTAAAACACCATAAAGCCAATGAGAACATATGGAATGCTCTCCAGCCATAAGGTTTCAGCAGTAAACAATAGCAGGTTGCTGACACTTGGGGAGAGTTAGTATTAAAGTGAATACATTATCTAAAGCGAAAAGCAGGGCACACTGTGAATCATGCACAAGGAACTGGGCAGACAGTTCCTCTTAATGAAAAACCATTCTCTAAACCCCCAGACACCTTCTGAAAAGTATACAGCATCTCCTCATCAAGTCTTAGGGAGACTGGGATAACAGCCTTGTAGTTTATCCCCCAGTAATGGCATCTGAATCATGACTGCACCTTCTCCACAGCTGCAGGGCACACAGTGCAGGTTCCTGTGAAGCTTATGAATATAGCTTTAATTGACAATACCATGCCAATACATTTTAATTACTGTTTCAACAATATAATTAAGTTTTGAATTTATACTCTCTTATAACCATAGTAGTTTGCTGAGCTGAAGAACTGAATACCAATATTAATGAACCTACTAATTGAAGCAGTACACAGAGTAAAGATGCCGTTACTTAATATCATTGTCACTTGTACAATAATTAAAAAATATTAAGTGCAATAAATTAGGCAGATTATGCATTCAAAGGAAGGAGTTTTTCTAAACAGATCATAAAACCTGGCAACCACCAGCCCCCTGATATTCTGGCATTTCTCCCCTGTATATGCTCTGATGAATGAGATCACCACTTTTCTCTTTGGAATGCTGCATCTAACTTGGTCTTTTTTCAGCATTTCATACTTTGCAGTTCTAAGTGAACAATTAATCTAATTTTCTATGGCAAAAAAGAAAACTGTCTAAACAGCAATGTGATTCTGCCTGCTCTGCAGAGATATTTTAGATCCTTTCTCTCTGAGATTCTGAGTGACTTGGGGAGTATGTGGACTGAGGAATATTAAATAGTGATTTGATGCTGTGTTGTAAGACACTGACTTTTCGTAATGCAATAGACCTACCTGTTGCCTACCGGATGTAGATATTTCAGCTTGAAATTCCTAATGCCTGCTTAAAGATAGCTAGTGTGACAGTAATGTCAGCACCAGGAAGTCTGGGAGAAAGATTAATACATGACCCACACCAATGATATTCTGAAGCTGCTATCTTCAACTGATACTGATTTTTAGTGAAATGTCAGAGAAAGGGACAAATATGCTTAGAATTTATGTTAAAATTTGCACATAGAAGAGTAGCGTTACATTGAAATACAGAGGTTAATTTAGGTTTCATGTTTATATATGCCAGGCTTTTACTTGAATGGAAGATATAAAATGCTGGTCATACTGAAGATTTCTAATTAAGAGATTCTTTTTATGGCTGAGAATAGATATTAGGGTGTATCAAGAAGAGGGAGATCTATTCATCTTTTAATGGAGGAAGCTCTATTCGATCTCATAGCATAACTGTTGGGTTGGTATTATAACTGTAGAGTTATAGTCAAAGGTTTGCTTGATTTTTCTTTGCCAGAAGCCAACTTAAAAAATGTTCATTTTAAGAAGATGAGCATAAATTATAAGATGTAATCAGACATTATATTTGGATATTTGGTCTATCTAAATTTTGTGTTCATGATGGTTATAATTCCTTGGGATTAAATACTTTACAAAAAGTAATTAAAAAAATGTCAACCACAAAACAAAAACACTGACATGCACATTTGTAACAAGTCATAGTAACTAAAAAAATTATATGGCTTTCCTTAGTTTGTCTAACTTTATAAATTCAATTCACTTCAGCAAATGGTTTGTAAGTCTCTGTCTAGTGAGAACATTAGCCTAAATGCAGTGATGGGCTTTATTTTTCCCCTTTAAAAAGACAAGAAAGGATATATTTCAAAAAGCAAATTCAAAAGCCTCTCTAGAGCTAAAGATGATTAGGAAGTTAGCTGTTTTTCATTTCTATTTCACTAACTTTGAATGCAAACCACTAAGGTGGTAACAGAAAGTCATTTTACATATTAGCTTATGGATGCAGAGTGACCAAGTTCAAGCTATGATGGTGGGAAGTAAAAGTGAATTGGCACATTTATTTGATCAGGATTTTGTCTTTAGGAATCACCTCCAAAATATATTTAGTGGCTTTATGACGTAGAGGCAGGAATGGATTCAAAGGTGTGGAGAAGCTGAATGTAGCTGAGAGTACAATCCCCATGATAGTGCACTTGTACACTGCAGGGAGTTATTTTTTATATTTTTATATTTTCTATGTTTTACCACCATGCTGTTTGCAAGTTTGCATTTGATGCATGACATCTCCACTTCCCCAAGACCCAGAGTGAGAGGAAAGACAGTGAGAAGGGAGTGACAAGGAGAATAAGCTAAATAAAGAAGAGCTGGTTTATAAATGATACTTGGTGAGTAGGAATGTTGAGTGGATAGTATTGACTAGGGGAGAAAGGAGGTTGCTTTCTTAACTGAAACAGAATGAATTTAGAAAAGGTAGGGCTCTGGTTCATCAGGAGGTTATAGAGGAACAGACAAAATGAGGAGGGGAAAACTACTGAATGCTACATTATTTTGACATATTCTGGTGGTAAAAATAAGGCCATTTAAAGGCACACTTGGTGTCAAATGTAAAAGAGAACTTTCAACCTGTATGCTTGTGAGAATTTCTGGTTGCTGTTGACATGTTTTTTTCTTTCACTGATTTTGGTCAAGTCAGTGTGATAAATGATGTAATTACTTGCTCATCAACATTGTCTTGCCTATTCTACTCATTAGCATCACTGTTTAGACAAAGCAGTGAGCTGGGGAATATGGAAACTCACTTCTCTGTTGCCCTCTGCTGCTTGGATTGCTCTACTAGCCTTAGAATCACCCAGCAGGTGTGGGCCCCAAATAGAGGAATGGAACAACAAGCCAACACAAGATTTCTAATTTATTGTTAGAGAGTACATCACTTTAGGGTGGTCATTTATTCAATGGCCATTCTAGGGCATTATTCATTTCACTTATGAGCCAGTAATGAGAAATGCCCTTCCAAAGGTGAGTTATTCATCTTTGAAAATTTGATACTCAAAGCACTATCATCTTTAATTATTTAGAGCATGGTTATTCAAACTTGATGCTATTGACATTTTGGGGTAATTCTTTGTTGTAGGGGGAGGGCTGTCCTGTACACTGTAGGATGTTTAGCTACATCCCTGGACTCTACCTACTATATACCAGTAGCAACCTCCACCCTCAGTTGTAACAATCAAAAGCTATTTACAGACATTGCTGGAAATGTCTGGAGGATAAAATGTTCCCTGGAGGATAAAATCTCTCCTAGTTGAGAACCACTGATTGAGTATTAATGTATCAAAGGATAGTATGACTCTACATACTGACAATATACTATTTTATGAGGTAAGACACATGGAAAGAAAGCTTTGGTCATTATTTAAAAGTAATTTAATATCTGGACAAAATTTGGAAAACAGTCTAGGATTTGGTAATGGTACACTTTATGAAGTATAGAGAACTTTGAAATATTCATTTCATATTGAACATATGTGACTCACCCACACGTGAGAGCACACATTTATTCGCTTTTACTATGTCTGCTTTATGGATCTGTAAGACATTTCCAAACTAGGTTATTTTTCCCAGCTTTCTTTATAATTATGCTAGGGAAAGAGTTACCTGGCATTAATCAAAACCATACAGTGAACAATGACAAAGGACTAGCATGAAGAAAGATTTCTCTTAGAAATTCCTGGAGGGAAAACACAAATTGATTAGAGAAAAAGTTCACTGAGTTTTGTTGAAGGATGAAAAAGGTTGAAAATGAATAGAGGACATAACAAAGCAATCATTTTTTTACAGGGTTTGTCTAGGGATATCTACTGTCTAAGCCAACAGAAAGATAAAGCAGCTGTGTTTCCAATTCAGTATCAAAGGTATTTAGAAAATATGATCTACTGAATGGTACAACAATCCTTTGAAAAACTGTGTAGAGCAGAATGGTTAAATGTAGGGTTATCTCAGAAAATAAAATCTAAACTGAATCATCAGGGTAGCATAAAGATTTCATGCCTCCAGACTGGATATATAACTACTCTTTCTTTTTATTGTTATTTCCAGAATTCTCTTGTTAACTGTCTAATTTTTTTAAAAAATAAATTTTATAAAATTTTCAAAGTATTTGTTTTTATTCCTGAGGATTTCAAAATCTTGTTTAATCCAGTGCTTCTTATTTGCTACAACAATTCCTAGCTAACTTTTTCTATTTTGCTTAATATTTGCGAATATTCCAGGGATCAAGAATCTGGACACAACTTTTTTCTTTCCTGTTGAAACATTTTAGATTTATTAGCTGAGCTATTGCTTTTGTGGCAATATAATTCAGGGAAAAATGGGTACATAACCATTTTACATTGCTTTAAGTACTGATAAAATGAAATTAATATAATATATAAAATTGTCTTCCTATTATCTTTTAAAATTACCTTTATGAATAATTAGAAGATATTCATTTATAGAGTGGCTTTTATGAGGGAGAACTTGACAGAATAGAACACCAGGCAAAACTAAAAGAATACTTTGAAGTTCTTGAACTCTGTCTACCTCTAGAGCATACAGGTCAACCTGAGACTGACATAGATCTGTTGTAAGTTTAGTAGTTCTCTAACTTACCTTGCGATCACAAAGAGTACACAACTGACTCCTAAACAGGCTAAAAGCACATACATCCAAATGTCAGGAGATAGAGGGTTGAGGAAGGAGAAGACCCCTGGATTGGTGCCATTGGGCTTATGGTAGAGAATGCTGATGCCCAGGGTCATGAAGGGTTTGGAGAAGTCTATGACTTTTTCCCGCACGTAAGTGATGGTAAGAGGAGCCACCGCCAGATCAGCCCTCTGCAAAAGCAAGTTTGAACTTGTCACCTTAGTTGTCTACCTTCCTGGTGAATGTCTAGACTTTTCCTGGTTCTCCTGATTCCTATTCTCAACTCCAAATGCTTCTCACACAAAAACCTCCTGTGCTGATTGACTCTAATATAAAAACAGTTGATTTACACAGTTATGTTTACAAAATAGTATTCATTAGCAAAGAGAAACCAGACAGTGTGAAACATACACACACACGACATATATATATATACACATACATATTCTGGAACTAAATGGGGGAAAGAAAACTGCAGAAGAATGTCTTTAAAAAAGAGCATGTGAGAAAAGTAAGAAATGAGCAACTAGATCATAAAAGTAGTCGATGAGATTTTGCTCTGAGCTGCAAACTTCAGAACTCTTTATCTAATCTAAGAATCATTCAAGTTTATTCTTCAGTATGAGGGATGGGCCCATAAATTTTTATCCTCAATTTTTCATTACTTGCCCTTCTAAGTGGGGAAACTACATTGGTAGGTTGTTTTCTCCCACTTTTCAAGCCATTTTTATTATTTAAAAAAATAAATAAATAAAACATGTCTTCTGACTCAACCATTTTTTCTCTTTTCTTTTACTTCTTCTCATTATGCACTTTTTTTGACATTTAAGACCCCTATGTAGGAGATATAGTTTTGCTTACATGATCTATAAGTTCTTTGACCATTCCATTCCACTCTCCTTTGTCATTCTGAGCTCCATATTTGCCATCAGGGACAAGTTTAACATCATAAATGAAACCCAGGATGTTTGACAATTCCTTCAATAGATCCAGGCAATATCCTTCAAATCTGTCATTTCCATACAGGGGCTTATCAGATTTCCTGTACATCACATAGGGTTCTTCCTATATGAAACAAATCACATATGAAACCCTGTTATAATGAAAGGCAGAATTTACTTACACAAGCTCTATCAACAGCCAGAAGATATAAAATATTTGAAAATTATTTTTAAGATTTGAGAATACTAAAGAAAGTCACTTTCCCTTCTGCCTTTGCTAAACTCATCTTTTGTACCTCCTCTACAAATATAGAACACTTCATATATTATTTCACTCCCTCCTCTCTCTTTGATTGAGAGGTTTTCCCCTCCACTGCTGAGGGCAGAGCTGTGAGTGAATGGTGTCATAGAGACACAATCATTTTTGAACTTTAGGTCTGGCAGAGAAGGCAGGGGACGATCTGATGTCTGGATGTCTGGCATGCAGCTGTGCCCACACCCAAGCTTCTAGTGCTAGACCCACCCTCCCTCCTGGCTTTTATCTATGAACTTCACCTACTTATAAAAGGGAAATCTAAATCAGCAAATATATTCCCTTGTTCTGCAAACTTCCTGTCTACTAAATACTCTGAATATTTTAATTTTCTCATTTCTCAGCTAAATTGCATCTCAACTTCACTATTCCCTTATTACTTACCTATTTTTTCTTGGTTTCATTCAGGATATCTTATTCAAAGGCCATTTCAGTGTCTTCTTTTATCATCGGTTCCACTTTCTTATTTGAATGCATCTTAGAGCTCACATCTGGTAAATTCTTTGTTTATATGCTTATGTGATAAATCCCCTATCCTATGAATAATGGACATTTCCTTAAGTCTGCGTATCTATAATCTTATTAATTAATTTGAATAAATAAAAATTTATTTTTATTATTGATTTATTCTCATTTGAATAAATAAAAATGTATTTTATTTTATACAATCATAATAGTTACTACATTACTGATCTGTCCTTTGCGTTTAGGCTTATCCTCAAACAAACTGATAGAAGTAGAAAACTCTGTATTTCCATGAGAAAGTTTCAGAGAAAGTAGACACCAGGAAAACAAAATGGTTTTCATTTTGGATGAATAATTCTCTGAAGCTAACTGTTTCAGAAATAAATTGGCCTGACATCATGGACTAAATCAAAACAGGAAGGTCCAAAAGTGAAGATTTTAGAGGTGGCAACTCCCTTTACTTCTTGGATTAGGATAGAGAAAAGAGGGAGAACGAACAACTTGTGAGTGCACAGTTGCTAGATGGGGGCATGACAGGGGTTCCAACACAGAGTAGGAGGTACTTTTACCTGGGCTTTTGAGGGCAGTTAATAAAGGGGCTATTTACAGAGGAATGAGCAAGACAAAGGGAGGCAACAGGGATGGTGGTGAGAATTGCACTGGGATATAGACACCCAGGGAGCAGCATAATTAGGAAGCTAGGGTTGAGGCAGAGAGGGAGGAAAGAGTGTTCCAGGAGTCCAGTGCAGTTAGCATATGGAGGCAGGATCATTGACAGGATAGAAGCTATGGCTGTGAAGGACAGAGGTTCTGACAATACTGTTGGGAAACAGTGGAAGAAATCTCCTTGGGTCTCTTCCTCCACTTCCCTGGTCTTAGTCTCTCCTTGGTTGAAACCAACCAGCAGCCAGAGAGCAAGGGAGACCAGCTGGGTGGGTCTAGAGAGTGGAGCAAAACAGAGATGAGAATGGATTGGAGGTAGGAAATCTTCAGAACAATGTTGGAAGCTGATAATTCAATCTATTATAGGTACACACAAACATATGCTTCTAGTGTCCCAGTTAAACATAGACATTTAGAGAGAGAGTTGTTGGCATGAAAAGGATAGTTGAGGAATCCTTCAAGGTCTAGAGTAAGAGTCTGGATAAGATGCCCTGAATTCCACATAGTCAACTTACCAGAATTGTGGTGATGATGAGCGTTCGGTTGGCGAGTGAATCGGTGATATTATTGGACCTGTCTTTGTTGCCGTCTGTCATGTTAAGCCCACTGTTGGAGTTCCAAATCCCAATCTACACAGAACACATTACATCAGAGGCTGCTGGCAGTCAGTGATGGCATTTATGCTAAAGAGAGGTCCCTGGTACACCAGGAATAGGCACAAAATCTCATAGTCTGGGAAGAAGACAACAGGGCATCACAGTGGAAGCTACTAAATGTGGGAAAACAAAACAATGGAAGAATGAGTGTGTAGATGGAACAGAAAATTTGTGCTATGTGGGGTGGAGTAGGGGGAGGTCCTTTTGTTTTTAATTTATTAAGTTCAATGTTCTGTTTTAAATTAAGAATTTTTAAATGAGTATTGGATTTTCTTCCAATATGTATTTGTTGAACAACTACTTATATGACAGGGATTCTTCTAGGCCTTGGAGGGCATAGCAGTGAACAAAAGAGATAAAAATTTCTGGTCTTGTGGAGCTTACATTTTATTGATACAAACCTTGTGTTACCAAAGTATTACTATCAATGCCTTTAAAATTTATAAGAAATGGAATGGAGGAGGCAGGATGGATAGTGGAGAGATCAGGCATCTAAAAGGGAAACGTAAATGGAAGAAAAAGTGTGGATGAGCAGTAAACTAAGTTCTAGGCCTATTTTACTGGAGGAGTCAGTGCTGGGTCGGGGTGCCTCTTGTGAAAACTAGTAGTACTCTGTTCATACCTTCCTTGTACCTCTGTTCTGGACCTTCTTCTGTTATTATCATCTGTTTACCTGTCTTGTTTGGTCACTTGACCATGAATGCCTTCAGTAAAGGTATTCACTTTTATTGCTTATTGATCTTTTTATCTATCACAGAAGCAATCATTGTGATTGGCAGTCAGTGAAGCCCATTGCTCTTTTAAGAAATAATAAGCCAAATTTCCTCCAGTGGCAAAGTCATTTCTGGGTTATAAGACCTTGTAGAAGTATATTGATTTGTTTTGCCTCTGGGGACAACCTAGGAAAAGAGCCTCAGAGAATCGAGCACTTTGAAGCCTTCTGTAGGCGTTTACTGCCAGCCTAGTGAGATGGGATGCAAACCTGGTTGCAGTGTGATATTGGACAAGATACTAAACTTTCTGAGCTTTCGTTCTCTAACTATAAAATATTTTATAGGGATGCTGAGCATATCAAATGAGCAGAGGCATGTGAAAGTGTTGGTATAAGCGCTGCACAAACATTAACGAAGGACATCTGAATGACTGCCTCAGTAATTTCTTTAAGCTTGTCCTGTTATGAAAGAACTTGGAATTGTTAGCGAATTTTTTTTTGAAATTTATAAGCTGATAAAGTAAAGGAACTATGAAAAACAGGGTCAGTTTAGGAACACCAACACTTGGACATACTCTGGGATGGACAGGGTGGACCTATGCTTGATCTCTAAATATACTCTTCCAATAGGAGGACACTGGCTAGCTGGACAGAGTATGAGCTTTCCAGATATACTCTTGTCCAGATTCTAATTTTGCAATTTACCAGCAATGTGACCATGGGCAAGTTAATTAACCCTGCTGTGGCTCAATTTCCTCACCAGTGAAATGGAGACATTAGAGCTTTCCTGATATTTAAATAAAGTTTTACCTGTGGGAATGTTAGGCTTCTTTCCTTTTCTATTTATTTACTTTGATTTACTGCCTAAATGCAGCAGCTGATAATTCATTTAGCTTGACAAGTATTCTTTTTAGAAATATAAATTCTTTGAGGAAGTTGCAAGTACTGTATCACACATTCACACATCAGTGCGAACTATTTCAGTTTCACTGTCTTCTTTCTATACTTAATTAGAGCTAGTTCGTTGGTGACATAGGAGACAGGTCTAGATAAATGGGGGTTTGGGGTATTTTTTGCATTTGAAAGTATTCCATCCTGTCTATAGAGAGGGTATTAGAGGTAGGATTAAGCTGCAGGTTAACACCTTTAATAACCATTCAGTCTTTCCAGGATCAAGAGCGATGTTCATCACTTAGAATGCACACAACACATGTCTGCTGATTAAAGAATCTTTTCTTTGTCTGGCTTTAAACCCAAGAAAGGGAGACCATATTTTCTTTCCTCTCTTCTAACCTCCACCCCTACTCTCACTTTTTTGGGGCAGGGACCCTCGCTTCCAGGAAACGTATCTCAGGCTAACCACAACTGGGAATCTATTGGTTTTCATCCAAAGCTATGCTTTAGGTTGTGAACAGTTGACTTCTAACTCTATGAAGACTGTGTCTAAATTGGGCCCTGGCTGTGCTTTTAATTAAAGCTTGACTTAGGCACTGGGGAGAATGGAACCTAATTTTTAATTAAGTATTGAAAGGTGGAGAAAATAACTGTGTTTTTAGCCAATTTGTTAAGTAATGAAATGTGTTCTCTGTAACTCTTATTTCTATTAATGTCAAGTGTTTAAAGGACCTATACTAATATTTGCAAATGGCAGGGTTGAATGGCCTTGCAACATCACTCCCTTTTAAAATACAAACTTGAAATTGTAGACAAATACACCCCACAGCTTAACATCTGGCTTTTTTTCTTTTATTAACCTCACTAAAAGTGTGGAAGATCAGATATCATTGCTGATGTAGTTCTAATCAAATGATTCCCAAAGTCCCATTCAATGTAACCTTTCCTCCCTAAAATAAGAAAAAGGAGATTATTTTTTCCTACTATCTGTGTAACAGAAGTTTCCTCAAATCTAGACTAAAAGAGTTTCAAAGTATAGTAACGATCAAGCTATTCCTGGGAAGTGGACAGTTTGGAGTTTGGAGTACGTATGGAGTTTGAATGACCTCAGCCTTCTATTTTCAAACCTTTTAATCACCAAAGCAGTAGAGTGCGTGTGTGTGTGTGTGTGTGTGTGTGTGTGTGTGAGTACGTGTGTGTGTGTTTGTGCGTGCGTGCATGCATGTGTGTGTCTTTTGAACCTAAGTTGTCCACTGACTTTACCCGTTAATTGAAGTAAATGAACACGTGAAGGAATGTCTCTTTCTGAAAAAGCAAGATTCCATGATTCATGTGTATTAGGGAGAGGGACACAGTTACCCAGATGCCAGGGTGTTTAGCATTTCAGTCCTGTTCTCCGACCTTGGAGGAGGGCTTCCAGGAAGCGGAACCTCAGTTTTCAAACTGTAGCAAAAGCAGTCAGCAGCAATTCACCAGTGAGAAGTAGTGGACGGTAGACCAATTATTTGTTGGGAGGAAGGCTCAAAAGCGAAATTGTCTGGCCCTGCCTTCTTTCACTTTGTAAACTGGCAGGAGGGAGCAGCCATTTATTATCTCAGACAACAGAGGGAAGCATTTTAAAATGAGTGCCCAAATGCCATTAAGCAAACTTTTTTAAAAGAAGTAATGCAACGAAAGGATGCTCAGAGAGTGACTAATATCTATCTCCCAAACCTGGTATGTGAGTCACATAAACTCAAAATCCAAAATTTCGGAGTGAAATAACCGAGCACCTAGGGGAAAAAAAGTGTATCTGTTTTGTGTATCATGAGCTTTATGAACACATATTTTTAGTGATGGGTTTTGTAAAGACTGCTGTATCCGTCTTTTGGAAAGAATTTCAGGCAGACTCTTCTCTACTGAAAAACGTCAGAGCGCAGAGAAGAGCTTTTGGAATTTGAAGACAATGGGGGTGAATCCTTCTCTTGTAAGATGGAGTCTTGTAGGGAAAGGGCAATGTGTTTGTTGGGTCTCAATAGGTCTCATGTGCTAGCACTCAGGTTACTGTAAATTGTTGATGAGCAGGCATAACACAAAACACCACATCACAGTGTATACAACTTGCAAAGTGGGCAACGATAGGTCAGCAGGAAGGAAGAGGCACAACGGCATGGAGGTAGGAGGAAAGCCAAGAAGTGCAACCCTGGGAAGTGGGGGCGATTATTGCAGTTTAGTGACAAATAAAGGACATTCCCCTCCTCTGAGTAAAATTTCAGGGCTTAGATTTCATTCCCTAGGATATTTGGTTTGAATTAATTCAACATTGCATAAAGTGCCTGGAGTCTCAAGCTGGATTAGTGTTAATAAGCTTCTTTCTGGGTGCCAGTTAGGTTCATCTACTTATTATCAGAGAAGAGATGGGATTGCCTTCCCTGTGCCTTTGGTAGCCTGATTCACTGAAGATGAAAACAAGGTTATTAAACCCGTTTTTAAACCTTTTTTTTAAACTTAAAAGCAGGACATTTTGGAGCTCATCTGAGTACTACCAAAAGGGAGACAAGGTTTTTGACTACAGGGAGAAACTGTTTACACTTTCTATGACTTAACTTATAATTCAAAAGATGAAAGTGAACCTGACAAAACTGTTCAAGTTGAACAGTAATTTAAGGTCCATCTGTCAATCAACAAATAGTTTAGCAAGTGGTTTTAGAGAGAGAATGAAAGACAATGTTTGCATATCACTGGGGCATTTTCCTGATCTGAATGTTTGTAATGTCTAACATTTGCTTCTGTAATAAATCTGTGCACATTCTTTGACAACATGATACTAGGTGTTATGATTTACAAGATAATCTCATTTCCCTTTCAAAACCTCTAATGTTTTTGTCCTCTGGAAACTGGGGTTCTAAAACAAATTGCAAAACAAAATGCACTGACAATTTTTGCTTTACTGCATAAAAAAAGATAGTACATAAGAAAAGGGAATTTCTAAAAATGGCTCGTATTTTGTGGTGGTGACATTGAAGGAGATGTCCCAGCCCTTCTGAGCCTTAGCCTATCTGACTAGTCTGATGGATCAAATCTACTGTTTTTATGCCCTTTAGGGAAAAATATTTAGTGATTCGAGAAAGAATATCAATGACCCAGTGTCTGCTTCTGTTGCAGTTACCTGCTTTCAGTCCTAACAGGGACGGATCCTACCCGGGAGAAACAAAAATAATCTAGGGGGAAAAATTTAATCCATCATTATTTAATCTACCTCAAACCTGTTTCAATTCACAGGCAATGTTGTTGAGAGACAACATATTCAATCATCCCCATTCTCCTTTTATATGGAATATCGCCTCTAAACTGCAATTGGAGAGCTACTGGTCTGGGAAAACTGGAAGGATGCAGGTTTTTCCTTTGGTATTTCCCACTCCACCCCCAGATTTCCTGCAGTTTTTGTCCGTGTACAAACCTTCTTCCACACTTTATATAAGTGTTTAGACACTTCGCCAGCAACCTTGGTTTTCAGAGGGAAAAATAAAAATAGCACTTAATTAAAATGGAGCATGGAAGCCAAAAGGTATCATGGTGATTAAGTGTTCACAGCATTACATTCCCCACCCATTATTGGGAATCTTGTATCTTAATTCAATATAAAGCCTGAGAATAGGTACAGTAAAACGATGAACCAAGTACTGGGTCCCACAGAAGTTACTTCTACTAGGTGGTACAACCTGATTTTCACTTTTCCTTTTGCACACCAAATAAATGTCTTAACGTTCTTTTGAATATGCACATCTATGCTGCAGAATTAAAAGGTCTTTATCATTCCTTAAGAAGACATGTTAAAGGACATGTTAAAGATTAGTCAATCGACCAATGAGAAAATAGGCTTTTTCTAACAACTTTCCCTGTGGACCCTGCAAAAGGCTGACATGAAAAGATTGCCCATTTCCTCCCTTGACGCCTGAGAAGGATAGGTTGGCTTCTCCCATTGCTTTAAGGTTTAATCAGCCTTCTCAGGCACTGAGCCCAAGTCACCTGAAGAAAGAAATGTTATTGCAAACAACGAAGAGATAAAGAAACAAATTGAGAAAACACTTTCATCTAATTCGATTTTGCTTTTGTTGGAAAAACACCAATAGAATGTGCATAATATTGACGTGTATAAATAGCTGGAAAAGCATAACAATAACTTCATCTATTTCCTCACACATCTGAGCCAAAAAGATGTTTCTTTAACAGGTTTTGTTCCCTCTTCAGCTCTGTACATTAAACGGAGTGGAGAGGGAGAGAGAGGCATGTATAGAGAAGAAGACATTTTCTTTAAAAAAATCATTATAGGCTTTTAGTCCATAACAATATTATTTTCTTTCCTTGTGTCCCCTGTAGCCCAAATTCCACATCCATTATGGAGGCTACGTTGATGCCTTGTGCTCTGTCAGAGCATGTTAACCCAACAGACAAGGAAATCAGAGTGAAGAAGACTGAGAGAGAGACAGAGAGACAGAGAGAGGAAGAGAGAGGCAGAGAGACAGAGACACAGAGAGAGAGAGGAAGAGAGGAGATGAAGAGAGAGGGCATTTTTAAAAGAGGAAATCTGCGTGACTAGTGTGAACTCTCAAAGCTGTGAACTAATTATTTTCCTCAGACATTTCAGCACTGGTGGTCACCTTTTACATTCAGCCTAATTAATCTTTGTTTATTTTAATTAAGCTATTTGGGGGTGAGGTATAGTTAAGACCTTAAAAAAAATGTGTCTCAGTTAACAAAAGCAACAAAACAGAAATAGAAACCTTATCTCATTTTAAAAATCATGGAAATATTTCAACTAAGTAAAACTGATTGTTCCCAAAGCCATTCTTTTACATTAAGCTTTTTGTCCCCTATAGTGAAAAAAATGTTGGCTTATAGAGTTTTGGTGTTCAGATAGTTGTTCTGGGGCTTCAAAATCTTTTTTTTTAAGGTTCTAAAGGGCAAAGTCTTCACACTATAAGTGTTAATTATCCCAATGCATAGCTGTGAATATGAAAATTGGTATAATAAAGAGGAGGCAAATTATTTTATTAATTAAATAGCTTACATTTGCATTGCTCTAAATAGTAACAAGAATGGAACTCAAATCATTGAGAGGTTGAGAATTATAAATAAATAAGCCTAAAATAAGAACTCAACATTAAAATCCATTTTTTGGCATATGTCCTCCTAAAATTAGGGATGCAAAGTTAGTTTGCTTCAGTAAGCCTTTTCTATCCTACTTAATTTTGTCCCTCTGTCACCAGTCTCAAAATGGAGTAAAATTAAAATTCATTTCTAAGTAACCCTTGGATGTCATTCCAAATATAAATCATAGACAGCTTCTGACTTCCCAAGTCTAAACTCAATTTCTTAAAACCTTTGAGAAATGAGGCTAATGACATCCACCCCTAAGGTTATATATATGTGATAATATAATGATACTTGTATATAAACGAAGCACTATATAACCATTAGCACTGCTATTAATAGCACACACAATTTAAGAATCTAGCACGTCAACATCTATCTGCATATCAGGGAGAGAGATCTAGAAAACTGGACGTAAATGAACATGCTGAGAGAATCACCTTATCATTCCCCTACTTGTTTGTGCAAGTAAAAATGTATGAGCAGTGCTTTTTTTTAATTTTCAGATTTATTATTGAGGAGGTTACCTTTTCAGTTCCTTCCTCTTTGAGACTAATAATGTCCAGATCAAAATCCTTCCTCAAGCCATCGGTTTTATTGAAGGTGATACGCCCAGTCAAGCCATCCCACTGAGCCTATGAACAAAAGGAACGTGGCATTACTGTTTAACACTTATCATAAGCCTAACACCATTAAAACTGTAATACCTCAAATTCATCACAGTATCCAATTATTTGGTTTCATCATGGTGTTATAAACCATTGTGTTGGTTCAGTAACTTGATACCAGAGCACTTCACTGTTTTATTAGCACTCATTTATTTCGTCAGTTCTAAAATTTTAACAACAGTCAAATCTGTAATAGTGGCACTTTAAATGGGGAGTTTGGAAAGAAAGACTGTAAAATTGTCTGCACATGGAGTAAACAAAATCTGGGAAGTCATAATATTCAGCTTTCTAAGGTCAATCCAAATTATTATCAAATTGTATTATCAAATTTTTAGTGTGTTTGTGATTTAGTCTTTCCAATGTCATTTGGGTATTATATTACTTTCCTGTGGCTGATGTAGCAAATTATTACAAGCTGGTGGCTTAAAACAACAGAAAGTTATTCTCTCACAATTCTGGAGGCCAGAGCAGAAGTCCAAAATCATTATCACTGAGTGAAACCAAAGTGCCAGTGGGGCCATGCTCCCTCTGGGGGCCCAAGGGAGACTCGGTTCCTTGTCTCTTCCTGCTTCTGGTAGCTGCCAGCAATCCTTGTCTTGTGGTTGCATCACTCCAGTCTCTGCCTCTGTGGTCATTCTGCCTTCTCCTCTTCTTCTTCTGTGTAATCTCCTCTACTTCTCTCTTATAAAGACAGTTGTGATTGCATTTAGGGCCCATGCAAATAATCCAGGATAATCTCCCCATCTCAAAAATCCTTCATTTGGAGTGACATCACCAAGACGGTGACACAGAAATTTCCTGGCTTCCCTCATCTTCACAAGGAGAAAATTAACTACTATTCAAGGACAAGACACTACTGAGAGAATCCTAGAACATGGGGGAGAAGCTGAAGCACCACCCCCCCGTCCCCGCCCCCCACAACACAGAGACCAAGAGAAACTGCATTAGACGGTAAGAGAAGTGGCTACACGTTGACTGCATTGCCCTTTTCCCAGGCCAGCACAGCAACACACAGAGAGGTCTCTCCTGAGCCTCTGGTTCCTCCAGGGGGAAAAGAGAACCCAGAGGAAAACCAGCTCTCCCAGCGTTGTGGGTAACATTGCAGGAGCCCCTACTCTGATCTTGCCCCTCAGGGATTGCTTGGGGATGTGTGGGGCTGGACCACTGGAAATCTGACAGTGATGGAGATGCAGGGAGGTGTTCGCAGTGACCACCACACAGATCTTGGCAGACCAAGTTCATTCCTGCAGTTCCCAAGTAGTAATCCTAACCAGAGGCTTTACTTATCTGAAAAATCTAGTTGGAGGTACATTCTGACCAGAGAACTAGGTAGGCTATAGATCTACTTGATTCAGATCCTCAAATAAGGAGTTTTGCCAGCGTTGGAGCCTGGTTTGCCCACATCCAGGCAAGGAGCTGAATCACAGCCCCACCTGCTGTGAAGATTGTCTTGTGACCCCATCTGACCAGAAGGGCTGGAGACAATTCCAGGAAGCTATGTGGTCCAGTGGCACACGAACCAAGAGGTGAGCAGAGCCAAGAGTTTGCAGAGCAAAGCCAGTGGCCCTGTTCAGTTAGGGAACTTGTAATGTAGGTCAGCTTCAGTTAAGACAACAAACAGCTTTACTGGATTTCGAGTTGCTTGTCCTGCTGTGCCTGGACAAGGAATCTAATTCATAGCTCTACTCATTGCTGAATACAACCTTCATCTTGTCTGGACAGGGAATAGAACTGGAGCACACAGAAATAGCCCATCCATCAGCCTTATGTACAGTGGTACTGGAACAGAAAGCAGAGCTTATGGCTTTCCCAGTCTGCAGAGAAAAACTTGTGGCCTCACCTGACCAAGGAATCAGTGCATACTATTTGAATCCCCAAATAATGAGGGTGAACTCAGGCCCTGGGTCTCATCGTGCTGTCCTGCCAGGACAAGGAAGCTAATTTGTAGCCCCATCTACTACTGTATGTAGTACCTAGTCCCAACCTTCTAGTAAGCCTTACCAGAGAATCCAGGCAACCATGGAGCCCATCCTATAGCCTTACTTGGGTAGGAAACCAAGCCAGCAGTCCCATCCAACTGTTCCCAGGCAGTGTCACAATCCTCATCCTTGTCCTTAGAGTTTGAATTGTTGCTTTGCCTCAGAATAGACCATAATAGCAGCCCCCACCTGCCCAAGGACATTACCTGCAGACACACCCAGAAATTTAAACTAAGCTGACTGGTCAAAAACTGTCTTTGCCAAAGCAAACTTGTAAAGTCTGGAAGAAGAACCCAAATGCCCAAATGTGCAGATGTCAATGTAAGGAATCAAGGATCACAAAAAATCAGGTCAATATGACACCACCAAAGGAAACAAATAACTAAAAAATGGGGATCTGTGAACTGTCAGACAAAGAATTCAGAATAATCCTCTTAAGCAAGTTTAGTAAACTACAAGAAAACATGAACAGACACTAAATGAAATTAGGAAAACAATGCATGAACAAAATGAGAAATATGATAAAGAAATAGCAACTATCAAAAAAAAAAAGAACAAACCTAAACAAAACAAAAAACCAAACAGAAATCCTAGAGTTGAAAAATGCGATAACTGAACTGAAGAATTCAGTAGTTTCATAAGTAGAATTGACCATGCAGAAGAAGAAAGGTCTGCAAGATAGGACAGTCAAAATTACCCAGTCAGAGAAGCAAAAAGCATTTTTTAAAAGTGAAGAAATCCTTTGGGAATTATGGGACACAGTGAAAAGAAACAATATTTGCATTACAGGAATCCAGGAAGGTAAGGAGAAAGAGAAAGGGACCGAAAGTATATTTAAAGCAATAATGGCTGAAAACTTCCTGAACCTGGGGAGAAAAATGGACATCCAGATCCATGAGGCCCAAAAGATCCCAAATAGGTTGAATCCAAATAGGACTCATTATAATTAAATTCTCAAAAGTCAGAAAAAATGGATTTTTTTTAATGAGAGAGAATGTTTTATTTTATAGATACATAACTATGGAATATATATAGTTTTTTTATATTATATGTCTGTATATATATTATAGTATATATATAAAATATGGTTATACACACACATACATTCAAGACAATACTTTTAGTGGTTCTGATAACATAAAGCATAAAGATTTAAAATAATATTTGAATAATTACAAAAGTTTTCATGCCAAACACAGTGCAAATGACTTATGGAAACACTTTCTAAGAACACTCATTTTTACTGATTCAATCTTTTCAAACATGATCTCAACCAATACAAAGAACTTAATAATGATGTATATAAATCACTATAAATGTACTCTAATTTGATCAATAAGGCTGTCAATTCAAAAAAATAACAATATTCATTTTCTTCCTCCTGGAAATAGGATTCTCTTCAGAATGGTTTATTATTTGTTGGTAACTTTCATTATCTTATGTTCAAGTTATACTTAAGAATTAAATAACTATGTTGAATTTGTATTTTTCATTTTTTGTTGAAGTATAGTTGATTATAATATTATACTAGTTTCTGGTGCACAAAAATGATTCAGTATTTTTACAGATTATACTCCATTTAAAGTAATATCAAAACAATGGCAATATTTCCCTGTGCTGTACAATATATCCTTGCTGCTTATCTATTTTATACATAGTAGTTTATATCTCTTAATCCCATTCCCCTATCGTACTCCTTCTCCCTTCCCTTTCCCCACTGGTAACCATGAGTTTGTCCTTTATATCTGTGAGTCTCTTTCTGTTTGGCTATATACATTATTTGTTTTATTTTTTAGATTCCACGTATAAGTGATAATGTAGAGTATTTGTCTTTCTCTGTCTGACTTATTTCACTAAGCATAACACCCTCTAGGTCCATTCATGCTGTTGCAAATGGAAGGATTTCATTCTTTCTTATGTCTGAGTAATATTCTTTATCCATCCATCTGTTGATGGATAGTTACGTTGTTTCTATATCTTGGCTACTGTAAATAATGCTGCTATGAATATTGACATGCGTGTATCTTTTCAAATTAGTGTTTTTCTTTTCAAAGAATTTTAAGAACAACAAGAGAAAGAGAGAAGTTACACACAAGGGAAACCCTGTAAGACTATTGGTGGATTTCTCAGGAGAAACTTTTCAGGCTAAGAGAAAATGACATGAAATATTCAAAATATTAAAAGAAAATAACTGTCAGGCTTCCCTGGTGGCGCAGTGGTTGGGAGTCTGCCTGCCGATGCAGGGGACACGGGTTCATACCCCGGTCCGGGAGGATCCCACATGCCGCAGAGCGGCTGGGCCCGTGAGCCATGGCCACTGAGCCTGCACGTCCGGAGCCTGTGCTCTGCAACGGGAGAGGCCACAGCAGTGAGAGGCCTGTGTACCGCAAATAAAACCCCAAAACAAAAAAAGAAAATAACTGTCAACCAAGAATTCTATTCCTGGTGAAGCTGTCCTTCAGAAACAAGAGAGGAATAAAGACTTTTCCTGAGCAAACAAAATCTGAGGAAGTTCATTACCACTAGAACTGCCTTACAAGAAATGCTAAAGGAAGTTCTTTGAGTCGAGAAAAGAGAATGCTAAATATCATAAAAACATAAAAAGATGGATGTTAGCTGAATCTACTGTGGTAATCAGTTCATAAGATCTGTAAATCAAACCATCATGCTCTTCTCCTTAAGCTTATACAGTGATGTATGACAATTATTTCTCAAAAAACGAGGGCAAAAAGATATATGAGAGAGGTGATCTCTCTCAGCCATGTGAGAGCAAGAAGGCAGCCATCTGCAAACCAGAAAGAGAGGCCTCACCAAGAACCCAACATTTCTGGCACCCTGATCTTAGACTTCCAGCATCCAAAACTGTGAGAAATAAATGTTTGCTGTTTAAAGAAAATGTCTATCGACAGATGAATGGATAGAAAGATGTGGTACATATATACAATGGAATATTACTCAGCCATAAAAAGAAACAAAATTGGGCCATTTTTAGAGATGTGGATGGGCCTAGAGACTGTCACACAGAGTGAAGTAAGAAAGAGAAAACCAAATATCGTATATTAATGCATATATGTGGAATTTAGAAAAATGATACAGATGAATCTATTTGCAGGGCAGGAATACAGACACAGACATAAAGAATGGATGTGTGGACAGAGGGAGGGGGTGGGATGAATTGGGAGATTGGAACTGATGTATGTGCACTGCCATGTGTAAAACAGATAGCTAGTGGGAACCCGCTGTGTAGCACAGGGAGCTCACCTGGTGCTCTGTGGTGACCTAGATGGGTGGGATTTGGGGGGGTAGGTGGGTGGGAAGGAGGTCCAAGAGGGAAGGGATATATGTATACATATAGCTGATTCAGTTTGTTGTACAGTAGAAACTAATACAACATTGTAAAGCAGCTATAACCCAATTTAAAAAAAAAAAGAAAAAAGAAAAATCCTTCATTTAATCACATATGCAATCTTTTTGCCGTTGTTTTTATATAAGGTAACAATTGCAAATTCCAGAGATTGGGACATGTATATCTTTGTGGGGGGACCACTGTTCAGCCTACCACATGTATCAACATCATTTGAGGAACTAAGAATCACAGTAGTCTGCCCTTCACAGAACTGACATTGGAGATCTTTGGTAGTTTCATTAAATAAAAAATAGTGGCCCCAGAGGGTCTTGAGCTTCAATCATTAGGTGATTCTTGGTAAGCTTGCCTACTTGAGTTGACTTACAAATAAGGATAAAAGAGAACTCAGTCTTTTGTATTCACTTAGCTATTTTCTCTCTCCTGACTTTACCAAATTCATCAGATATATGTAAGATGTGAAAAAGATCCTGAGAGCTACACTATATCCACAGTGTTCACATCATGTGTGTATGTTGAATATATTTACCCATTTGGCCAAGAGGCAGAAGCAATGCAGTGGAAAGAGTATGAGGTTATCACAGAGCTGCTTTTAAATCTCTGAAGTATGACTTCAGGAAGGTTATTTAACCTGAATCTGGTTTATCTCAGATTTCAGTGTTTATCCATGCAGGGTTTTTGAGAGATTTAAATGGCACTTAACACAACTCTTAACACATTGAATACATTTAAAAGTTTAACAGTGATTATTTTTATAACTATCTCTTATTTTCCTTCCCCACATTCATAACTCTAGAATTTGGCTTTTATTACCTCCAGTATCAGTACTCATATGTGTAGCTTTTTCTGGTCTCTTCTGTATTTCATTTTACAAAGCAATATCAGATTCATTGTCCTGAAATGTAATTTCATATTCATTCAATTTCCCTCAACACATAAAGTACATACTGAATTTATGTCACCTATAAATGAGTCTAAAGCTTGACTTTACCTTTGCAGTTGTGATGGTTAATTTTATGTGTCAACTTGACTGGGTCATGGGATGCTCAGTTTTCTGGTTAAGCATTATCTCCAGGTGTGTCTGTGAGGGTGTTTCCATTTGAATCAATAAAGCAATTGCCCTCTCCAATGTGAGTGGGCGTTATCTAATGCAATGAGGGCCTGAATAAAAAAAGGAACAAAGAGGCAGAGGAAGGGAAACTTTGCTTTCTCTGCCTGACCGCTAAGACTGGGACTTATCCCATTGGTGCTCTTGGATCTCATCTTCCTGGTGCCAGGAAGTATCTGGGAATACAACACCTAGTAGTTTATAGTTTAGTAGGAATAAGCACATTAATGTATTTCAATGAAGCACCCAAGTGTGAGGATAAAAATTTGCACATAGTAACTAAAGAAAGAAGTATGGATCGTACTTATCCCAACTGCAAGGAAAAAAAGAGAGCCAGTGACATGCTCCTGGAGGAAAGAATGCCTGAACTCTCAAAGGATGAGAAGTTAGTTGACCAAGCAAAGACTCATAGACTGAGTAAAAGCATGAAACACAAAATAAATTATGTTTGTCATGGATCCATCATGTGAGGTAAGGAATGATGAGAAATGAGCCTGGGAAGGAGAATAGGTTTCTGTTCATAATGGTGTTGTGAATCATACTAATGTGCTTGGACTTTGCTCTATAGACATTTGGGGATTATTGGAGTGTTTCAAGCCTAGGAGTGTCATGGGCAGGTGTGCATTACAGGAAGATCATTTTGTCAGAATTGAGGAGGATGACTCAGAGAAAGTCAAGATTGTAAGCAGAAGGTTGGTTAGCAGGTAGTTCTCATAGAACAAAATTTATGGAAATGTATTCTCATGTCTATGTATGAACATAGGGACAGCATAGTTCCTTCATCTTCCTGTCCCAACAACTTGTACACCATTAAGTATTAATAGAATGAGTTCCACAGCAGGATGGACAGAGTTTCTTGATGAAAGCATTGCTATTAAAATTCCCACATAAAGAATATGTTATGGAACCAATTTGTCAGGAACCAACACAATTAGCACAAAACTAACTATTTTCTAACTACCATTCAAATGAAATGGATATCATGACAGAAGTACACTTTATCACTTGATAATACTGGAAGTTAAATCAAATTAATGTCAGGAAATGACATTACAAGTCTCATCTAAGCAGCTTATATGGTCAAACTAGATGTAAGTTAAAGTACTGTGACACATGTAGAGAAAGGCTTTTTATAGATCCTAGAACTTTGCCTTCAGAGTTTATTGCCAATGGAAGCCATAATGTTAAACATTAGCACCACCTTTAAAAAAGAGATGGCATTTTTTTTTTTTTTTTTTTGTGGTACGCGGGCCTCTCACTGTTGTGGCCTCTCCCTTTGCGGAGCACAGGCTCCGGACGCGCAGGCTCAGCAGCCATGGCTCACAGGCCCAGCCGCTCCGTGGCATATGGGATCTTCCCAGACCGGGGCATGAACCCGTGTCCCCTGCATCGGCAGGCGTACTCTCAACCACTGCACCACCAGGGAAACCCGAGATGGCATTTTTTTATGGTCAATAGTAACACCTGTTGTTACACTTTCTGAGATATAGGTAATTGCATTCTCTGCATTGGCACAAAAAAAAAATCAAATCAATATCAAAGGCAAGTAAGGAGCATCCTCTTGTGTATATTTAGGTACATCTCCTAATATTGTAATTTCCTTTTCCTCCTTATCATACCCCAGTCATACTTTTTGTATGCAGGTCATTCCTCTTTATTTTGCAAGTCAAAGGCTGGCTTCATAGGTTGATGGGTTAACTGAGAGTTGCTAAATAAGCTACTGCATTCAGGTTATAGCATTTGCCTGAGAGTGGAGAACAATTTGTCTATGACTTTGGTTCAGTGGAAACCTCTACTGGGTTAAGGGTTTGGACTAAGCCAGTTTTCAAATCCCTTCTTCATGCTTCTAAAAATGTGCAGTTCTAACCCTCTTCCTGATATGTTTGGAAAGAAGTAGTTATCTCCATTAAGTTCTATAGGATTTTCAGAAAGCTTTTTCCTAAAGGCAACTTTTCCTTTGTGGGGGTCATGCTGTGAGTCAATTTGATACATTGTCCAGAGTTTATGGAGCACTCTGAAAATGTACAGAAATTGGTAGCATTTATCTCTTGATGTAGCATATAGCTCATAGCAAGGTCTTAAAACCTGGGTCAGAAATCCAATTTTATTTCCACTAAGTGTGTCTACTGTGTCCCTTTGTTTGGATCCTGTTGTGCTAGTTTTATTCTTGGATTTAGTGTTCCAATCACTGGTGCAGAGTAACTCCCACTTCCCGTTTCTCTTCCCTGCTCATCCAAGTGGTAAAAAGTCCCCTTTTCATGCTCTAACAATGCTTCTTTTCCTGCCTCAATATCTACAAAGACACCCTGCCTGGTCCTTTACTGAACTGAAATATCTTTTGACCTTCGAAATCAGGTTTCCCTAACTGACACAATTACCTCTGTCTTTCTTCCTCCCAACCCTAGATGAACAATTTTGTATATGTTCTTTCTTCAAAAACTAATTGTTGATAAACTTTTATGAAATCACCAATGCATTATTGATCAGGGTGAATAGACAATGACTAATTCCTGGATATGATGAATAAGGTCCATAAGGAATCCATTTTCTGGGCCAAGGCTGAAGCATACACAATTTAGATAATGATATATAATTATATTAGTCATAATTACAATTTGCTTGCCTTATGTAGAAGCATTTGCACAGAGGACAATTATAGTATACTTAACTGAAAACAATACTTAAACTATTGTCCCTATTTTAGGAAATAGCTTTAATTTCTACTCTGTATTAGACCTTTTGACAACAACTGCTTAATAGCAAGTGAGTCAAATGGTGTGACTTTCTTCTCTCTTATCAGACACATAATTTGATGGCCAAGAGACAAAAATTAAGAGATAAAAGAAGAGAAATAAAAGTTTTCATTAATGCTTCATTTGTATGCTCTTTCCCAAGATGATATTTACGGTCCAAATAAAATATATATATTTTAGAATTGAGGAAGTAAGTGGCTAGCATTTAACTCTAGTAATAGTCTGGTATATTTTTTTAATTTTTGAATTTTATTTTATTTCTTTCTTATACAGCAGTTTTATTAGTTATCTATTTTATACATATTAGTGTATACATGTCAATCCCAATCTCCCAATTCATCCCACCCCCTCACCCCCTCACATTCCCCCCTTGGTGTCCATACATTTGTTCTCTACATCTGTGTCTCTATTTCTGCCCTGCAAACCAGTTCATTTGTGCCATTTTAGGAGCCTACTTTTCTTTTTCATTTTTTTAACATCTTTATTGGAGTATAATTGCCTTACAATGGTGTGCTAGTTTTTGCTTTATAAAAAAATGAATCAGTTATACATATACATATGTACCCATATCTCTTCTCTCTTGCATCTCCCTCCCTCCCACCCTCCCTATCCCACCCCTCTAGGTGGTCACAAAGCACCAAGCTGATCTCCCTGTGCTATGCGGCTGCTTCCCACCAGCTATCTACTTTAAGTTTCGTAGTGCATATATGTCCATGACACTCTCTCACTTTATCACAGCTTACCTTCCCCCACCCCTTATCCTCAAGTCCATTCTCTAAGTAGGTCTGTGTCTTTATTCCCGTCTTGCACCTAGGTACTTCATGACCTTTTTTTTTTTCTCTTAGATTCCATATATATGTGTTAGCATATGGTATTTGTTTTTCTCTTTCTGACTTACTTCACTCTGTATGACAGACTCTAGGTCCATGCACCTCACTACGAATAAATCAATTTCCTTTCTTTTTATGGCTGAGTAATATTCCATTGTATATATGGGCCATATCTTGTTTATCCATTCATCTGTTGATGGACGATTAGGTTGCTTCCATGTCCTGGCTATTGTAAATAAAGCTGCAATGAACATTTTGGTACATGACTCTTTTTGAATTATGGTTTTCTCAGGGTATATGCCCAGTAGTGGGATTGCTGGGTCGTACGGTAGTGCTAATTTTAGCTTTTTAAGGAACCTCCATACACGTCTCCATAGTGGCTGTATCAATTTACATTCCCACCAAGAGGGCAAGAGGGTTCCCTTTTCTCCAAACCCTCTCAAGCATTTATTGTTTGCAGATTTTTTGATGATGACCATTCTGACCGGTGTGAGATGATATCTCATTGTAGTTTTGATTTGCATTTCTCTAATGATTAATGATGTTGAGTATTCTTTCATGTGTCTGTTGGCAATCTGTATATCTTCTTTGGAGAAATGTCTATGTAGGTTTTTTGCCCATTTTTGGATTGGGTTGTTTGTCTTTTTGTTATTGAGCTACATGAGCTGCTTGTAAATTTTGGAGATTATTCCTGTTTCACTTGCTTCATTTGCAAATATTTTCTCCCATTCTGAGGGTTGTCTTTTCATCTTGTTTATGGTTTCCTTTGCTGTGCAAAAGTTTTTAAGTTTCATTAGGTCCCATTTGTTTATTTTTGCCCTAATTTCCATTTCTCTAGGAGCAGGGTCAGAAAGGATCTTGCTGTGATTTATGTCATAGAGTGTTCTGCCTATGTTTTCCTCTAAGAGTTTTCTAGTGTCTGGCCTTACATTTAGGTCTTTAATCCATTTTGAGTTTATTTTTGTGTATGGTGTTAGGGAGTGCTCTGATTTCATACTTTTACATGTAGCTGTCCGGTTTTCCCAGCACCACTTATTGAAGAGGCTGTCTTTTCTCCATTGTATATTCTTGCCTCCTTTATCAAACATAAGGTGACCATATGTGCATGGGTTTATCTCTGGGCTTTCTATCCTGTTCCATTGATCTATATTTCTGTTTTTGTGCCAGTACCATACTTTCTTGACTACTGTAGATTTGTAGTATAGTCTGAAGTCAGGGAGGCTGATTCTTCCAGCTCTGTTTTTATTCTAAAGATTGCTTTGGCTATTCGGGGTCTTTTGTGTTTCCATACAAATTGTGAAATTTTTTGTTCTGGTTCTGTGAAAAATGCCAGTAGTAGTTTGACAGGAATTGAAATGAATCTGTAAACTGCTTTGGGTAGTAGAGTCATTTTCACAATGTTGATTCTTCCAAACCAAGAACATGGTATATCTCTCCATCTATTTGTATCATCTTTAATTTCTTTCATCAGTGTTTTATAATTTTCTGCACAGGTCTTTTGTCTCCTTAGGTAGGTTTATTCCTATTTTATTCTTTTTGTTGCAATGGTAAATGGTAGTGTTTTCTTAATTTCACTTTCAGATATTTCATCATTAGTGTATTGGAATGCTAGAGATTTCTGTGCATTAATTTTGTATCCTGCTACCTTACCAAATCAATTGATTAGCTCTAGTAGTTTTCTGGTAACATCTTTAGGATTCTCTATGTATAGCATCATGTCATTTGCAAACAGTGACAGTTTTACTTCTTTTCCGCTTTGAATTCCCTTTATATTTTTTCTTCTCTGACTGCTGTGGCTAAAACTTCCAAAACTATGTTGAATAATAGTGGTGAGAGTGGACAACCTTGTCTTGTTCCTGATGTTAGTGGCAATGGTTTCAGTTTTTCACCATTGAGGACGATGTTGGCTGTGGATTTGTCATACACAGCCTTTATTATGTTTAGGAAAGTTCCCTCAATGCCTACTTTCTGGAGGGTTTTTATCATAAATGGGTGTTGAATTTTGTCGAAAGCTTTCTGCATCTATTGAGACGATCATATGCTTTTTCTCCTTCAATTTGTTAACATGGTGTATCACATTGATTGATTTGCATATATTGAAGAATCCTTGCATTCCTGGGATAAATCCCTCTTGATCATGGTGTATGATCCTTTTAATGTGCTGTTGGATTCTGTTTGCTAGTATTTTGTTGAGGATTTTTGCATCTATGTTCATCAGTGATATTGGCCTGTAGTTTTCTTTCTTTGTGACATCCTTGTCTGGTTTTGGTATCAGGGTGATGGTGGCCTCGTAGAATGAGTTTGGGAGTGTTCCTCCCTCTGTTATATTTTGGAAGAGTTTGAGAAGGATAGGTGTTAGCTCTTCTCTAAATGTTTCATAGAATTCACCTGTGAAGCCATCTGGTCCTGGGCTTTTGTTTGTTGGAAGATTTTTAATCGCAATTTCAATTTCAGTGCTTGTTTTTGGTCTGTTCATATTTTCTATTTCTTCCTGGTTCAGTATCTGAAGGTTGTGCTTTTCTAAGAATTTGTTCATTTCTTCGAGGTTGTCCATTTTATTGGCATAAAGTTGCTTGTAGTAATCTCTCATGATCCTTTGTATTTCTACAGTGTCAGTTGTTACTTCTCCTTTCTCATTTCTAATTCTATTGATTTGAGTATTCTCCCTTTTTTCTTGATGAGTCTGGCTAATGGTTTATCACTTTTGTTTATCTTCTCAAAGAACCAGCTTTTAGTTTTATTGATCTTTGCTATGTTTTCCTTCATTTCTTTTTCATTTATTTCTGATCTGATCTTTATGATTTCTTTCCTTCTGCTAACTTTGGGGTTTTTTTGTTGTTGTTCTTCTTCTTTCTCTAATTGTTTTAGGTGTAAGGTTAGGTTGTTTATTTGAGATGTTTCTTGTTTCCTAAGGTAGGATTGTATTGCTATAAACTTCCCTGTTACAACTGCTTCTGCTGCATCCCATAGGTTTTTTTTCATGTTTTCATTGTCATTTGTTTCTAGGAATATTTTGATTTCCTCTTTGATTTATTCAGTTATCTCTTGGTTTTTAAGTAGTATATTCTTTAGCCTCCATGTGTTTGTATTTTTTACAGACTGTTTTCCTGTAATTGATATCTAGTTTCATAGCGTTTTGGTCGAAAAGATACTTGATATGATTTCAAATTTCTTAAATTCACCAAGGTTTGTTTTGTGACCCAGGATATGATCTATCCTGGAGAATGTTCCATGAGCGTTTGAGAAGAATTTGTATTCTGTTGCTTTTGGATGGAATGTCCTGTAAATATCAATTAAGTCCATTTTGTTTAGTGTATCATTTAAAGCTTGTGTTTCCTTATTTAATTTCATTTTGGATGATCTGTCCATTGGTGAAAGTGGGGGGTTAAAGTCCTATACTATGATTGTGTTACTGTCAATTTCCCCTTTTATGGCTCTTAGTATTTGCCCTATGTATTAAGGTGCTCCTATGTTGGGTGCATAAATATTTTCAATTGTTATATCTTCTTCTTGGGTCAATCCCTTGATCATTATGTAGTGTTCTTCTTTGACTCTTGTAATAGTCCTTATTTTAAAGTATATTTTGTCTGATATAAGAATTTCTACTCCAGCTTTCTTTTGATTGCCATTTGCATGGAATATCTTTTTCCATCCCGTGACTTTCAGTCTGTATGTGTCCCTAGGTCTGAAGTGGGTCTCTTGTAGACAGCATATATATGGGTTTTGTTTTTGTATCCATTCAGCCAGTCTATGTCTTTTGGTTGGAGCACTTAATCCATTTACATTTAAGGTAATTATGGATATGTATGTTCCTATTGCCATTTTCTTAATTGTTTTGGGTTAGTTATTAGAGGTCTTTTCCTCCTCTGTGTTTCCTGCCTAGAGAAGTTCCCTTAGCATTTGTGGTGCTGAATTCTCTTAGGTTTTGCTTGTCTGTAAAGGTTTTAATTTCTCCATCAAATTTGAATGAGATCCTGCTGTGTAGAATAATTTGGTTGTAGGATTTTCTCCTTCATCACTTTAAATATGTCCTGCCACTCCCTTCTGGCTTGCACAATTTCTGCTGAAAGCTCAGCTGTTAACCTTATGGGGATTCCCTTATGTGTTATTTGTTGTTTTTCCTTTGCTGCTTTTAATATTTTTTCATTGTATTTAATTTTTGATAGTTTGATTAATATGTATCTTGGCGTGTTTCTCCTAGGATTTATCTTGCTTGGGACTCTCTGTGCTTACTGGACTTGATTATCTCTTTCCTTTCCTATATTAGGGAAGTTTTCAACTTCACTTCAAGTATTTTCTCAGTCCCTTTCTTTTTCTCTTCTTTTTCTGGGACCCTTATAATTCGAATGCTGGTGCATTTAATGTTGTCCCAGAGGTCTCTGAGGCTGTCCTCAATCTTTTCATTCTTTTTTCTCTTCTGTTCTGTGGTAGTTATTTCCACTATTTTATCTTCCGGGTCACTTATCTGTTGTTCTACCTCAGTTATTCTGCTATTGATCCATTCTAGAGAATTTTTAATTTCATTTATTGTGTTGTTCATCACTGTTTGTTTGTACTTTAGTTCTTCTAGGTCCTTGTTAAACATTTCTTGTATTTTCTCCATTCTATTTCCAAGATTTTGGATCATCTTTACTGTCATTATTCTGAATTCTTTTTGAGGTAAATTGCCTATTTCCTCCTCATTTGTTAGGTCTGGTGGGTTTTGGCTTTGCTCCTTCTTTGGCTGTTTGTTTGTCAGTCTTCTCATTTTGCTTAAATTACTGTGTTTGGGGTCTCCTTTTAGCAGGCTGCTGGTTTGTAGTTCCCATTGTTTTTGGTGTCTGTCCCCAGTGGCTAAGGTTGGTTCAGTGCACTGTGTAGGCTTCTTGGTGGAGGGGACTAGTGTCTGTGTTCTGGTGGGTGAAGGTGCATCTTGTCTTTCTGGTGGGCAGGTACACATCTGGTGGTGTGTTTTGGGGTGTCTGTGGCCTTATTATGATTTTAAAAAGAATTAAAAGGCCATTTCATGTTTTTCCCCTAACTGTATCACTGAAAATTATAGTTCAAGTGAAATTTTGTTTTTACAGATTGTTTTGTTTTCTGATGAAGAAGCTAGTTAAACTGAGCATTCTAAACTTTGTACACAGGTTTACTGATTAGAAAAGCTAGCATTGCTTGGCAGGCTTGTGTGCTCTGGCAGCCTCAGGAGCAAAAGACAGTAGGTGGCCCACACATAGAGGTGGGGCTGAAACCACAGCTGAGCCCAGGGACCATGTGGCTAAGGAAGAAGAGGTGAAATCTCTCCTCATGGCTGCATGAACCATGGATTTCCATCTCCAGTGATGGCTTCATAAACTCAGAGCCTGTGGAACTACCAAACAGACAAGTTCTCCCACAGCTGAGATAGGTCTGGCTTTAGCAGCTGTGGGCTTTGTGGGCATGTACACTTGGGGGTTGGGTCAAGCCAGAGTCTGAGCTGCTTTCATAGTTCTCACAGCGGGTCCAGGTGCACAACTACTGCAGTCCTAGGACCTGACTTCAGTGGAACTGTGCTGGGCTGGTGAAAACAATGAGTGAGAGTCACCAGGGCCAATAGCTGGCCTACCCAGGGTTAAGGTGGAGCCAAGAGCAGTGCCAACAACTGTGTACTCTGTAAGCCTGCACAACAGGGGAAATGTGACACAACAGAGCACAATCACAGGTGAACACCTCCAGAGGAGGAATACACATTGGCTTCTCTCACAGTGGGAGTGCTCCAATCCCACCTACCTCATACCACAGATCAGAAACACAGCTAAAAGCAGATATGGGGACCTCCACTCCAACAACTAGGGAGCAGACCCTGTCCCTGACAGAACAAAGGGGAGGTCTTGCTCAATATCTAGGGTTCTGGTCACCACAATGATAGTCAAATCCCCTATCAAGGGGATAGTAGCCAGCATACACTGAGGAAAGAGGTGGCAGCCATCCATACTAAAAACAGCATCACACCAAAAAAAAAAAAAAAAAAAAAAGAAACCCACTCAGGCTACACAGAAATGTTCCTACATAAAAATAGCTCTCCAAGACAGTCTGAGGGTCTGGCATTGAGCGGAAGAACCCCCCAGAGCATTTAGCCTTGAAGACCATCAGGGCTTGAATGCAGGAACTCCACAGGGCTGGGAGAAACAGAAATTCCACTCTTAGAAGGTGCACACAAGGTCTCATCACACTAGGACCCAGCTCAAAGCACCACCTCCGTAAGAACATGAGCTAGACTTACTTAGGGATATTGGAGGTTCTCCTGGGGTGGCAAGGGTTGGCTGTAGTTCACTGTAAGGGCAAGGACACTGGTAGTGGAAGTCCCAGGGAATATTAATATGCATGAGCTCTCCCAGAGGTCCACATATTGGCACTAATTCCTGACCCCACCCAACAGCCTGTAGCTCCAGTGTTGAAATGTCTCAGGCCAAACAACCAGCAAGACAGGAACACAGTCCCACCCATGAGCATACAGGTTGCCTACAGTTGTACTAAACTCATAGACACCCTAAAACACACCCCTTGACATGGCCCTGCCCACTAGAGAGACAAGACCCAGCTCCACCCACCAGAGGGCAGGCACCAGTCCCTCCAACCAGGAAACCTGCACAAGCCCATGGACCATCCTCAACCACCAGGGGGTAGACACTAGAAGCAAGAGGAAGTACGACCCTGCAGCCTTCAGAAAGGAAACCACAAACACAGTAAATTAGAGAAAATAAGATAACAGAGAAATGTATTACAGATGAAGAAGCAAGATAAAAACATACAAGAACAACTAAATGAAGAAGGACCAGGCAATCTACCTAAAAAGAATTCACAGTAATGATAGTAAAGATAATTCAAAAATCTCAGAAAAAGAATAGAGACATAGACCAAGAAGATACAAGAAATGTTTAACATAGAGATAGAAGACTTAAAGAACAAACAAACAGAGATGAAGAGCACAATAACTGAAAAAAAAAAAAAAGGAAGGAATCAATAGCAGAATAAGTGAGACAGAATAATGAGTAAGTGAGCTGGAAGACAGAGTGGTAGAAACCACTGCTGCAGAACAGAATAAAGAAAAATAATGAAAAGAAATGAGGACAGTATCAGAGACTTCTTGGACAGCATGAAATGCATCAACATTCACATTACTAGGGTCCCAGAAGAAGAAGAGAAGAGAAAGGGACTGAGAAAATATTTGAAGAGATTATAATTGAAAATTTTCTTAACATGGGAAAGGAAATAGTCACCTAAGTCCAGGAAGTTCAGAGAGTCCTATACAGAATAAACCCAAGGAGAAACACACTGAGACACATATTAATCAAACTAACAAAAGTAAATACAGAGAAAAAATACTAAAAGCAACAAGGGAAAAGCAACAAGTAACATACAAGGGAATCCCCATAAGGTTATCAGCTGATTTTTCAGCAGAAACTCTGCAGGCCAGAAGGGAGTGGCATGATATATTTAAAGTGATGAAAGGGAAAAATCTACAACCAAGAATACTCTACCCAGCAAGGTTCTCATTCAGATTCAGTGGAGAAATTAATATCTTTACAGGCAAGCAAAAGCTAAGAGAATTCAACACCAAGCCAGCTTTGAATCAAATGCTAAAGGAACTTCTCTAGGCAGGGGTGGTGGCGGGGTGAAGGGACCACAACTAGAAACTAGAAAATCACAAATGGGAAAGCTCACCCGTAAAGGGAAATACACAGTAAAAGTAGGAAGTCATCCTACTTATGACTTTGTACATATCATCCAAATATGATATCAAAACCAGCAACCATGAGGAGAGTACAAATGAAGGAAATGGGAATTGCATTTGAAATTAAGAGATCAGCAACTTAAAACAAACTTGTATATATAAAGATGGCTAGAGGGAACTTCAAGATGGCGGAGGAGTAAGATTTGGAGATCACCTTCCACAAATACATCAGAAATACATCTACATGTGGAACAATTTATACAGAACACCTACTGAACACTGGCAGAAGACCTCAGACTTCCCAAAAGGCAAGAAACTCCCCAAGTACCTGGGTAGGGCAAAAGAAAAAGAAAAAACAGAGGCAAAAGAATAGGGATGAGACCTGCACCTCTGGGAGTGAACTGTGAAGGAGGAAAAGTTTCCACACACTAGGAAGACCCTTCACTGGTGGAGACGGGGTGTATGTAGGTGGGTGGGAGGGTGGACAGAGGGGAAGCTTAGGAGCCATGGAGGAGAGTGCAGCAACAGGGGTGCAGAGCAAAGCAGAGAGATTCCTGCACAGAGGATCAGTACCGACCAGCACTCACCAGCCTGAGAGGCTTGTCTGCTCACCTGTTAGGGCGGATGAGGGTTGGGAGCTGAGGTTCGGGCTTCGGAGGTCGGATCCCAGGGAGAGGACTGGGGTGGACTACGTGAACACAGCCCGGAGGGGGCTAGTTCACCACAGCTAGCCAGGAGAGAGTCCGAGAAAAAGTCTAGACCTGCCTAAGAGGCAAAAGACCATTGTTTCTGGGTGTGCAAAGAGAGGGGATTCAGAGCACTGCCTAAATGATCTCCAGAGACGGGCCCAAGCCATGGCTATCAGGGCAGACACCAGAGACAGGCATGAAATGGTAAGGCTGCTGCAGCCACCAAGAAGCCTGTGTGCAAGCACACGTCACTATCCACACTTTCCTTCCTGGAAACATGTGCAGCCCGCCACTGCCAGGGTGCCGTGGTACAGGGACAACTTCCCCAGGAGAACACATGGTGCACCTCAGGCTGTTGCAATGTCATGCTGGCTTCTGCTGTCACAGTCATCCTGCATTCCATACCCCTTCCTTCCCACGGCCTGAGTGAGCCAGAGCCCCCTAATCAGCTCCTACTTTAACCCTGTACTGTCTGGGAGGAGAAAAGATGCCCAAAGGTGACCTACATGCAGAGGCACGGCCAAATCCAAAGCTGAACCCCAGGAGGTGTGCAAACAAAGAAGAGAAAGGGAAATTTCTCCCAGCAGCATCAGGAGCAGCAGATTAAATCTCCACAATCAACTTGATGTACGCTGCATCTGTGGAATACCTGAATAGACAAAGAATCATCCAAAAATTGAGGCGGTATATGTTGGGAGCAACTGTACCCTTGGGGTTTGCTTTCTGTATCTAATTGGGTTTTGGTTTTATGTTTACCTTAGTTTACCAGTTAGAGCTCGTTATCATTGATAGATTTGTTTATTGATTTGGTTGCTCTCTTCCTCTTTTTAAAAAAAAAAAAATATATATATATATATATTTTCCCCTTTTTGTGTGTATGTGTATGCTTCCTTGTGTAATTTTGTCTGTATAGCTTTACTTTTACAATTTGTCTGAGGGTTCTGTCTGTCCATCTTTTTTTTTTTTTTTTTTGTATAGTTTTTAAGCGCTTGTTATGTTTTTTGGTTTGGATGCTCTCTTCTTTCTTTCTTTTTATTAGTTTTTAATTTTTAACAATGTATCTTTTAAATTTTTATTTTAATAACTTTATTTTATTTTATTTTTTCTTTCTTTTTTTCTTGTCTCACTTTTCTTCTGAGCCATGTGGCTGACAGTGTCTTGGAGCTTTGGCCAGGTGTCAGGCCTGAGCCTCTGAGAAGGGAAAGCTGAGATCAGGATGTTGGTCCACCAGAGACTCCTGGCTCCATGTAATATCAAATGGTGAAAACTCTCCCAGAGATCACTATCTCAATGCTAAGACCCAGCTCCATCAACAACCAGCAAGTAAAATGCTGGACATCCTATGCCAAACAACTAGCAAAAGAGGAAACCACCACACTCATTAGCAGAAAGCATGCATAAATTTGTAATACGTTCACAGACACTCCAAAACACCTCAACAGGACACTATCCTGCCCACCAGAAAACAAGATCCAGCCTCATACACCAGAACACAGGCACCTGTCCCCTCCACCAGGAAGCTTACTAATCCCACTGAACTAACCTTATCCAGTGGGGGCAGATATCAAAAACAATGGGAACTAGGAACTTGCAGCCTGTGAATAGGAGACCCTCAAACACAGTAAGTTAAGCAAAATGAGAAGACCTAGAATCACATAGCAGATGAAGGAGCAAGGTAAAAACCCAACAGACCAAAAAAATGAAGAGGAAATAGGCAGTCTACCAGAAAAAGAATTCAGAGTAATGATAGTAAAAATGACCCAAAATCTTGGAAATAGAATGGAGAAAACAAGAAACCTTTAACAAGGACCTAGAAGAACTAAAGAGCAAACAATGATGAACAACAGAATAAATGAAATTAAAAATTCTCTAGAAGGAATCAATAGCAGAATAACTGAGGCAGAAGAACGGATAAGTGACCTGGAAGATAAAATAGTGAAAATAACTACCACAGGGCAGAATAAAGAAAATAGGATGAAAATAATTGAAGAGAGTCTCAGAGACTTCTGGGACAATATTAAATGCATCAACATTAGAATTATAGGGGTCCAGAAAGAAGAAAGAAAAAGAAAGGGACTGAGAAAATATTTGAAGAGATTATAGTTGAAAACTTCCTTAATATGGGAAAGGAAATAGTCAATGAAGTCCAGGAAGCACAGAGTGTCCCATAGAGGATAAAGCCAAGGAGAAAAATGCCAAGACATATTAATAAAACTTTCAAAAATTAAATACAAAGAAAAATATTAAAAGTATCAAGGGAAAATCAACAAATAACATACAAGGTAATCCTTGTAAGGTTAACAGCTGATCTTTCAGCAGAAACTCTGAAAGCCAGAAGGGAGTGGAGGGACATATTTAAAGTGATGAAAGGAAAAAGCCTAAAACCAAGATTACTCAGCAAGGATCACATTCAGATTCGATGGAGAAATTAAAACCTTTACAGACAAGCAAAACCTAAGGGAATTCAGCACCACCAAACCAGCCTTACAACAAATGCTAAAGGAACTTCTCTAGGCAGGAAACACAAGAGAAGGAAAAATCTTACAATAACAAACCCAAAACAATTAAGAAAATAGTAATAGGAACATACATATCGATAATTACCTTAAATGTAAATGGATTAAATGCTTCAACCAAAAGACATAGACTGGCTGAATGGATTAAAAAACAAGACCTGTATATATGTTGTCCAGGACAATTGAGAGAGGAGGCTGGGTCTTGCCCAGATAGAAGATAAGAGACCACATATTCCTCATTCTCGAAGTCAGGAGACCTCCCCGACTACACATGTGCAGAAAAGCTCCCTGGAGGTCAAAAGAGGAGTGATGCTAAGTGGCTAAGTCTACCCATAGGCCTCTTCACTAGAATCCATCTTTGCTGAGAGATGCACGCACACACCTGGGAAAATCCTGATACACCAAATATGAATTCTGAACCAAGCAAATCAAAATGATTGGTCAAAGGAAACACGGAAGAAACACCCCATAAATGTGATTCAAACTGCCATGAGGGCACGACTCTCTCTCTGAGCCCACCCGTGTGTCTATCCACACGTCCTGTACTCTTTTTTTCCCTTAATAAATACTTTGTTTCGCTACTTTCCATCCTTGTGGAATTCTTTTTCTGCAAAGCCATAGGGCCAGGGCCCTGGCACTGACCGCTGGTCTAGTGGCTAGGGTTTGGTGTTCTCACCGCCGAGACCTGACCTCAATGACTGGCCGGGAACTGAAACCCTGATTCAAGCCGCTGCAGGCCAAGGCCACCCTAGATCAGTACCTGATACTGTTACTGTTGGTACTTTAAGAAATCGAGTCACTGGTATAGACTTTGGAGCTACAGTGATATCACTTAGACAACCGTGACTGTAGCACAGCACTGAATCAGGACTTCCAGGACTCTTTTTAGTAGGTCTGGAGTAGAAGACCTTAGGAATGCAGAATGCTGACCCAACATCCAGATGTACACGACTTATGTAGGATTAAATGAATAGTGGGGGGAAATCTAATTGAGGTTATTGGGTTTTGAGTATTGCTGATATGTAAATGTTCTATTAAGGAAGTGAAGTTATCCTTTATCTTTAACCCTCAATGTAGTCTCCTGTAAATGACACATTCTTTATATGGTAATTTATTTTCCCTGACTCCTCAAAATTCAGTAACAACACACTAGTTTTTATGGCAATGTGGTTATTTGCATAAGATAAACAAACAATTGTCTTCTGTTTTCACCAGGACACAGTTGGACAAATTTGTTGTGTCAATAAGGTCATACCAAGATTGCCACATCTGAGAATAAATCTCATTTAATCAGGTATAGCAAACCCACACCAAAGAAACAAGTGTTGTTCCTCATACTTAGAACCAAGATCTAGAAAGCCCTCTTAGGAAACTCATCTGTTATTTGTTCTATGGTTTCTATAAATCCCATGAGGAAGGTCATTTACTGGCAGGACAGGAAATCTACCAGAGGTTGGGCCCCTCAAAGAGAGAGAAATTCACCAAAATGTGTAGGTAGTATAAGAATACTGTGCAGATGAGTTTCTTGTGTTTAGTTTCTTACCCTTGTTTGGTAGGGTGAATAATGGTTCCCTAACTGCAAGTGTGCATGTCCTAATCCCCAGAACCTAGCATGTAGCAAAACGGACTTGTTGATGTGATCAAGTTAAGTATCTTAAAATGGGGGGATCATATTGCTTTATCTGGGTGGGCCCAATATAATCATAAGGGTCTTTATAAGAGAGATCCAGGAGAACTCAGACAGACAGAAGGAGAGGGACAGAGCAAAAGAGATTGAAAGATGCTCATTGCCAGCTTTGAAGATGGAGGAAAGGGTCCACAAACCAAGGATTACAGGAGGCCTCCCAAAGCTGGAAGAGGCAAGGGTACTGATTTTCCCTGAGAGCTTCCAGCAGGAACCCACCCTGCCAACTCTTTGACATTAGCCCAGTGAGACCCTTGTCAGACTTCTGACCTCAGAGTTGTAAGAGAATAAATTTGTGTTGTTTTAAACCACCAAGTTTATGGTGATTTGTTTAAGCAGCAATAGGAAATTAATACACCAATAAGAGCCACAAAAACACTTCTGGAACAAGAGAGGCTTATGAAAATGCAATCAGCGATTCCTTTTGAAATTTCCATATGGAAGTTAATTTTCTAACCTTAGTAGCTGCTAAACAGAAGCTCTGAATTTGTTGTCCATACTCAAAGAAACTTATGCAGTTAATCAAAGCTCTTATTGCATCCATGTACATTAATTAGGTCCAACACAATGACACCAGATTTTCTGTAACATAAATAATCTTCAGAGATTACTTATGATACGAGAGGGACTGTTGAGAAAATTATCTAACATTTGGAAATAAAACAAGAGGATGAATGCATGTGCTTTTAAGGTCATTTAGGATCATTGTCTAACTGGCCCACCCAAGGATGATTTAACTTTCTAGGAGATTGTACTTTTGTTTGTTTTACTATTTCCTATTGTTCAGGGTCAAGACTATGAAATTATATGTTAACTTGTAGACTTTTTGTCCAATAGAGATGCAAATAATTTATGTCTGGTACAAAAGACAACCTCAAAAATTATGGTTTTATTGTTCTGTAGGACAAAAATCAGTTTCATCTCTAATTCAGCATTCTTATTTCAGTTAGCCTCTCTGGGTGGACTATATAATCACTGTTCCTTTAACGCTTCTGTGAACCAGTTTTACTGTCCTGCTGGTTCCATCATTAAGGAGTTTATTTCCATCATTATTATTCCATCAGTGTATTTATGGCACATGCTTACTTTACATTTGCATGAGAGTCATTTAATAACTTTACAAAGTTATATATTGACAATTGCTAAGTGGTATGCTTGTACTATCTTACTTGATCCTCACAGGAGCCAGATAAGGTAAGTAGGATTGTTCCTACTTTAATGAAGAGGAAAGAGATCCTATAGTCAGTAAGATGCACTGGAGGGATTCAGAACCAGGTATGTGTGTCGCATTCTTTCTCCTGCACCACTCTGTATTCCCCAAGGTAAGGTCATGAGAAAGAAAATGAAGATGAGTCGGTTAATCTCTACCATCTAAAATCCTCACAATGGACTTTGCATGTGTCAAAAGGAGAAGATATTCTTACACCAAGAAAATTTAAAAATAAAAAATGAAATATAAATACAAACTAAATCAACCCCCAAATCCTGACTTCCCACTAACTCAGTGACATGTTAGAAGCCTGAGTTGCTCAGCTGACCCAACTTGAATCTGCTGGGTTTAATTAGAAAGACAAAAGCCTCTGCCCTAGCTCCCAGGATCCTATTTCTCAGTTTCTGTGCTTCATCTATGCAGAGCAGCCTCTCCTGAAAGTCAGTATAGCATAGCTGGAGAGTGCTGTCAGCCTGAGTCAAAATAAAAGAAGTCGTCAGCCTCTTTTTGCAGTTCCCTCCATAGGAGTCCTGGGGCAACTGGAATTTACACACAGAATTCTGATGGCCATCAGGGTTCAAGGCAAGAGGAATGTCTAGAAAGTGTCTAACTCTTGGGTTTATGCTAGCTTGGTTGAAATGCCCCTAATTTTCCCTCTATCACTGACCTTTATTGCTCTTCTGAACCTCATTCTACTTGTCTACGGTGGATTAAATTGGTCCCAGGATGGTCCTACTTCCTAGGATTTCCATTTTGATTTACTTGTGTGTGGCTGTTCACTGACTCTTTACTGTAAGTGTTGGTAACTTTTGCTGACTTAAAATTGAAAGACTGGGGAACATGTTTTAAAGTCCTTTATCTCCAGTCACAGTGAGTCTCCTCCTTTGGAACCTTCTTCCTGGACATCCCTCTGATTCCCTTCTCTTCAGTACCTTGTCTTCCTTATTTTTAATCAAGCTAAAAATACCTCTTTCTCTGTTATCCTGAGATATCAATAATGCCTTGACTTTTATAAAGCACATCACATGGCAACACATGACAGAACCAATTTGTGGTTCAGAAAGCTACATGGAAAATGAGAAGTTTTTAAGTAAAGCAGGAAGACTTAATAAAATCATAAATTAATGTGCTTTTAGCAGCCTAAGCAACAACAACAACAACAAATCACATATTGCATTTAAAAATTAAAAAAAATACTGCTAAAAGGCACTTCGTTGGTTTTCAAGTGTTGTTCACAAACAAATTTTTGTCATAAACCTGGCATTGTAAACAAGATGCCTTTCAACACAGTGATATTAATTTTAATTGCTAGCATGTTTTGATGTCTGAGCATGGTGTATTAGGAAGGGCTTGACTTTGGGATCAAATGATGTGGGATTAATTGGGTGACTATGAGCAAGTTGCTTAACTTCTTCAAGGTCCTTTTGCAAAAATTAAAACTGTCTTTGACTAGTTGTTGTAAAGATTAAGAGAGATAATTCTTCAAAGCCTCTAACAGTACCATCAGTGGGAAGCTCAATAAAAATCCAGTTCCTTTATTATCTTGACCTAGGTAGAAACTCCTCAGCTCTCCTCACAGATGCAAGATCACTCATAGACCATTTTGCAATGATCCTCGCTCTTTGTCAGAGCCTTCCTTTATGCTGCTTGTCAGTAAAAAACTAACTGCCTTCCTACATCATTAATTACATTAATGCAGTGGCTGTCAAATTCTAATGAGCACAAAATCATTGGGATACTTGTTCGAGATCTGCATTCTTTTTATAAGCACTCTACTTGGTTTTGATGAAGAAGGTCCTCATACTATACTCTGAGAATCACTGAAACAGGGTTCAAAGCCTGTCAACTCCATAGACCCAATGCTACCTGTATTTGCTGAACAATCTCACCAATTACCAGTCAGTCATCAAACAATTACAGAGTCTGATTTCAGTGACAGACTTTACACTCTGATGATTAAGATATCTATTTATTATCTATCTATCCTGTATTTATCTATTATCTTTTTATGTGAGGGAAGTATATAGTGTATAATTGAAAAGTAAATGAGTGGCACTGATGAAAGTTTTACAGAATTGAAAAAATAAGCTGTGGCTGGTATGGCCAGTGCAGGTTTTAGAAGAAGAAGGAGATTGAACTAGTCATTGAAGATAAGCAGCATTTGAAACACTGCATATTCTTAAGTCTCTCAGTACAGTATTGATCTAGCAAAATACTGTCATCATGCAGTTCGGCATGTATTGATTGCAACCTATACCCTTATATTCCAAGAAATTTTTAGAAATTATACAGACCTCTCTGGGACAAGACTTTTTGGTGTATTGTAGGCAAAAGAGATACATTGAGTCTTTTCAAAGTCTGTGCTTGCTGAGAAAATAGATTTGTCCCCAAAGATCCTGATTGTTATAATTGTTCTTGGGGTCACACTGACCTCATACATCCGCTTTCAGAATCTAGCATCAATCCTTAGCATGGACCCAAACCAGTTTATTTTTTGCCAGTGTTCCCTCAGTGGAGTACTATCCTAGTGATAGATTAGATTCCTGGCATGGCCACACAGTCCAAAGCTCATACATTAATGTGGAGCTGAGCTAAACCTGGAAATTTCAGCCATTTGCCCATGGTCCAGGGACTCCTGCATGCTGCCAGTCCTGGAAGCATTTACACTGATCTCCAGGTATTTCCCAATGCTACTGAAAAACAGCAATCATAGCAGTTGTATATATGTACCCAGGTGTTTCAGAATCCTCATTAGAGCACTTCCTTGAAACAATATTTTCAATTGCCTAGAGAACAAAACCCTGCCTCTCTAACATACTCTTTACTGCTATTCCCTACTGTTTCCTTTTCACCCCCATCTATGGACATGTTTACCCCAATGGTTACCATGAAACTTATGTTTCAATTGTGGACTCTGTGCGTATTCATAATGACTTTGTTCCTTCTACTTTCTTTACTTGGAATTTTCTCCCTTGACATATTCTTAGACATACTGTTTATTGTTAGAGTATAAGCTTCCCAAAGGTAGGGATGGGCATCTGTTTTGTTCACTGATATAACCCAATCACCAAAGATAGTGCTTGACACCTAGTAGGTAGTACTCACTCTATGCTTGTTGAATGAGCAAAAGAATCTATCAAGATCAGTTCAAATATCACCTCTTCTCTGAAGCCATTCCCAATCCCTTCAGTCAGAACACATAACTTTTCCTCTGGGATTTAATGGTATTATACTTATTATTCTATCACAGCCCACATCACAACAGTCTTGTATTACAATCAGGTGTATGTATTTCCCTCCAGATTATACCTTTTTTAGAGTCAGGGGCAGTGTTGTATTCATCATTTACTTTCATTGCTCACCACACTTCTTACACCTAGCAGTGCTGCATTATTAGTACATACTTAGTGCTTATGAATTAAATTGTATTTCTGACTAAGATCTTCCATAAAAACTTATCTTTAATACTACAACTTTAGAAGATGCAAAAATGAATACTTTAATTAGAAATTATTTGGAAGCAACTTGAGCCCCTCTCTGTTAAATCTTCCAGTGTCAGAGACTTTTTGTGGTTCTACTTGGATCACAATATGATAGCCCTATTTTGCTCAACCTCAGTCCCCTGTAACTTTGGATTCCTTGCAAGTAGCAAGATTTCTGTTGCTCTGGAAAAATCATTTCACCTCACAGGACTTCTGTGTCTTCTATAAAAGAAGATGTTGAATGGAACAATCTCTGAGATTCAACCATTCTGTTACTTCCTCTGTCTGGCTTGGAAATTCACCCAAATTCTCAGCACATGCTTACACAAGCCTGAGTGCAACAAGTCTTAGGAATCCATCCCTGACCTCTTTGCAAACTAACACTGCACTTTTGAGAGTCAAACAAGAAAGATGGCCAATCTGTGGAGGAATATCCAGGTCTTTAATTAATCAATCAGAACGTAATGCTTAGAAATCCTAACATGGGACAAAATCCAGTCCTGTCTTTTGTCTCTCTACTTACCCTACTCCTTTCAGCTCCAGGAGACTTGCTAAATTTACTCCTTACTTGCCAGACATACCACTTTCTTATCCATTGAGGAAATAAACTTATCTTCTTTAAAGATTATTTTTTATTTTATCACCTCACACCAGTTAGAACGGGCATCATCAGAAAATCTACAAACAACAAATGCTGGAGAGGGTGTGGAGAAAAGGGAACCCTCTTGCATTGTTGGTGGGAATGTAAACTGATACAGCCACTATGGAGAACAGTATGGAGATTCCTTAAAATACTAAAAATAGAATTGCCATATGAGCCAGCAATCCAACTACTGGGCATATACCCAGAGAAAACCATAATTCAAAAACACATATGCAGCCCAATGTTCATTGCAGCACTATTTACAATAGCCAGGTCATGGAAGCAACCTAAATGCCCATCAACAGATAAATGGATAAAGAAGATATGGTACATATATACGATGGAATATTACTCAGACATAAAAAGGAACGAAATTGGGTCATTTATAGAGACATCGATGGATCTAGAGACTGTCATACAGAGTGAAGTAAGTCAGAAAGAGAAAAATAAATATCATATATTAACGCATATATGTGGAACCTAGAAAAATAGTACAGATGAACTGGTTTGCAGGGCAGAAATAGAGAGACAGATGTAGAGAACAAGTGTATTGGACACCAAGGGGGGAAAGAGGCTAGTGGGGGAGGGGCTGGTGATGGGATGAATTCGGAGATTGGGATTGACATGTATACACTAATAAAAAGAAAAGAAAAAAAATATTTTTTATTTTAGCTCTAGGAGTCTTTTTCTTATTCTGTGACAGGGTCTTATACTTTAAATCCCAAGTGCTCACCTACCTACAACTTCTTAACTAACCCTTTTGAGGCTGTGCCCATCAGAACACAAAGAAGTAAGTGGGACTTGCCTAAAGCAATATCATGATATTTTGGCAGAACTGCTGAGTAAGTCCTTCAGCTTTGTTTTTCTAACATCACATTAAGCAATACTATTTCAACACAAATGCTTTGCAGCATCTATTTCCTCAGGATGAGGATTCTGGGGTTTAGATTCACTCAGCATCAAGAACTTTCAGTCAAGTGAAGAAATGAGTCAAATAAATCCCATGGCATTTCATGAAACTGCCTCAAAACTACAAAAGACTTAATTAGACTATGGTTATTTGACTTAACGATGTTTTGAAACAATATTCACAAATCGTGGGTGAGAAGATTGCTTGGTGCCATACTTCAAAGATGTCATTTCCGAAATTGCTTTAAGCAGGAAGCAACATGCATTACTCACCCTATTATAGAATAATTAAGTTTGAATGGTAGAAGTCAGTTGTTTTGATACCATTACAGTTCAACTGAATCATGTTAAGTAGAACAGGTTGGACTTGGCCTCATTTAGATCAGCTTAGTTTCCTTCTCTCTTCTTGTATGGAGCAAAATTTACTATAGGCCATCACTGAATAAAATCTTTTAAAATAAGAAAAAACAATTATAAAAGATGGGCTTTCCAGATCTCTAATTAGCAACTACTTTGAAAGTATAGTAATGAAAGTACACCTGTGGTTTAATTTTTAATAATGTTATTACCACCGCATTAAAAATACATAAAACACCTTTCTGAGAAGGGGAACACAGCAACACAGGAGCAATGGAAGTGTCGCTGCTGCTTAGCACTGACAATGCAGCAAGTAAATTTGGTTTTTTTACAGCGTGAAACCTCATCATTCAACAACACAGTTGCCAAAAGTCAGTTTCTTTGTTTTGTCCAACATGTGTGACATTAACATCAGTACACTTTAAGTTTTTGTCAGATTGTACCGCCAGGCAAGTTCGAGCAACCGACACTAAACATGACTGATTTTGGAAGAGACATGAAAAAATCTACACAATCAAATAGTTCATAAAAAGATGCTCTTAAAAGATGTGTACCAGGTACTGATGGTCTCACCTCTGCACGGCTTCCACCCAAATGCCACCCAGTGCACAGTTCCCCTGGGGCAATGGCCTTAGAAACACTCCTGGACAGACATGTTGTCGAAAGCTGCTTGCAAAGGGGTCACACTCCAATTACTAAGACAGGCTGTTGATTTCCATTTAATGTAAATTCACTGAGCATAGGGAATAAATGATCATCACACATCTGCCATCAGTATTTTGCTTAGCATGAAAAAAATTACATACTGGAAAAGGCTTGAAGTGTGGCATCAGATTCACATATCCATGGATTCTACATCCACAGATTCAACCAACTGCAGATTAAAAATATTAGGAAAAATTCCAGAAAGCTCCAAAAAGCAAAACTTGAATATGCCGTGTAATGGAAACTATTCACATAGCATCACATTGTATTTACAATGATTTGCATACTATTTAATTTGTATTAGGTACTTTAAGTAATCTAAAGATGATTTAAAGTATAGATGAGACTGTGTATCGGTTATATGCAAATGTTACACCTTTTAATGTAATAGACTTGAGTATCCACGAATTTTGGTATCCATGAGGGTCCTAGAACACATGCCACATGGATACTGAGGGATGGCTGTATTTCCTCCTGTATCCTTTGTGTAATTCAAACCAAAATGCCTTCAGAGAACCCTTTGGGGCTGGTATTGCATAGCCTAGTGTTTGAGAATTTGCAGGGGCTTATTTGTTTTAGAATATCTTTATTCCAAACCCGTTTCTTCTTTATTGCTTCATGATCATTTGCATTTTCATTCCTTTTCATTGTACCATGGCATTTGGCTTAATTCTGCATATATTCATTTACCTCTCAGTTACAGTTTATCATTTACCCTGTCTGGAATGCTTGGGATAACCTAATACCCCAGTGTCATCTTGATAATCTCTAACTGCCCTTTAGATTTTATATTTGATGTTCCTTCCTCCAAGAAACTCGAAACCTCAAAACTGGGTTAGGAATTCTTCCAAAGTTTCCCCATAGTGTTCCGTAATTTTCGCTATGAAACTATGCATTGGACTGGATCGATTGCTTACTTGTCTTCCTCTGCTATTTTACTACTGATGCACTGAGGGCAGGGTATCAGTGCTTCATAAGACTTACATGTTCTTACCGTGCCATTTGTGAATCTGTCAGTTAAATATGTTGAATGGAAATTTCTCTAATGGAGGCAGTTTTGGTATAACAGGAGCAGCATGGATTTTGGCATCATAGAACCCAAGGGTCAAATCCTTTCTACATTCTACAAGTTGGACAAGTTGATCAAACCAACTGAGTTCCACTTTCCTCATTTGTCAAATGGGAATACAAAAATATATCTTGCAGGAATGTTGAGAGGTTAATAACCTAACCTGACACCTAAAATATTTTCATATCCAAGCACCAAAGGATGACCAGAGAGGGTCTGGCTCTTTTTACCCCTCAGAGATTTCCATTAAGTGCAGGGATTGAATTCAATCTCTGTCTCTAGAGATGCTGTGTTTCTGTAAAGTAAATCTCCTTAGAAAGACACACGTTTATGAAATATGTAGAAAGCATGTGATGTTATGAAATTATTTTCCAATTAATTTAGGATGTGTCCAGTTGCAAACAACAAGCTTGAATGTGGATAGGGGCCCCAATAATATTGAGTAGGTCACCAGGTAAAAGCAAGCATCAGCTCTGTAGTTTTCAAGTGTTGGATATTAACTGAGATGTAGCAGGTACTTCTGCTCTGAGTGGAATTTTTCTTGCAGGCAATCACTAAGTGATCTCATGCAAGGATTACAGCAGTTTTAATGGGACAAGTGTATCACATGTGAAAGTGCTACAAGGTAAGAATAAAATTGGAATTGGAACACAATTGAGCAATTTGTTGAAAGAGATGACTTGCTTCTATCATGGTCCTTCTTTAAACTCCCTTGAAATAGAGGACATGCCCTAGCCTTTGAGGACAAGCACTTTGTCAGACTTGCTCCAGAGAGATCACCACCTATTTTCATTCTTTTGTGGATAGTCTAGTCTTTTCTGAACGTAAATCTTACTTGTGCTTTACACTCTAGCTAGAGCGTTGTCAGCAGTTTTTCTTGGATCAGAAAAAGCAGTAAAACAGGAACCTCACAACATGATCCAGGCCCTAGGCTGTGACCAGAAATTGGCAATGTTCTTGGGAAAGACACTGAAGTTGAGATAAAGCCAGGTGCTTACCTCCTTTTTTAGGCTAAGCATAAGTTACTGAAATGTTACGAAAGTTAGCAAATCACTTACAATCCTATATTCTCTCTTGACTTCACATGACTACAAGCTTTGGGTGTACTGACAAATCCAATAGTAAATTGACTTAGCCAACAGCATACCTTCCTAAATTTTGAAAAGTAGAAAACCAGCTTTCAAATTGGGAGAGGACTAAATCCTAATCTCACAACAGCCACAAAGAGAAAGAAGCAGGAATGAATAAAAAATTACTTCTGAATCAAGATAAAGCTTTTCTTAGATACCTATTAAGAGAAATCAGGGATGACCTATAGAAACTGGTAAGAAATTTTACTTCCTGCCTAAGAACAAACAAGTGAGACACCTGACAGAAATCCTGTCATTTAATTTGGAACTTCATCTAAAAACAACTTTTCAGGGATTAGGTATGGGGTGGGGAGGCAGTGAAGAAGATCTAAAATCTGCTACTGTTTGTTTCATCCCAAATTTTAAATGTAGAGGGCGCACAGGATGCGACCCTGTCCATCAGAGGGCCCAGGACCCAGTCTAGCACAGACACAAAATTAACAAATGGCAATAAATACATACATATCAATAATTACTTTAAATGTAAATGGATTAAATGCTCCAATCAAAAGACATAGAGGGGTTGAATAAATACAAAATACATTAATTACTTTACATTTTACATTTAAGGTCAATGGACCAATTATCCAGACAAAAGATCAATAAGGAAACACTGACCTTAAACAACATACTAGATCAAATGCACTTATATAGAACATTCCATCCTTTTTCTGGTGTACATGGAACATTCTGCAGGGTGGATCACACACTGGGCAACAAAACATGTCTCAGTAACTTTAAAAAGATTGAATCATATCAAGCATCTTTTCTGACCACAGCACTGTGGGCAGAAATCAACTAAAGAAAAAAAAAATGACAAAAAACACAAACACTGGAGGCTAAACAATATATGACTAAACAACCAATGGATCACTGAAAAAAATCAAAGAAGAAATAAAAAAACAAAACCTAGAAACCAATGAAAACAAAACCACAATGATTTAAAATCTATGGGATGCAGCAAAAGCAGTTCAAAGAGGAAAGTTTATAGAGATACAAGCCTACCTCAGAAAATAAGAAAAATCTCAAATGAATAACCTAACCTTACACCTAAAGGAACTAGAAAAAGAAGAATAAACAAAGCCCAAAGTTAGTAGAAGGAAAGAAATCATAAACAGCAGAGCAGAAATAAATAAAATAGACACTAAAAAACAATAGACAAGATAAAAAAAACAAAAGCCTGTTTCTTTGAAAAGATTAAGAAAATTGATAAAGCTTCAGCCATACTCATCAAGAAAAAAAGAGAAGGCTAAACCTATAAAATCAGAAATTAAAAAAAAGAGATATTACAACTGACACCACAGAAATACAAAGAATCATAAGAGATTACTACAAACAATTATACATCAATAAAATGGACAACCTAGAAGAAATAGACAAATTCCTAGAAATGTACAATGTCCCAAGACTGAACCATGAAAAAACAGAAAATATGAACAGACCAATTACCAGTAATGAAATTGAATCAGTAATTAAAAACCTCCCAACAAACGAAAGTCCAGGACCTGATGGCTTCACAAATGAATTCTACCGAACATCTAGAGAAGAGTTAACACCTGTTCTTCTTAAACTATTCCAAAAAAATTGCAGAGAAAGCCAGCATTACCCTGATACAAAGCCAGACAGAGATATCACAACAACAACGAAAAAGAAATTGCAGGCTAATTTCACTGATGAACATAGATGCAAAAATCCTCAATGAAATATTAGCAAATAGAATTCAACAATGCATTAAAAGGAGAATACACCATGATCAAGTGGGATTTATTGCAGGGATGTAAGAATGGTTTAGTATCTGCAAATCAATCAATATGATACACCATATTAACAAATTAAAGAATAAAAATCACATGATCATCTCAATAGATGCACAAAAAGCTTATGACAAAGTTCAACATTCATTTATGATAAAAACTCTCCACAAAGTGGGTATAGAGGGAATATATCTCAACATAATGAAGGCCATATATGGTGAACCTAACATCATGCTCAATGATGAAAGCTGAAAGCATTTTCTCTAAGATCAGAAAAAGAGAAGGATGTACACTCTTGCCAATTTTATTCAACATAGTATTGGAATTTGCTAGCCACAGCAATCAGACAAGAAAAAGGAATAAAATGAATCCAAATTGGAAAGGAAGAAGTAAAACTGTCACTGTTGGCAGATGACATGATAATCTACATAGAAAATCCTAAAGATGCCACCAAAAAACTACTAGAGCTCATCAATGAAATTTGTAAAATTGCAGGATATAAAGTTAGTATACAGAAATCTATATTTCTATACACTAACAACAAACTATCAGAAAGAAAAATTAAGGAAACAATCCCATTTACAATTGCATCAAAAAGAACAAAATACCTAGGAATAGATCCACCTAAGGAGGTGAAAGGCCTGTATTCAGAAAACTATAAGATACTGATGAAAGAAATGAAAGAAAATACAAACAGATAGAAATATACTGTGTTCATGGATTGGAAGAATTAATATTGTTAAAATGACCATACTACCCAAAGCAATCTACAGATTCAATGCAGTCCCTATCAAAACACCAATGACATTTTTTCACAGAACTAGAGCAAATAATTCTAAAATCTGTATGGAATCACAAAATACCCTGAATAGCCAAAATAATCTTGATAAAGAAGAACAAAGCTGGAGGTATCAAGATCCTTGATTTCAAACTATACTATAAAGCTACAATTATCAAAACACTATGGTACTGGCACAAAACCAGACATGTAGGTCAATGAAACAGAATAGAAAGCCCAGAAAAGAGCCCACATGTTTACGGGTAATTAATCTCTATGACAAAGGAGGCAAGAATATACGACAGGGATAAGATAACCTCTTCAATAAATGGTGTTGGGAAAACTGCACGGCCACATGCAAAAGAATCAAACTGGACTCTCACATCATGCACACAAAAAATTCAAAATGGATGAAAGCCCTAAATGTAAGATCTGAAACCATAAAACAAGAAGAAAACATAGAGAGTAAGCTCTTTGACATTGATCTCATAATATTTTTTTGGATGTCTCTTCAGGCAGGAAAAACAAAAGCAAAAATAAACAAATGGGACTATACCAAACTAAAAAGCTTTTGCAGAATGAAGGAAACTATCAACAAAACAAAAAAGCCACCTACTGAATGGGAGAAGCTACTTGCAAATGATATATCTGCTAAGGGATTAATATCCAAAATATACAAAGAACTCATACACCTCAACATCAAAAAAATAATCTGATTTAAAAAATGGGCAGAGGATCTGTATAGACATTTTTCTGAAGAAAATACACATGAAAAGATGTTCAACATCATTAATCATCAGGGAAATGCAAATCAAAACCATGATGAGATATTAACTCACACCTGTCAGGATGGCTATTATAAAAAAAAGACAACAAATAACAAGTGTTGACAAGGATGTGGGAAACACGGAATCCTTGTGCACTCTTGGTGGGAATGTAAATTGGTGTAGGCACTATGGAAAGCAGTATGGAGATTCCTCAAAAAACTAAAAGTAGAACTATCATATGATCCAGCAATTTCACTCCTGGGTTGTTATCCAAAGGAAACAGAAATACTAATTAGAAAAGACATATGCACTCCTATGTTCACTGCAGCATTATTTACAATAGACAAGATATGGAAGCAACCTAGGTGTCCATGGAGTGATGAATGGATAAAGAAGATGTGGTATATGTATATGTATATGTATATGTATATGTATATGTGTATCTATATCTGATCTACAATGGAATATTACACAGCCAAAGAAGAATGAAATCTTGCCATTTGCAACAACATGGATGGACCTAGAGGATATTATGCTTAGTAAAATATGCCAGAGAAAGACAAATATTCTCTGGTTTCCCTTACATGTGCAGTCTGAAAAAACAAATGAACAAACCTAACAAAACAGAGTTATAAATACAGAGACCAAACAGGTGGTTGCCAGAGGAGAGGGGGGTGGAAGGAGTAAAACATAGTTGAGGGAGATTAAGAGGTATAAAATTCCAGTTGCAAAATAAGTGAGTCACAGGTATGAAATGTACAGTGTGGGGAACATAGTCAATAACTATGTAGCATCTTTGCATGGTAACAGACTATAACTAGATTTATCATGGTGATCATTTTGAAATGTATAGAAATACCAAATCACTATGCTGTAGAGCAGAAACCAACATAGTGTTGTAGGTCAATTATACTTCAAAAACAAACAAACAAAAACTGAGAGGAAAGTAAATCAGATTTGTGGTCACCAGAGGTGGGAGTGGGGGGAGGCAGAATAGGATGAAGGCAGTTAAAAGGCACAAACTTCCAGTTACAAGATAAATAAGTGCTAGGGGTGTAGAGCACAGCATGATAAGTATAATGAACGCTGCTGTATGTTACATATGAGTGTTGTTAAGAGAGTAACTCCTCAGTGTTCTCATCAGAAGAAAAAACAGTTTTTTAAATTTCCTTAATTGTTTTATTTTTATTAGATGATGATGGTTCATTAAATTTACTGTGATAATCATTTCATGATGTATGTAAGTCAAATCATTATGCTGTACACCTTAAACTTATACAGTGCTGTATGTCAATTATATCTCCATAAAACTGGAAGAATAAAAAAGACATATCTCATGGCAAAAAAAGAAAAAAATGGAGAGGGGGCAAATTATGTATCTATTGGTGTAAGCCAAAACTAAACAACCAAATACTCTAATATCTTAATTCATAGGTATAAGGAAACTTCTTGCTATAAATTTCAGGTAGGGTGGCCAATCAGTCTCAGTTTGCTCAAGATTGTCTGGCTTTTAAAACTGAAAGTCTCATATCCAGGGGAAACCTTCAGTTTTAGGCAAACCAGGACGGCTGTTCAGCCTAATTACAGGACAAGTCCAATACTGAATTTTTTTCCCAGTAAGTAGCTTCATGGTATCAGTCAAGGCATCCTACTTTTTTTTTTTGAAAGTTGCAAAATGTTCTTTATTTATATAACTCAACTAAGAAAGTTCTTTCTGAGTCATGTGTTTCAATGTATTTTATTTTTTAAAGTTATATTGGGGTAATATGACAATTGAAAATTGTATACATTTAAGGTGTACACTTTGATGATTTGATAGATATATACATAAGTTGTCCTAATTCCTGAATCAATAAAATTTAGCATCTACAATATAGCTGCAATACAGTGCACTTGATGGATTCATAAGATCATAGAGCTGGAGATCTCAGGGATGATAAAATTACTAAAATGTGTAGGGAAATCAAATATATATAAATCAAATTCAATGTGAGATGTTCTGAGAATATTTTCTATTCAAAGAATCCTATAGTTAACTTTTCTTAAACGTGAGTTCATAATTGTTCTCGCATTTGGTTTTGAAAAACTGAATTGTCATATAGTTCTTGTTTAAGTTGCCTATGTTGGAGTGCATGATTTAGAATAAAATCTATGTGATTGAACTCAGTCCTTTTCCTCCTTCCTATGGTGGTTGTGATTGGTGTCCCACCCAATTCCCCTGGTGCCTTGTTACAGGGAGTGTTGGTTGCCCTAGTCCTATAGGAGCTTACTAGCTGGGAAATGCTGGGGAGGATATGCCCCAAACTCGCAGGAGGGTGGTGGCCTATAGCCAATGAATGAGTAATATTGGGGTGTGTTAGACTCCTAGAGGGCCCATACATGCTGGTGAAATGCATGCTCCAAAAGTCCCCTGGTGGGATAAGAATGAAGGTAGATTCCTCCTAGTTTCTTTCTCTGTCTAACCTTCCCTCACTCCATTACCTGCCTCTCCTGAGAATGCTCTCTCAATAAATCATACAAGTGTCCCCATCTTAGGCTGTGCTTCCAGGGCAACAGAACTTTACTGTAACTTATATCAATCTGTAATTTACTATAATTTTATCTAAAACTGGAAAGATTGCTACCATTTAGTTGGCCATTCATATCTTCAAGATAACATAGAAATTTTCCATTAGGTCATAGAGGGGTAGGAAGATGGGAATTAGCATATTGACTGTCTATTAATTTATATCATCTCCTTTAATCATAATCAAGACTCTGCAAGGCAGGAATTTTTATCTCCTTTGTTATCCACAGGAAACTGAGTCTCAGCTAAGTCAAGATAGAATCATTAGTTAACGGGGAATCCAAGCTTAATTCAGCTTGTCTCATTTCAAAGACTCTTCTTGTTTCTTTTTGTTTTTGTTACTCTTCTGTCTTCCTTTACTTCTCTTTCCTTTTTCTTCAGTTCCTCAATTTATAATGTCAGTTTAAAAATGATTGAAGTACATTTATTTCCCTAATAGCCAGTAATCTCATCAATAGTCAAAGTAAAAATGGTTGGACTTGCATTTTTCATAAGCTATGATTAATTTAAAAATTCATATCTGAAATAATAAAAATAGAATGAATAAAAAGCACTTGTATAATTTAGTTGGTAAGTTTGACCCTATGTAATCATCAACATATTATGCACAAAAGTCTGAAGTATGAATTCTATCAAGCTAAACATATGCAGAATAATTGTCTAATGCTCAGGTAACCTTTCATAGGGAGATTTTCATTTATTGTCTTTATTTTCAAAATGTTTTGTTGGCAGATCTTGTCGATAAAATGTGAGAGCTGTGAGGGTAATTGCAATTCTTGGCTAGATGTGTCGCTTTGTGTAAAGATGTTCTATTTCCATTTCTAATAATAGCAAGATGAAAAGAAAATGTGTAATGGTTGAATGGAGCAAACTTAGTTGAGGTTCAAAATTACATCAACAATTGCCACATTATTTCTTTAAAAGTAAATCCCTTGCAATTGTTGGAATTGTCTTTTCAAATATTTGACAGTAACCACACTCATCACATATATTGATTAAGAAAAAAATGTTTATTTTTCAGTTCCTTGCCTCAGAAGAATTTTAATCACAAATACTGCCACTCCCTGATTAGATTCTTTCATTTTTTTGGTCATAAATCATGACTAGATTATTTGAGTAAGTCTAGAATTTAGGTAATTAGATGATGTTGTTATCAGCCTGTCTGACTTTGGTTCAGAATATCTACTTTAAAAGGGTATAGGATATTTAGAATGAATTTTTTAAAAAACTGTTTCCCTTAAAAGACACTGCCTTTACTCTGACTTATCATACCACATAAACTTTAAAGCTGTATTTACCATGGAATCAATGAAAGGAATGAATGAGTAAAAACAAACCTCTAACATTTATACCCAAAAGGTCAATTCCAGTTATTAGTGTCAAAACCTGATTTGCCCAGGCAAACCTTAGGATCATCAACTAACATAAAAGCCAAAAATGAACATTTGCCTCCTGTTTTTCCGAGTGTTCTTTCGTAGGCTGCACCCAAAGGGAGCCAGCATTCACATATTATTTTCCAGTGATAATTAGCTTGACCTTGAAATCACTGGTTTGTAATTTCAGTAATGTCAACAACTGTAGCCTGGCCATGGGCTGAACTTGCTGTTTGGCCCTGATAGGACTGGGAAGGAAAGGTGGAAGGATGTTGAACAGGGCCTGCCCTGCCCCTCTGCAGCACCCATGCCTCATATCCCCACCTCTCCTGCTGTTATGAAAATTAGGGAAAAAGAAAGGTTGGACACAGGCCTTCCTTCTTGCCTTCCTCCTACTTTCTCTTCCTCAGCATGAGTTCATGGCTGCTCTGTGTTGCTTTATTAGATCTTCACTTAGATCTGATAACTGGAGGGCAAGAGGCTATGCTTATTTTGGCTTTGGTCTACTAATGTCTCTTTCAGTCTCTTCTTTATTGTGAACACTGATGAAAGTTTACTTCTGAATAATGGTACAGTATAAAAAGCATGACTATACCTAACATCATTGGTTAGGGATGAATTATACAAGTCACAGGGGACAGAGGATGGGCAACATAGTTCAACTTCATCTTGATACCTCAAATGCCATCTTTCTCAAGCTGGCATAAGAAGTGTCTAAGTCTCTGGAGGTTGAATGAGGGAAATAATTATTTTCTTGGCAATTTCTTCAAGGTGATTTTTGTGTGCACTACATTTTGCGAATCTCTAGCCTACAGAATTGCTAGGAATCATTAGCACAGCTGAGAAGGTACTTCGTGAACCAGTCTCTACTCCTCATCTACTATTTGACCTCCTACCGTAATTCATTCTCAGCCACCAACCAGTCTCCAAGAATGGAATGCCCTTCCCCACCATGCTGCCTGCCACTGTCCTCCAAATGAGGTCTACCTTCATTTCCTCTGAGAAAGCTTTTAAAGCAACTCAGATGGAAGAACACTATTGCCCTGTGACCCCCTCTGCACCTTAAAGATGCCTCTAACCTATAACTCAGTCCAGACTAAGGCATATATTTGTTTTCATGTCTATCTTTATATTGGAATCTGCTTTTCTTGAAGTCAGGGACCGGGTCTCACCTGTTTATGGATACAGTTCTTGTCACAATTCCTAGTCCTTAGTATTGATACATCTTTCTCAGTACTGATTATAAAATAAACGTTTCAGAGCAATCTTGGTAAATGGTACATATTAGTATTTGTTATTTTATTAAATGGTTCTACTCTGGAAGAATTCTCAAATATAGGTAATGTGGCTGACATCCACTTCTTTCATTGCTGTAAGAAATCCTAACTGTTCATCCTCAGTCTCAGTGATGATCTTGCTCTCTGTCTTACTGAGGAAGCAGAAGCACTAAGTTTCACCGCTATGTCCCAGCATCTATGCTTGTATTCTCTGCTTTCCCTCCTGTTACTAGAAATGAACAGTTCGTGTTCATATGCATGTGTGCACCAGACTCTCTCCCCTCACCTACACAATGACATTGTTCCAGCAGTTTCTCTCTCTCTTTCATTAGCAACTTGTCCCTCTCTGACTGGGTCTTTCCAATCAGCGTACAGACAATGCTATAAAATATCTCATCTTTGGGAAACACTCTCTCCATCTATTGTCAAATGTACTAGATACTTTCACAAATGCTATTTCCTTTCATTCTTGCAACTGTGTAAAAATCATTAGCCTTGTCTTATGAGATGAGGGTGTGAGGATTCAGATCCATACTTTCTGGTTCCAAAGACAGCACTCAGCTGAGAAGATGACCCAGTGTATTAGAATAGTATCCAAGAAAGAACACATAACCAGTGTATAAGTACCCAAAATGTTCTTGCTGATCTGTTTTTGGTGCTCTGAGACTGCTGTGCCTACCCCTCTAGCTCAATCTCCCCAACTTCAGTATGAGGGAATTGAACATCCTATCATTCTATACTGTCAGTTAGGGAATATAAAGTAATTCTGCCAGAGAGGTGAAGTTGCTGAATCACTGAACTTTCAGAGAAGTTATGGGTTACTATATTTTCAGTCTAAGCTTTTCCAATTTTTTTTTTTTTTAATATTCTGTAAGTGTAAATGAGAGTAATAAGAATTGTAATGGACACGGTCATATTTTGCATCAAAGAAGTCTGAATCCTCACTGTTCAAAGAGAACCAGATGCAGTAAAACCCCTGATCATTTTATTATTCAGGGCAGAGCAAAGCTCTGGACCATTGGCATCTGTGCCTTTTCAGGCACTCATGGGGTAGAAGCACAGCTGTGCCACAGAGGATTCTGAGGAACTTTGCTGAATGCTTTGAATATCACAGGATTATCAGATATATTTTAAAATAAACAAAAGCACAGATATGAATAAAGTATAGTCAAGGCTTTGAGGGAATGCTAGTTGGATATCCCTGGGTAGAGATTAAGGCTCTATCTAGCCATCTCAAAATTCTGAAATCTTAGATTACAGAGGCAGTGTAGTACAGAGATTGAGATCATTGGCCTGCTCATGTTCTACCTGGATGGATTATGATCTAGCTTGTAACCTTTGGACAATTATCCAACCTTGCTAAGTCTCTTGTTTCCTTACATAAAATGAAAATAACACTCATAGGGCTGTTGTGAGGATCAAGTGAGCAAATAGATATAAACCATTTAAACCATGTATGTTCCTATTTATTCTTTTCCAATAATTATTATTTCCTTGTTAAGCTTCTGAACACTCTCTAACACTTGACTTGGGAGTAACTGAAAAAGGTCTGCACCTTGACCCAACAGTAGGTTTTGGCATTAGTTTCCTTTTTCTGAGCAGTGCATGAGATTTCTTAGAACAGTCAGCCTTTGGTACCTGGAAGGATTAGCCCTACATCCCTCCTGCACTTTGGGTGGGCAGTTAAGTGAGGAGGATTCTCTACCAGTGGGCACCAAAAAGACCCCTGGTTCATCTAGAGGCACCTATGAGTCACCACTGATGCAAGATCTCTTCTTCTTTCTTCATATTTCCTTCCTATTGCATGTCTGTGATTTTGTTTTCTTTTATTTTTGCTCCTGATAACTTCAATTTAATCCAATCTGGGTGGACAAAGGGCTCCCAGTGCAATTGGCTTTCAATCCTCAAAGGTATCCCCGCCTTGCCACTGTCCTAGGCTCTTGTGAAACATTCAAGGCTGTCCTCCTTCACCTCGCTGGCAGGGACCACAGTGATCTTTTCATTCCCCACAAGACAAGCACTTGAAACCACTTAGTTAATAGAGAAGAGAAACTTTATATTCTAATACTCTAAATTGTGAGCTGAGTTAATAGGTCAATTCTTATAACTGAACAGGTAAATACTCTAGGGTAAATCTGACCACCAAGTTTATGTAGACTTTATTCCAGTGGGCTGCCCACAGGTTGTGAGTTTTTCTCTCTGTACAATGTTCCTGGGTTGTCTGACATGAGGCACAGAGGAAGGTACTCAGGGAGTTGGTGAAACTATTCGGGTGGAAAAGTAGTTGATCAATCTCCCACATTTTAGGACATTTAAAAGGCATATTAATAGAATTTTGAACTCATGGAGACAAAGTGTTGATGTGATTTACTCAAAGTTACATAGATCATGAATGATAGGACTAAGTTGACACTGGACTCTTTCTTGAATTCCAAGACTGACGTGTACTGGTGTGTGTGTGTGTGTGTGTGTGTGTGTGTGTGTGTGTGTGTGTACATATATTAGAAACACAGCACCTTAACACATTATGATAAAGAGTAAATGGAGAGTTGTTATACATATATAACAATGCACATTATTAATCTTTCTTTCTTTAAATGGGTTATTCTGCTTCAAAGTCATGAAAAGCAATTGACTTGCTGAGTCAAACACGCAAATCTAATAAAGGAAAATAGTGCTGCTGACTGGTTATCTGTGTTAAAAAGAATCTGAATTTAAATTTTATTGTTGGAAACTTAGCTTTAAACTATGGCTGCTTTAGACTGATTACTGAGTTGTAGGTGTCAGTACTCGGCAGACCTGAACACAACTGGAAAGCATTACCTCTCTTTTTATTTGTAAGTCCAGTAGGATTTTTATTAGTAGGGTAGTGTTTGACAATCCTCTCTCTAGTTTTCATTAATTGATTCATATACCCTGTTCTTAATTTTATTGATTGATATCAATGTCTAGCACCATCAATTTTTTTATGCATTGTTGAGCACACTATTTCTAGTCTGAGAATTCTGAAAAACAATCAATAAATTATACTAAGTGAATCACTCAGCACATTTTCAATGTTAACCTTTGGCAAGGAGTCTCCCTTTTTGCCTTGATTACCTGAAGAATGGGTTCCATTAGCAATGCAGTATTTGAAAACAAATGCTGCATAATGAAATGGCTACCCAGTCACATTTCAGAAGTGTTGCAGTCATTAGGGGGGTTATTCTAAAATATGCTGCTGTTCAAATTGGAATCATGAAAAATTTGGAGTTAGGGGATGCAAATCTTTTAACAGAGAAAAATATGGTTATGGTCTCTGTTCTTGTAGAAGGATACTTCTCTAGTATACTTTATTAGGTCTTGTATTATGTTAACTGTTAACTACTTGTATTTTGTCAACTGTGTATTTCTTAGGTATTTATACATAATATTTGTATATTATGTTAACTATTTGTGTTAACTATCTCTTCTTCAATTGATTGTTAATTCCTTGATGGCAGGAAATGGTTTACTCATCTTTGAAGTCCAACACCTGCATTTTATAGATATCCAAAATATATGTAGAAAGTATGGTTGAATAAAGTAACACTTCCAAAAGTTACACACTTCCAAACGTTACACACTTCAAGTAGTAGGAGAAATGCAGTGGGAATGTAGCAAGACTGGGAATTAGGATTTTCTTCCTACCGGCTGTGAGACCTAGGAGGAGTTACAGGATTACAATGAGGAGAAACATATCTTCATGCCTCACCCCATTCTCCTGTCCCCTTTCTTCTTCTTCTAGAAAGATCTGGACAAGTGGACTGTACGACCTGCAGGTCAAAGAAGCGAAATCATGTGACCCTCTCAAGGCCATGGTGCCTATGGTGGTGGGACTGGAGGGGCAGTCAGATTTAGTTTACTTGCACCACCAAAATCAGCTCTTATACAGCAATCCAATTCTAAGGAGATTTTTGTTTGAGTTTTGAAGGCTTTTCAAGTTTAGAAATTGGCCTGAAGGGAATGACATGAAGGGAATGACACTTTTAAGCATTTACTGACTCCATAATTAATACAGTCATTCATTCATTTAGCAAACCTTCTTTTCGCTAACACTTTATCATGAAATTACTAAGAGTAAGATCAAGAGATAAAGTTATCTTGGGGGAGATGGTGCAGAGAAAAGAGAAGAGAGAAAAGATTTTATGTGTTTCAAAAACTTGTCTGCACCTGACTCTGTTTCCTGAATAGAAAAGTTAACAAATGTGATTCATTGTGGTGTTATTTCATTTGTTTTTAATTAAAGGAGGCCCACTCTATATCCATGGTATAAACATAGCCCTGATGGACTAACTGTACAATTATTGTCTTACTCAGGTCCCTGGAGTATAACACAATGACAAATATCTGAAATTCATCCTCTGTCTAAGCAACGTGATCTCTGTCCAGTCACCCGCAATTTTAAGCCAGTTCTCAGAAAAGCTATTTAAAACAAAATCTGAAGTATACATAATAGTGGTTATGAAAATAAACATTAAGCAAAGGAAGAAATGATAAACATAATCTTTAGACCACATAACTTCTTTGGATGTCAACTATTTCAGGAACTGAAATAATGCATTTATCATATTCTCATCTGTTCAATATATAATTATTTTAACTATTATGTGTATTGTTTATAACCCATTATCTTGCAATAACAGCTTACATGGATCACTGCACTAATTTAAAAATATAGTGGCTTTTCTTGCCAATATTTGATTTCCAACTTTAAATCTGCTGACTTTATATCTTTGCCATGAACTCTGGGTAAACTTTTTTTTATTTCCTAAGGATTTATCTTAGAATGTGCACCTGCCTTTTCTTTTATCATAAACTAGTTTGCTTTGGCATTGGCTTGTGTGATGGCATGTTTTCCAAAATAGAATGAATTAGCTTCTGTACTTGCAAATCAACTAAATGGGCAGGAATACAAATCTGAGACCCAGGGGGTGTGAAGTGGGTGGGAATAAGGCACTTGTCTAATTATCTAGATTATGTGATCAATTTAATCTGGAAATCAAATCATTCTGTCTTGAATTACTTATATTACTTTGGTCACGTTAATCAAATTTTGTCTTTGTTGGATATATACTCATTATAGCTAATCAATATGTTCTTTGTCTATGAAGACAAAAATGTGGATTCCACATGGGTTGAATTCACATCTTTCCCTAGTTAGCCTGATTGGGTGGGATATTGTATTATTAAAAATTTATTTATTTAGTCACCAAGTTTATTGAGGACTTGAAATGTGGCTAGTATAAATTGAGGACTATAAGTTTGAAATGCAAACTGAATTTAAAAGACTTATGAAAAAAGTAAAATCGCAATTTTTATATTGATTACATGTTGAAGTAATAATATTTTAGATATATTGGGTTAGATAAAATGCATTATTAAAATTAATTGCACCTGTTTATTTTAAGTTTTTAATGTAGTTACTAGAAAATCTATGTGACTCACATAGTACTTCTACTGGACAGTGCTGCTCTAGAGCAAATCTTGCATTTGTGCATAGAGGCTATTACTTAGATGTCCATCACAGCATTGTTTGGATGTGTAAAAGAAAAGCAGACAGCCAAAATATCCATTCGTGGGGAAATGGATAAGTACCCTGAAGTATATTTAATACATAAGTTGTCCTTCTGCTTGGATCCTTTACTCTCTTAATATTTACATGTCCTGCTCCCTCTTTTCTTTTAGGACTTTACTCAAGTTTCACATTTTTTATGAAGTATTTTCTAACTACCCTATATAACACAGTAATGCCCATTTCTGTCTTCAAGGACTCCTCCTGCACAGCTTACCTCTCCTGAGTTTTGCTTTTCTGATAATCCTTGTCATTATCTGAAGTACAATATTGCCTTTTATATATGTCTGATCCCCCCACTAGAGTATCAGTTTCATGAGAGCAAGGGCTTTGTTTTGCTTACCATTGCATTCTTGGTGTCTAGAATAGTGGTTGCAACATATTGAGTATTTAGGAGATATTTGCTGAATGAATGAATGATGGAATACTAGATTTCAACAAAAATGAATGAACTGGATAAATAATAAAGATGCATCAACTTAGATATATTCCAAAAGTTAAGTAAGATTAACTGGAAAAGAAAATTGATGAATGAAATATATATGCACACAATATATGTAGGCACACACACACAAAATTTATATATATATCCATACAAAAATGTACACACCCACACATCCCCATATCTCTCTCTATGTGTGTGTGGATATGTATACATGCATATATATGTATAGGTATATACACACATGTATATGAATGTGTGCATACATGCACATATATGTATGTGCATACACACAATATACATATATGTGCATCTATAAAATGGCATTCATTTAAATAGATTAAACACATGTGTTCATGTGTACATATTCACATGTACACACCTACATAACAAACTGTAGTATAGAAAGCAAATTCTTCAATCAACCTTGCAGAGCCAGGACATTAGTAGATGAATGGAAGGAAGATGATAACTGACATGAGTCTTTGAATGCTCTCTCATAAATAAAAATGTTATTTAGAATCATATAAACTAAGGAGAACTTGGCAGACCTCCCATTTTATGCTGACATCCCCTTTCAACATTTCTGACAGGTGATTTTTCACCTAGCCACTGACTGAATATTTCAGGGGCAGATATCTTAGCACCTTAGTTATAAATGAGACAATGCATATAATTGGTTAAAATTGTAAACTTCGAACATTTAGGAACGGATGTCATTTCTTTGTCCAGAGTTGTACAGGGAACTGAAGCAAGGACCTGAAGAATTCTCTCTTCCTTTAGGTCTAAATGTCCTAAATATGAGAGAAGGCTGGGATGAATGGGTTTCATGTACACAGTGCAAGCTAGGAGTCAGAATGCAGGTAATTTTCAACAGGTGTGGAATGAAAAATATAAATGGAAATTTTTCTGAAGAGTGGAAATTTGACTGAGTTTGCTGCCAGATCCAATGTCATCTAATTAATCCAAGGGACAGCCTGTCCTGGCAATCAAAATCAAATTGTATGCATAACAGGAAGTGTTACTGGAGCCACAGCAGGATAAAATCATGGCAAAGCTTATGTTTCTCTAGGGACTTTTTTTTTCACCTGGATCCCATTAAAAAACCCCACAAAATCCTCTCAATACTGACATACTAAGTAAAAGTCCAAATAAATATCAAAGCAAATATAGGTGCCTCAGTGGAGAATTTTAACTTTTACTCTTTGATTTTTAAAAGCTTGACTTTGAATATTTTGTTTATGTATTCAAATTTCTAATCTTCATTCCATCAAAATAAATCAATAAATTACATTTTCATAACCAAACAGTGGCAGAAAGCTGTCCATATTTTATATAGTTCTCAGTGATATACCATATACTTTGGCATTTGTAAATAATGTTTCACTCTTATGTAGGAAATTTATTTTGGACCAGATCAATTAGGAACTATTTACATGGTTTAAAATAAAGTATCAGCTCAGTGAAATTTAATAAGAGTTTGCTAGATTTTAGCTTCTTGGGTTCAGTTCAACAAGCATCTTTTAAATGCCTGCCATGTACTGCACAGCAACGTGAGGACACAAAGATAAATTGATTTTGTCCTTGTCCAAGGGAAAGATCTTACAGTGTCTGAATGAAGCATGTGAAATGCTAACATAGAGATGTACAGGAGCTATGAAGTCCAGTGGAGAATCCATCCCCAAATAAAGGTTAGAGAGAGGCTTACTGGACTAGGAGAATTAACTCTGAGAGAGAGTCAGCTACATGAAAAATGGGAGGCAGTGCTTTTCAGACTGAAAGGAGTATGACAAAAGTGGTGTTGTGAGGTCAGTTTTGCCAGGAAAAGAGGAACTCACCTATCTTTACTGTATGAGAAAAGCATGGTGAATGCAGGAAACTATAAGCAAGTTTGTGTTTCTAAAGGGTAGAATACCTACTATGCACTCTTGTACATCACTTTGCTTATATGGTGACGACAGTTGTAGAAGGGCTAACAGTCAAGATATGGGGCCTAGTTAGAGGCTATTTTAATGGTCCAGGGAAGAAATGATGAGGGCAGTGGGCAAGGAAGTTTGTTAAAAAATATTTAGGATAGAAAGTCTGATGGGACTTAAGGCAATGAGTGTGCTGAGTTGGATGAAGAAATTTAGACAAACTTGTAGAGGTCTGGTTTGAGTGATATGTCCTATCTTACTGTGATG